>NC_139344.1:99159919-99287419 GCF_055883805.1 Amblyomma maculatum | reverse complement strand
CGCTCGCTCAAACTCTTAAAGGGAGCTGCACGACGAGCGCAGACAGATATTCATGGTTCTTTTTCTCCGTCATTCTTGCAAGTTGCCGAGACCACGAATGCGGCGAAGGTATATCGATAAACGAAGAGCGAATGCACATACTCTCTTCGAGAGCACCTATGTGCACGCCGGCAGGCTCTTTCCTTCTCCGAGCGCGCAACGTCTTGTTTTATTCCTCGGGAAGGACAAAAACAAAAAAAGAAGCGAAGCTAGCAGTTACGAGATGGAGAGAGACGGATAAAGAGTGGGCCGGTCTGCGCGTGCAGTTGGAGAAGAAAGTGAATAAACGCTGGTTCTGAGCGGTTCCCGCATCGTTATTTCCAAGCGCGATCACAGCGAGGCTCGTGTGACTGTAGCTCGTGTGCGCGACTCGATATGCAAGCACGCAGAGTGAGTGCGGGGTACCGACTCTCCTATTTTGAGAGCGAGCCTCTGAAACCGGGGACATTGCTTTAAACGCGACGCAGGACATTTTCCTCCGGCGCATGCCCCGGCAGTATGAAACAAATTGCAGCTTCGACTGAGCAAAATGTTCGCCCCTCCAGAACAAACGTTGTGGATTAGTCCAAGTAAAACAACCAAGGTTACGCAGATAATATTAGCCTACATCGGAGGCGTGCAGTGCAGAAGCGCAAGAAAAGTCCACGTGCTTTCAGGTTCCCGGGCAAAGTTTTTCTCCCAGCATTTTAGTGATAAGATAGAAGCAAAGAAAAGGAAACACTACAAAAAGCTTGAAATGAGTCCGGCGCCCGAGCAAAAAATAGCTTGGGCGCAGGAAAGCAAATAGGAAGCCGAAGCGCACGGCTGCCGGTTGAGTGTGCACCCGTCCTAGTTGGGATCTTAACGTCATTAGAGGATCACTCGGTGGCTTCGCAAGGCGCGCAGCGTTTGGCAATTGACCGGCTAAATCAGATCAACTATCCGAGCTTCAGGAAGAGCGCGAAACGGAAGACCCCTTCGTGGCAGTGGAGGAAGATGTGCGAGCACTCTGTTCGACGTACGAGCACCGGCAAAATGGTTCGCCGTCAGCGGTCACTCGCTAACGACAGTTTTCATAGGAGTAGGAAGAGTTGGGGTCGGAGCTAGAGCACATCGCTACGTGGCCCAATGCACTGCTTCGGAAAATTACGATGAAGGCATGGCAAGTGGTACGCGTTTGACGGACACACCCAATATTAGGAGCGCGTTGGTTTCTCTCTCAATCTCTTTTTTTTTTCCGCTTTTTTTTTTTGCGTGTGCACAGAATTGCCTGACACAGCGTGTAGCTTATCCCCCCCCCCCCCCACACACACACACCAAAAAAAAAAAAAAGGGTGAGGGGGGTTGTTTCTGCTTAGCAGTGTCCCAGTGTTAAAGCAAGTTACGAACATGTTTTAACGGGCTTCTCGGTGTGGTTAACAAAATTTGTTTCCTTACAGCAGCTGCTGGAACGCGGCGCATGGTACGCAATGACATGAACATAGTAAAAAGCTAGATCTATTTAAATTATTTGCTTTATTTTCTCTTGTGGAAAGTCGCTAGATCCGGCGGCGGAGCACGGCATGGCTGCCGAAGCTGATGCGACCGTACGTTCACATTTCGGCTTTCAAGCGCAAATGCCTGCGTGGGCTTGTTGGGACTGGCTTGCGCACGAGTGGAAGTTGATAAAGAAGGCGAAGCGAAGGTTGCTTAACTTGTGCGATGTCAGGCTGCGGCGCTTGCTTAGGTTTTTTTTTTTGTTTGTTTGTTTAGCTGCCTATAATGCAGCTACCATACACGGAAGTAGGCCTACACGTCTCGTGGTGGGTTCGACTCCTGTTGGTGGCTGTGCGCTATTTTCTGTCGTGTTTTATTTATTACGCTTCCATCACGAGGTGTGTGGCGTTACGCTGTGATAACGGCAGAATATAACTTCAGCGTCTCGGCGGTTCATACCAGACATTCGCTAGCGCTCGATATTTGAGTGAACGGATAAGTGCTCATTAAGCCAGCTGTTTCCAACACTCCTTTATGAACTTCATTTAATTATTTTTTTTTCTATCCACAATCTTAGGCCTCCAGGTGGTTGAAATTTCCGGAGTCCTTTACTATGACGTCCCTCATAGACTGAGTCGCTTTTGGACGTTAAACCCCCCAAACCAAACAAAAAAATTTGTGGATGATGGAGGCGAGAACTGGAGGTTGGTGAACTACACTGTCGCGCAAAGGAGATTGTTATGAAGGCTTCAACACCTCACTTCCCCAGTGGCTTCCCGAGAAGAGCCCTCCTAAACCTTACGAGATACAGCTCGTGCTGAAAAAAGAAAAAACAAAAACGGCAAGGGGTAATCTCTCTTTGGTAAAAATTCTCGGTCTTCGCATCTTCTGCGAACGTCGGTCTTGTTTGCTCATACGGTAATTAAACTGGACCCAATGAGAGTACAGTGATCGTGCAGAAACTAGAAGGGGCGTTTTGCAGCGCGCGCTTCATCTCTGCAGGATTCAGGGGGTTCTCCTGAAGAAACAAGTGAAGCCCAAGCAGTGAAGCCGTCCATAACATTCGCCGGAGCACGATCTTGTGTTAAGCGCATGCGAAACGGCGTCCGCCGCTGCCACAGCGATGGCCCTCGTGGCACCATCTCGTTTTGCAGCGTGAAGCTGCACCACCTGTGGTTTAAGGGGGCCTCCTTGGGACAAAGAGGGAAGCCACGATACACTGAGGCAGACAATTTGAAATATGTTTGTGTGCATGTATGGGCTGTTTATTTTAGAGCGCTGCCCTTTGGCGCCCGTTTCTGCGTTTCACGACGTCGCCGTCAGCGTTGTACCTCGTAACCAGCTTCATAAAAAAAAACTAATAAAATGAATAAGTAAACACTGTCTCCACCTGGAATAGAACCTCGATCCCATGGATTCCCAGCCGAGCGCTTTAACCAACTCCGCCAGGCCCGGGATTTTTTTTCTTCCTGAAATGGAATTTATTACACGTGGTTATGTACAGAAAGGGTTATGTACACCGACTATTTACAAAGCACTCAGCCGTTGCTACGGCCGGGATCGTGAAACACGCCTTATAATTCTCCTTGTCTATCGTGAGGATGATAGCAGTGATGACCATTACGCTGCAATTGGTGATAACAGCAGTTGTGACATTAGCAATGATAATGAGAGCAAACGTGATGCACCATGTGCCCCAGCATCGCTTAGGCTTTCGGACTTCAACAGTGCATATTCCACACACAGTTCTCTCGCAATTATAGAGCGCCGCTCTTTGACGCCCGTTCCTGCGTTTCGCGGCATCGCTGTCGGCGTCGCCGTTGTCCCTCGTAACCAGCTCCGCAGCCAAAAAAGAATGGTACAATAGGATAGAGCGTCAAGAAAAGGTGTGTATGACTTTGTCGGCCCTGTAAAAGAGGAACTAGCAACTAACTAGTAACTAGTAACGTAATCATCGGCGTCGCCGTTGTCCCTCGTAACCAGCTCCGTAGCAAAAAAGAATGGTATCATAGGATAGAGCATCAAGGACAGGTGTGCATGACTTTGTCAGCACTGTAAAAGAGAAACTAGTTGGCATGCCGGAAAACGAATTATACCATAGGATAGAGCTCCAATGAAAGGTGCCCAAGTGACAAAATAGTTGATGGGGCTTATTTAGGCAATAATTAGAGCCAATAACAATATTAATTGGTTCAAGAAAAGGAAAGGCGTAATGTCTGTCACACCTATTCTGTGGACACCTTAACCGCGCCGTAGAGGAAGGGAGGACGATAGGAATGAAAGCGGAAAGAGTGAAAAGGGTGCCGTAGTGGAGGGCTCCGTAGTAATTTCGACCGCATGGGTATTGGTGGGGAAAACTTTATTTTTCTTTAACGTGCACTCACATCGCACAGCACACAGACGTCTCTTCGCTTCTCCTATTTCGAAGCTTAGTTGGACCCTTGTTAAGTGGTTTACAGGAAAGGAAAGGGCCATATCTGTCAGTCGCGGAAGGGGAATAGTTGGTATGGGATAAGTGTGAAAAATAAAAAGTTGCCTGTAATTGTACATACATGTCTTGCTCGATTTATTTGCCTCAGTCTATCGAGAAGCTGAAACAGCTGAGAAGTTGCGCTAAAATTTCGCATTAGGAAGCAACGTAATCGTCGGCAAATTTTTCTCACACTGAAATTGGTACGCAGTTATTTATCAGATCGTAAGCAGTATGTCACAACAAACAGTATCGTCTCAGACACCGGATCCATAAAATTCGGTGTCCCGCAAGGCTCCATTCTAGGTCCTGGGATTTTTTTCTTATATATAAACGACATAGTCTCACTTTCCAATACCCAAGATATTATTCTCTATGCGGATGATACAAATGTTTTCTTTTCTTCTGGTGACTTAACATCTTTTTGCGCGACTGCTAATCTGTGGCTTCAGAATCTGTTTCAATAGCTTCATCCTAATCAACGTAATTTAAACGTGAAAAAATAAATACAAAATATATCTTATTTGGTCCTAGAAATAAGCGGACCAATCTTCCGCATACACTGAAATTTAACCTGCAGGCATTAGAAAGAGTATCCGAACATAAATTTTTAGGAGTTTAATTTCATGAAAACTTTCGCTAGTCCGACCATGTAAATGCAGTAAAAAGTAGTATTGCTGAAATGTTGGGGTTGCTAAACAGGATTCAAGCTTACCTTCCTAAGAACCTAAAACGCCAGCTATATTCTGCCTTAATTCATTGCCGGTTAACTTGTTGTCTACTTGACTTGGGGTGTTACTTCCAACTCTAACTTTAATAAGTTATATCTGATGCAAAAGAAAGTTTCAAGATTCATTCAAGGCGTATCACCTTATGAACCCGTGTCCGAATACTTTCTAATAGACGATATCTTGAAAACTGAAGCCTTGTAGTATGCCAGCGGCTTACCGAAACTATCTATCTAGAGGTGAATGCAAATAGAGAACTTTTCTTTTCTACATACACTAAGAATGTACGCTCTTACACTTTCAGACATCACTCCTTCTTGAAACCTTTCATTAGAACGAATTATGGTATGCAACTGCTCAACTGGCAAATTCCCAGTTGCTTGAATATTTTCCCGCCTTTAATCGAAATCACTGATTGTTCTTTTTCCCTGCTTTCCTTCAGGAAAAAGGTGAAACATTATTTTTACACAACATGTAAACATAGCTCCACGCTTTGGTCAGTAACAGTGTTTACGAGTCGCATATCAAAATCAAGTGTTGCCATGTGATTTTATCATTTTATCCGGTATGAAATATGCCAACTGATTGGTTTTGTATTCTGTTATATGACTGATATTTTAATCCGTTCGTACTAAGGTTGTTGCATAATTGTATAATTTGATTCCGTAATGATGGTTTCAATGCTGCTCTTAATTTGCTTTGAAGTCGACAGACTCCCTCTGTTCACGCGTACGTTTGCTTTATATGCCGTCATTGCTATGTATTGTTCTGTTGTGCTGTAAGCTCTTGCAGGGACATTAGCCCAGTCAGGCCCTCATTGCTATCGCCTTTTGCCTCTGCCCCTTGACACTACTTATGTATTGTCTTAAGAGCAATAAACAAACAAACAAACTGCCTTCGCAATAATTCTGTGCCCTAAGTGACTAAGTTGATGAGAGAATAAACGTAGTTACCACGATGAACCGCTACGTATCCCGAGGGTTTTTAGGCATCGCGGGTAGTGGAAAAATGCCCATGAACCCTGCCCGTATAAAAAAATAGCAAATGTTCTTTGCACCGGAGTTAACAACACACACACATACAAAAATGTACCTTTGTTGCCTGTTCTGAAAAGGTGACGTTGATGTTCGTGTCGCATGATGGAGCAATGCGTCTTTAAAACTTGGTGCCGCACCAATGAGTGTCTTCACACAAAAGCGGAAATATTGCACTTACACGCATTGCTGTGGTGTGCAGAGGTCGCACATATTGAAGTGATTTATTTCGCCCTATACTCTGTCACATTTCTGCCACCATTATCAAAAACAGGCGGCTTTCAACCTAGGGTAGAAACCCTGTGTGACCTCAAGGTTATAAACTTGCAAGCAACTTGGCCGCGTACTCGGTTATCAAAGACGCGATTGTGCTGTAGCGTAAAAAAAATAATTACGTTACGAACGAGTCCCTTCGAATTCAGACAAAATAATTAGACTAAGTGATAAGCATACCGCAACATTGAAGCCGGAGAAGAAGGCTGATTGAAGTGACTTGGCTTCCAGTCCTCAATTACCGCGGTATGGGGAAATCAGTCGGGATCGATAGCGAGATATTTTTTTTATTAGAACGTATAGTGGTCATTATAACATTAAAACTGTTCTTTTTTGGTCGAGTGATACAAAAAAAAGTCTTGTTGTGGTGACGATATTCGCATTTGTTTTTATTCGTTTGAAGAACGAATAAGCAATTGGAAAAAATATACTCGTATATATGGTATGATCGTGACGGCTGTCAGGGCTCGGGGCATCTTGGTTCAACGCCAGAAACTGCCCATAGTTCGGCGCCGCTTATGTATTTGCTCCGTCAAAGAAGCCTGGAAAGGATCAGAGGATTTATGATTACGGCCGATTTAGAAGTTGTTCGGCTTCCCTGTCACGTTCATCGGCTCGCTTGCTGAATCCCGAACTCAAAACCCACGGGCGTCCGAGGTACAAAGCTTTTCGCTCGAGCGCATAGGATGTGTTCGCGGCAGAGTACCGAACTGGAAACTAGTGCTGGGCCCTTCCCCGGTTTGAATGCGTGTGTCTGTATATCTACTACATCGGCAGTTTTCGCGCCCGGGCTCCTTCCTACCGGGCCCGCGAGGAAATCTCGCGTCGGCAGTTTTTGCTCCCAGCTATATACCCCTTTTTTTTTTCCTCTTTCCTGTTTTTACGCTTCACTGATTGTCGCTCAAAAAAAAAAAAAAAAAAAAAGGCGTGAAACAAGCATTCCTCAAATTCTTAATTCAATCATGCTGGGGAAGGCCGGGGAGAGGAAGGGAAGGGGCTCAGACGGTTGGCGCAAAGACGGCGGCTCCTCATTTGCATGCCTCGGTCAGAAGTGTGACGCCACGCGTACACCCATCGCAAAATATCTTGCGCGGAGAGAGTGAAAGAAGCGGAAGAAAGGAAATAAAGGACAAAAGGAAATCATATGATCAAATGAGTGCAGAAGGAGTTCGCAAGGAAAAAAAAAAGTAAGAGGGGTGCCTTCATGGTAGGCTTCCTTGCTTCACAAGTTTCCAGTTGCTAGGCTGTGCCGCGATACTCAAGGATTGCAGAAAACAATAAACGAGTTTTCGCCGCGTATTTTTCGTTCTTTTTTTTTTTCAGAGAAGGTTGGGATGAAAAAAAAAAAAAAGATGTAACGGAAGGTGCAGCTACCCAGTTCACAGATGGCGTCACAGCACTCTGACTGAAACTGAAAAGACCTTAACAATATTACAGACGTTTCCGGTAGACATTCGACTGAGCTTGTTGAATCTTGACATCATCATATTGCCTCACTGTATAAGTAAGGAATAAGTGAGTGAAAAAAGGAGGAATTAATAAAAACTTCCATTTGTACTGGATTGCATCCGCACGATCAAAACACAGTCAAACATTATGTGTGAATCTTACGTAGCTCTAAAGCTGGTCTCACGATCTTTGTTCTTGCCACGAGGAAAACAAAATCTTTTTTTTCTTTAACTATTCTTCTTCAAAAGCTGAGTATAAATAAGATTGTGCTTCGAAGCGTTTCTTGTACACGCCATTGAAAACACTTCCGATCAGCTAAGCATCGAAAGTTAGCTACTTGTAGACCTCCATTTTTTTTTTTTTTTGTTGTTGTTGGGAGGAAACGATGGGCTCCGCCATACCCAGATATGAAGCTCATGCGTATGTTCAAATTTTGGTCTCTGAACAGCGAAAATGACTGAATGGAAGACAGGTAGAACGAAAGGAAGAAGATGGTTTGCACGGTATAAAAAAGAAGAACCGAACAAGGGTAAATAGGGTACGTCTCAGGTCGCAGATGAGCCAACGTTTCGACAAGTGGACTTGTCTTCGTCTGGGCACGAAGACAAGTCCACTTGTCGAAACGTTGGCTCATCTGCGACCTGAGGCGTACCCTATTTACCCTTGTTCGGTTCTTCTTTTTTATAATATGAATGGAAGACAGTAAGTAATCCTCCTCCGTGGAAACTTACAACGTCTAGAAGCCGCGAAATTTATTCACGAAAAAGATGGGACGTGTAATTTTTATTATAATACAAAAATATATGATAATATTTAATGAGTTCTTAAATGAAAAAAAAGTTCCTAAAAGGCTCTCTGCACTGTGAAAACTTCTGAAAAGCGTACTACCACAGCATTTCGTTCACTCACTCACTCACTCACTCACTCACTCACTCACTCACTCACTCACTCACTCACTCACTCACGCACACACATGCACACACAAGCGCGCGCATGCAAAAAGCACTCGGCAGGCGTTAATCTCGAAAAGAACGGTGAAAATATCCAAGACAAGGTAAAAAAAAATACTCTTTTTAAAAATAAAAGTATTGAACGCCAGCTTCAACATCTATAGCTGCGCCGTCCCCATTTTTGCGGATACTGCCTCCCGTAAAAGCAGGGCGCTCCGTTTGTGCACACATCGGTGACGCACATAAAGCAAATTTAGGTTACCGGGAATGGATTCGAAGCCCTCTACTACGGCTTCACATGAACTAAGGAGTTGCTCTCGCATGTGAGACATCGCGGCTTCTTTCCTATCATTATTAACTGGACAGATGCATGTGCTTACCTTCCCAGTGTCTCGTGTTTGTTTTCGGTCGATGACCTGCAGGCAGAGTGGTATACACTGTGCTTGCAGGTGCCTGTCTGGTGCGGGAGCTGTTTTTAGTTCATGCACGACCAACGCACCGAAACTGCCCATTTGATGGCAAAGCTCACCGCGATTATCCTGACGCTCATGTATCATCCCGTATGTTCTCGTCTTTTATAAGTCTGCTTGGCATCCGCGTTTCTTGCAGCGTTTAGTGGCTAGTGCTCTTTTTCTGAGTGTTGCATATACATTAACACCCTTCAGATGTGCTCGAGGACGAGAATTCCGACAGTACTGGAGTAACATTTCACACGTTTGAAGATTTGAAAGTGGAGGCCTCCGATATCACCGCCATTGCTCTCAGCATGGGCCATTGCGCTGTTACTTGGTTTTTTGAATGAACGTAATTAAGTTTCTGTCTGCTGATACTTCTACGGCGTCATCATTCTTCTAAATGAGTGCGAACAAACCACAAATGAATATTCTTTTCCCAGGAGCTTCAAGCTATCGAAAATTTGGAGAAGCAATTAGAATATCAGGCTTTAATAATGCAACAATTTTCAAATTATAATTTGCTACTATAACCATTTATTGCAAGAATAAATTTCAGCTAGAACGCACGTGTTACAGCTCCATGGAGGTTTTAAATGATACTAGGATTCCACAGTAACACTGCGATCTGCGTAATGCGAGCTAATAGGTGAAGTACTGTATGCTACCTAACAGAGTGACCTTTCAATACCATACTTCCACATCGACTGACAATACCTACTAACCAAGAGGTAGTGCTACTAACCTAAAGCTAGCGGTACTGCTGTATTGCTAACTAATGTCAGTGCTATTTACTAACTTTCTTAGGAAGGGAATTTCACTAGTTTTACTTTTACTATCTCCAGTTAACAAGAGCGTAGAGACCTGTGTGAAAAGTAACTGTTTAGTAGTTGCTCAGTGAATTCTCCGGCTTTTTTTTTCTTGAGGCTCATTATAGCATGTATGAACGAGCTTCCCATATCCTTAGTCTTGTGTACTCAATAGCTCAACGAGAGCCTAAGTTCTGGCTGTCTTGATTCCACGTAGATGGCATAAGAGTATTCTCGCACAGCTACCGCCCTCATCATTCGATCATGTTGTCCTTGGTAATCATAAAGGGAGCCAACAGCCACTTACACACAGGAAGGCAGGGGAGATTCTTTGTTCGCGTTGATCAATGTGGAGTAATAGTATAATCGTGGAGATAATCGATTTGAAAGTAGAATAAAAACCAACCACATGCCACCGGTTTAACGGGGGCCTTTAATTTGGCAGTCAGGATGTCATAAGAGCGGTATCACACAGCTCCCGCCCACTACAGTAGATCACGTTCCACGTGACACTCGCGGTACCACAGGATGTTCCACGTCCACCGCTATGGATGAGCGTGGCGCTGGCGAACACTCTCCAGGATGGGCGAGTAAAACCTATGAGAGTAATATAATACAATACCTAAGAAAGTAGAAGACTAAAAAGCCTCCGCCGAAGCTCAGTCCCTAGAGCACCGGACGCGAAATTTGGAGGTTGTGGGTTCAAATCCCACGGCAACGCTCGGATGCGGTTGCTTTTACTCTACTTTCTAATCGAATACGTTCATGATTGCATATGATATTTCACATTGATCCAAAGCAAAAAAAAAAAAAACAACAACAACAAAATCACCTAATCGTCCCCGCTTTCGCCACCGGCATGAGGCGATAAAAACATCGCTGTGACACTGGTCAGGTTCCTTCATACCCTTGATATCGTTGATATGTACAAAGTAGTTGGAGCATTTACGCACTCGAGGCCTGGCCCTACTCAGCTTCTGTTCTTACTAAATTGGGCGCTTAGTAACAATTTGCAAGTCTGCCTATAGCATAGCGGTCAGAGCTGCAAAGCGAAACGAACGCTTAGAGATGACGCGACTGCCGGAGTAGCCTTATGAACACGCGCAAACAGCAGTACAATGTGCCACAGCAGGACCCTTTGAGGAGCGCATACGACGTGCTTTGATTCCAACGGGAGCAGCAACAAGCGGCAGGCTTTCCACTATTTGACATCGCAACTGAGGTGCGCTGGGTTACTGCGCGCACTTCTAAGAAGGAGCAGAGAGACTGTAAGCGAAGTCCACTAATGACCTGGCAGCTTTTTGTCCTGTTTCCCGACGTCTTGAACGGCGCAGCTGCGGCTGATCCCAGGATCGGCGACACCCACTTTACTGCAAGCTCATTCCCCCCGCACTGTTTCCTTTTGTCTTTATCACACACTGGGCACGCAAGGCGCTGGCAGCGGTGACATGTACGCCGCGGCATGCAGTCAGTCCTTGGCAAGTGAGGAGATGACAACTCCCAGCGGGGCCAAATGCAGTCACCGCGAAATCTCGGCAGCATCCGATTTAGTACCGTAGAAAAAAAAAAAAAAAAACAATAAAGGAGGAGCAGGGGTGAGTCTCTGGTGATTTCGGTGTTGATTATTTCTTTCTTTCTCCCGAGGTACTTAAGGTCCAACGCTCACTTTCCCTGCTCTGTTCTCCCAGTTGTTCTCTCTCCGTCCGCGTCCTGCGCCTGTAATCCCCGAGGACCGGAAGGCTTATCCCGGGTAATGGCACCGCCGCGAGGGCAGCGGGGGAGGAACGTGACGGCGCTTCTCCTACGGGCACCCAGTGATAAAGAAATCATGCAGAACAGAAGGGCGGCAGGGATGTATAGGAGCGGCTGCCGATGGTGAGGCGCCAAGAAAGGTCGGATTTTTGGAAAAAGCGCCAGAGTGGCTAGGCTCGATTGAGAGCGGATTTGCACCCAGGAGTCCTGGCGCGCGGGCGCGGCACTTATTGAATTCGCTCTGTATGGTGCTGAAGAGTGCGCTGAGGCTTCGTATCTTTATGACGGTGCCGCGAGTGCTCCATGTTTCGCGGGGTCGCAAGGAGAGGGTGCCCTCGGCCGTTTGCATCGGCGCGGACGGGCCGGCATATATGAGCGAGGTCATTTAGGCGCCCGTGTCGCTTCCCAGGCACCCTTCTTTCTAGCTCCTCTCACTTCCATATGCCCCCCCCCCCCCCCCCCCCTGTCCCACCTCAGTTTTTTTTTATCCTTTACAGGTTATCACGAATCGATGCTTCCTTCGAGACTAACCCCTGTTCCGCTCATCGACGACGAAGTTGCGCTAGGAGTTGGCGCACTCTCGAGAGACGAACTACGTCGTGGGAGAGGGATACCCTAGTTGAAACGAATGAAGGGGGGCATCCCCGAATGGTATTTTGCCTGCATGCTTGGAATGCCTTCATTACGAAAGAGCAAAATTTGTCGGTCTCATTTTCTTTCTTTTTTTTTTTTTAGCTGTTATTGACTGAAGTTCACCGAATTACTTCCTGAAGTTGTCCTTTCATATTTTTCCTTTATCGTAGAGAGTCAACACCTCGATGAGCGAAGGCACCATTCCAGGAGCACACGGCGGGCAGATAATCAATGCAGGTACTTTATGGGCCAAAGTCTGGAATAGAGTGAAATGTCTTTCGGAAATAGCCGCGTTATGCACGCGTTTAGAAAAGCTGAGTCGATCTCCTCAAATGAAAGCTTGCTGCTTGGTGTATATTTTCGTTTGTTGTCTGAAGCCCATGAACTTATATTTTAATTTTTCAGGAATGAAATCGCGCAAAGAATACTGCCAAACCTTCTAAATATGGGCTACGGAAAGCGAATGACTTTATTGTCGCACTGTTTCGTTAGTGCGCTATCCCGTACTACACTTTACAAACGCATAACAGTACATACGTCCCCTCATTGCTTCTTTCAATAATTCACTGCGAAACGTGACATTTCACAAGACGGTGTTGTGAAAAGGCTCCGGCAGAGAGCTTCGAAAGGGTTCGAATACACGGCTTCCGAGCGACGCCCGATAATGTTCGAACCCATACTGCTTTTAAGCCTACACTGTAAGGTGACGATTCAAGGTGTGGCATCTGGTTGGATTTCTCCGGACCGAAAGCGATTAAGCTAACGCGTGGGGCTTTACACAAGTACGGTGCAAAGGGACTAGTCAAGTTGGGGTTTTCAGCTGTTCCACTGCCCGCCTGATGGGTAGCAGGAGGTGCGGGATCACTAAAGGCGAAAGCGTACGCCTGGCAGCTGCAGCGCTTATTGCAGTGTGGATTAATATTTCCGCCCGAAAACTGCTCATTTTCGGGGGCATTTAATTTCGGTGGCACAACAGGTCAATCTGCTTTCGTCGCCACGTACACGGCGGTGTAGACTGTTTTAGCAACGGCGTGGGTTTACCGTACGATGACCAGACGAAAAAAGCGGTTCTCGCGGGTTCTTGCCTCGGCGAGTGACCAAGGAGCGGCCAGAGAGCAGCGGTGCGAGCCAGCCCGGAGCGTCCCTTCGCGGCGCACACGCACGCCCGTGCCTCAATGAAGGCGGCCAGCGGCGGCGCGAGACAGGTGAGTGCTCCTGGAGGGCGGCTTGCTGGGAAGGAAGCAGCGTTTCCCTTTTAGTCTCCATGTTCGCGCGGAGTGTCGGCAGCGCTCTCCGTGGTCCCTGTCGCTCGGTTGACTCCTTTGATCTATGGGCCTTCCCGGTGTCGCCTCGATCATGGCTCGGTTGACCTGAAGCCAGCGGCTCAGCGGGAGCGCCGGTTCAAAGGGCGCAGCCATCGATTCATTCTCGTCTCCCGGGATATTGCGTCTTTGTCGTCACCCTCGCCTTATTCGCCCCGATGGCTTCGGCGGCGTGTTGCTGCTTTTGGTCTTGCGTTCGGCGCAGTCAAGCGTCGCGACCACCGCGCGGCCCTGCTGGGCTCGCGCGGCGGAACCCGGCCGGGCGCCTGAAACGCCAATTTTGTGGAAGACAGCGCATGCGCTTTTTTTTTTTTTTTTGGTCCCTTGCTTCCGGGGCTCTTACCTCCGGCGCCGCGCAACGGATGGGATCGTTAACGCAGCTACTGTCGACAGGGTTCGTGCATCGCGCGGCGTTTCCTGCCTTCGCGTACATGAGCATCTGCTCGGACCCCGGTTATTTTTGTTAATCCCACGATCGCCTTCATTATTTCCAGTTGGTCTGTGCCCGTTTCACAGCGTAAACATTGGAATATTGTTTCTGTTGCGTAGCTTTGTTGTTTTTGCAGACTGTCGGGATGGCGCTTGGGGCACTCTGCATATAGCTCCGCCGTCCCCTTTCTAATTCTTCCCTTCCGTGCGCGAAGAGTACAGTAAGAGTGTTCCGACAGGCTGTACCCAGAACCGGAATCAAATGAAAAAGCCATTGCGGCTAACCACGAAATGTAGCCCTCAATCATGTGCGCTTGCAATTACCTGTGTGCTTGTTCAAATTTTGTATTCTTAGCTGAGCGTGTAATAGTAATGTGCGCGCCTGCATAAATTTTCTGCCGTGACAGATAAAGTAATTGCACGTTGCATTTAAGTCATACCGACCATCCTTTCGCTGTGATGGCGTGTAATGACTCTACGAATAATTTGATGTGTGCATCCCTGGCTACGACTTAGTGCGAAAAAAAGTGTGGAAAACAGAGGACTGTCATTGAAATAACTGAGTCTGCAAAGCTAGACAAAAATTACGTGTCGAGAATGAACTTTATTCAATCGTAGCAGTAGAAAATGGGTTATTCCTTTGCGTATTTCAACCTGTGCTCTTTGCTAGTAAATGTGCACGTTTGTGTTTAGCGGCCCAGATGCAACTAAGGCCGTAATGTGCCAAAGTTGATTGTTACAGTTTGTCTGAAAGTCGCGAGAACATTAAAAACGAGCTGTATAAGCTATAGCCTAACCTTGATAACGCGAGTGCTTTCCTTGGAACCAATGCTCCGGAATGATTCAGTAAATTAAAAGCTGGGAACAGAAACTATAAAAGGGCCAGTCAGTGAGATACAACTGTTCTCGCCACGTCTTCGCCTTGGAGCTTATAAGGTTTTGTTTATGTAGTTTAACGTCCCAAAGCGACTCAAGCTATCAGGGACGCCATAGTGGGAGGGCGGTGGAAAATATGACCACCTGAGGTTCTTTGCCGTGCACTGACATCGCACAGCACACGGGCGCCCTGCTTTTATCCTCCGTCGAAAAGCGGCCGCCTTGGAGTTTATAAGCTTCTGAAGCACCCGAGAAGCTTTAAGGGATCTTATAGCGTCCAAATCGATGTACGAAATCCTGTATTCAAATATAATATGAAACCTGCGTAATTAGTTCATGCCTAACGGACAAATTGGCCGGTTTACATGAACACGATAGAACGCGGGTCGAGTTTTCTATTCAACAAAAAGAGAGCGCACGTTGAGAAGGAAAGTCCCGAATAGCCCCCTACTCTCTTCCTCGATGTTTTTTCAATTTTTATCATAAAACCGACTCGTATCGACTTCTGTCGGAATTATGAAGCTATAGCAATCGCATCATTTCTATGAGTCTTAGAGCAACGTCAGAGGTGAAGGCGGATTTTTTGGAAATTACTTATGCCTACACACTCAACACGATGAAAATTTTCGTGATGCAGTAATTAAGGATCTGAAGCAGTTTTAAAGGTGAATGTATGAACGTTGTTGACGCGTATCGCTGGTTCTGCAGCTATTGCTCTTTTACTTCATCGCGGTAAGTTTCGCTTCATAGAGCAGCGATTTGTGCGCCCCGTCGCAGACTCGGCGAAAGACGCTACTCAACTCGACCATGCAGCGTCCGAAAATTGTGCTTGATCTGTTGCAGTTTTCGTCCACGGGCAACAAGGACACGAAATATTCTCATTCAAGTAGCGCGTGTCCGCCGGAACGCTTCGCCTGTTTACCCATTGATTCGTTAATTGTAGCTGTGGTACTGCATCTCGCCACTCGCAGTTCGGTCTTCGAAATAGGGCTTCAGAGATGGTGCGTCGAAGAGAACAAAACGTAGGATGATCAACCTAGACCAGACGCTCCGTTCTGGAGCTCTGTGCGCTCGCGTGCGACTGTTTTGATGGAGAGACCCCGCTCCAGTAAACAACGCCCTTTGCTGATTGTTTCGGCGCGAAGACGAAGCGGTTTTCTGCCGATCGAGGGCCCGAGGCCATAACAGGAAAGCGCGTTGCGACTCATGTGCAACGGCTAGACGGACGTGTCTCTGCTTGGAAGGAGCCGATTAGTCGATCGCGAAGGAAAAAAAAAAAAAAAAAACACATGTCTGGATGGCACAATGTGTACGAAACCAGGAAAAAATAGAGGACAAAGCACTCTTCGGAAGAACGCGCCAGTTGCAACCGTTCACTCTTGCCACTGCCAAAAGGAATTCGCTGGTAGTTTGGGCTCCAGCGTTACAGATAAGAAGCTTTAGTCTACAAAAGAGTGCTGTGACACACTTCGGTGACTGGAAGATGACTGCAGCATATTGCAAGATGCATTTCTCTTCTACGCCCATTAACAACAAAGGTTTAGAGTGGCAGACTTGTTAGTCAAAACCGACAGGCAAAAATTATGCGTATTGAGCTTCGACATTCTCATAACCTCACAAATGTTTAAAAAATGGGGGAGCTCACAAAACAACAAATAATCTAAATCATGCTTGCAATAACAGGGACTCTTCCTATTTTAATGAGTTTTTTCGACAAAAAAAAAATTCTTAAATGTGCTAAATTAGTGTTGTTAACGTAGTACGCTGATGGTAGTTTGAATGTCAGGCCGCACCGGCGAGAAGTGCAGCTAATTCCGAATTATAGTATGGGGAACTTGGTGATTTAAGCACGAGTGCTGTTCTTTCAAGTGGCATCTACTTTCAGACTTCTGTAGAGGGTATGGATAGTGCAATGCAGAGACGCGCAGCAGCACCGCGGCTCTACAGTGCGATGGTTTACGGAGCAAGCAGCAGGCGAACCTGGTTTATGGGGGCTAGCATGTCACTTTCACGTTGGCGCTTGAGATAACCATGCATCGGAGGTGGGGCGTGTAGTTGTCGCGCGATAGCTGCATGAAAATGTGTTGTTACAAAACGGCACTGAAGGTGCGCACCTGCTTGCTAGCACCTGCCCGAGCCGTGGTGGACAAACGTGCTCAGCGCCGATAGATTTTCTTGGAATGAATTCCAGAATTGAATCTTGGATGGCGAATAGTGACAACGGCACTGCAGTGAAGCCGTATGTGCGGTTCAAGCACATTTACGAGGAAGGGACCCCGGCCAGATAGCTGCTGCGAGTCGGCGTTTGTTCTTACATCAGTGTGGACGACATATCTGCGCAAAACATTTTATTTCCAGCTCTGTTGCAATACGTGACCAATATATGGTGCAATATATGATGCTGACCAACATATATGCATCTTACCGGTACTCACCTACGGGTCTAAAACGTAGAGGCTCAGGAAAAGGGTTCTGCTTAAGTTGAGGGTAACGCCGAGGGCTATGGAATGAAAAATGGTAGGGGTAACGCTAAGGGATAGGGAGCGTGCAGAGTGGGTCAGAGAAATAACTCAAGTTACTGAAATTCTAGTGGAAATCAAGAAGAAGAAATGGGCATGGGCAGGACATGTAGTACGAAGGGAAGATAAAGGATGGACGCTTAGGGCAAAAAACTGGATTCCAACGAAGGAAAGCGTAGCAGGGGGCGGCAGAATGTCAGGTGGGCGGATGAGGTTAAGAAGATCACAGGGGCCAAGTGGATGCTAGCACAGGACCGGGTTAAGTGGAAGAGTATGAGAGAGGCCCTCGCCCTGCAGTGGGTATATTCCGACTGATGATGATGTTGTTGATGATGATGATGATGTTGATGTGTTGCTCCAGCTTTGAACCTAGGGGTTACCTGCGAACCTTTTGGAAGAAGTGTATTCGAGATAAGCGAAGCATGGGCCCAATCCTTTCTAAATGCATAAAATTATACGTGACCTCGTCCTGTTTTGAATCTTGAAATGAGTTCTTGGGGCATGTGGTTTGTTGATTTCTTTTTTGTAGAGTCGTGGCCATCCAGGCACTGTTCCCCCTTTTTATTTTTTATTTATCGTACACCATAGCGTATCTATGCTTGCATGTATGCGATGGTGAAGCTCATCGCCTGGCGCTGCAGCCTCCCTGCTTAAACTCGGTATCTGCACCATTCGCTGTAGGAAGCAATAGAGTATCGAGCATCAACTACATATAGATACTTTAATGTCAAATGTTGTCAGAACACTCAACAAACAGTGGAAAAATGAAGGACCTTCTCTCAGATCAGTTTGGTGCCTTATTAAGAGCGGCCGTTTGAGAGTACGCGACAA
This sequence comes from Amblyomma maculatum, assembly GCF_055883805.1. NCBI lineage: Eukaryota > Metazoa > Arthropoda > Arachnida > Ixodida > Ixodidae > Amblyomma > Amblyomma maculatum. Next base: position 99,269,398 of record NC_139344.1, on the reverse strand, counting down.
TATTTGTGTAAACATAAAAAAATATTTAGCGTGCTAACAATACGACTTCCCAAGTGTGGCGCTTTAATTCCGAAATAGAGAGGAATAAAGTCGAAGACGTATAGTTGGAGCTGTTTCTCGGCCTTGTGTCGAACAGCTGCAACAAGCGCAGCTGCCCATAGTGGCATTCATTTACCACGAAGCTTCACGCGGCTGAAACGTGCAGAGATTGCCGGCTGAAATACAGAAACGATCTGGAATTCCAAGCTGAAATTTGAATGCTGCATGCGAGGAGAGCATCGATGGGACGAAGAATTTGGTTTGCTTCCTGCACCGTGATCATGACGGCCGGCGGCTTCAAAGTCACTCGATGAATTACCCTAGGCGACGTGGCACTGCAGCGCCTCGGCGCGGCTGTGCGCTGGGACATGTCACTTTTTGGTACCTTTTGCGGTCCCGTGTTAAAACCCGTCGTAAGTTCATTTATACAGCTGTCACTGCAAGCTTTTTTCCGCGCTCTTTACGCTTGCTTCAGTGAAAGTTGCTCCTAAGTGTTGCACATTGTCCCTGGTGGGAAAGAAAGTTAGTGGGATGGGCTCTTTAAATCGCTCATATCTTGCGAGGCAGTGAATATTAAATATAGCACGTGAACTTCACGGAAGAGAAAACATAGCAAAGAGGTTACACGTATGTGCGTTCGCGCAACTCAACTGGGAGCATGACGCGTGTCGGGTATCCATTTTTTTTTCCCTCGTGAATTACGGGCCTGATTTATAACTGCAACCCTTTATAACTCTTCCGGCGTTTTATTTCCAAGCAATGAATAACGTGTGTATTTACTTCAGATCCTTACAGTAACGTTTTGATGCCTCCGAAACAAGCGTAGAAGCAACCTCGGTAAGAGCTGAACTCCGTCAACCGCAGAAAACAAGAAATGCATTTAAGTCTGAAAACAACCCACTGTCCACATTTAGCAGGATCGCTGAGGGCCTCTCGCTCAAAAACTGCAGCCATTTGTCCCCTGCGTAGCACTCTAGGCTCCACATGAGTCAACCTAAAGGAGAGGCCAAATTTTCTGAATTACATGTCAGCGGCTTTTATTTCAATTTCTAAGCCAGGGGCCTTCAAACTTTCTTGCCTGAAAAAAACCTAACAGTCAACAGTCATTAAGACGTGCCAAAGACCCCCCTTATTATTTTTTTTGCCACAATCAGGTGGTGGTGCTTGTGCACGGACCCGTCCTGGTTTTTCTGTCATTTAACTTCCTTTTGCAAGCATCTTTGTTGTCTAGTTTTTAGCAACAATCAGCATTTTATTAGATGCCCATCTCTCACTCATGCTCACACCTCAAAATCCAGAGCAAGAAGGAAGAAACCTGCAGTCGCAAGACAAAGTTTTCATCTCATTCGCGCATGCGACCGGTGCCGGTGGCTCGACCATCTAGGCTGCACACAGAATCATGTGAAAGCTTGTCCGGCTTTATTTGGTGACCTTGCACTCTCTTCTCTGGCGGCAGCATGGCGTAGACGTATTTCCCTACTTCGACACATACTGCTTCTTCGGCACCTATATACTCGCCGGTGTCATAGCCTCGCCTCGCCGCACCCGCCATCTGAACACTGGTAAAATGCCCTATGAGATGCTCACGAATTTCTCCCTTGGCTTTGGTCTGACTCGGCTGACCTGAGTGTGCGGCCCCATGCCTTAAGTCAGCACGCGCAATGCACGAATGCACGAACCCCAACGTGCGTCACCATCTGCGCCATGTCTCCTATATACCTTTACACCGCGTTCATACATTTAATGACAGAGAAACTTAGCACGCTGTCAATGTAGGGAGGGGGGGGGGGGGGGGTCATTATACATGTGAATAACACTGGAAAGCTAGGAAATGTGCTTCACTTGACCCAAGAACTAATAAGCACGTCGTGGAGAAACGCTATGTAAACGAAGTGAATAAAAACGAAACTCGATTAACGAGGGGTATCCGTTAGTTTCTATGAGAAATACAGGCAAAATAGTCGCAGTCTAAGATCATGAACCTACACTAAAGGAGTTATAAACCACTTATAAATTGGCCATCACTGCTTGAAAGCTTAAATAATAGATATATGTCCAACCTCAGAATCCGGTAGTGTTTAGATGACTGCACAATTCAGAGAGGCGGTAAATGGGCTTCTGTAAGTTTCCCCTAAAAAGGTGTCGCCATTACGAAATCTACTGAGTCTTTTTCGTGAATGATGGAGGCGAAAACCAGGCGCCCATGTGCTATGCTATGTCAGTGCAAGTTAAAGAACCCCAGGGAGTCGAAATTTCCGGAGTCCTCTACTACGACGTCTCTCATAGCCTGAATCGCTTTGGACGTTAAACCCCACAATACCAAAACCAATCTTTTTTCGTGAGCAACTACTGATCTTCTTTGCATGCAAAAAGGTTAAACGGCGGTGTTTCTTCTTTGGTTTTCTCGATCTCGAAAGATGGGTTGTTGCTGCACGCACGTTTTAGTGACCCAGGTAATCTTTCGTAGATATGTAATGTATGACCGCAGAACGTCGCAGTGAATCCAGTGCTCTACCAGAACTCAGCCAAACTGGAAAGGTTTCAATACATTTAGGCTAATTTGCACGGCAACCAATATTGTAAGACGGTATTCTGAACTTCGTGAACTCAGTTCAAGTATTACGAAACAGAGAGATGGGTAGCTGGGACCTTAGTTAAGTGTTCAAAACTAGTGACCTTCGTCCTTTTGAAGCCCCCCCCCCCCCTCCTCCTTCCCGTGAAAAAAAGAAAAAGGAAAGTAACAACCTAGAAAGCTTTTAGATCCAGAAACTTCGCCCCAAGGGCATTGAAACACACAATGAAGACGTCAACCCTGTTCACAAGCTCTGAAACCTTACTTCAATTTTTAGTTGGCACATTCTCACCCCTATGATATGTGTGTAGGTGCAACCGGGCACAAAAATAAAATACAAACGGTGGCATACACACAGCGTGCGCATGGGTGCTTACGTATGTGATGTTGGTATGTGCGTACGTGTAATCAGCGTGAGGAAGTCAAAGTTGCGGCGTCAGCATCAAAAATACCGTGGTAGCACTGTGAGATGCTGAACTGCTCATTGAGTTCCCCGTGCCTGTCAAACAGCGCCACTGCTGCGGAATGAAAGCTTGGATTGAGTGAAATATCTTTTTGTCTGAGCAACCTTGGTAAATTCATGGAGCAAAGAAACTAGGCCTGCCATGTGTAGCCTATTGTTCGCAGAAGTGCCAGCTCAGAGTTACAGTTTATCAACCCGAAGCTGTGTAAAAATGTCGAGCAGGAGCTGGGGTGGTACCATATGAGTGTAGTCATCATCATTATCATCATCATCATCATCATCATCATCATCATCATCATCATCATCATCATCAGCCTGACTGTACCCACTGCTGGGCGAAGGCCTCTCCCATATTTCTCCACTTAACAAAGTTCTGTGCTAGCTGCATCCACTTGACTCCTGCGAACTTAACCTCATCCGCCCACCTAACTTTCTGCCGCCCCCTGCTACGCTTTCCTTCCCTTGGAATCCAGTTTGTTACCCTAAGCGACCATCGGTTATCTTCTCTTCGCAGTACATGTCCTGCCCATGCACATTTCTTCTTAATTTCCACTAGAATGTCAGTAACTTGAGTTATTTCTCTGACCCACTCTGCACGCTTCCTATCTCTTAACGATACCCCTACCATTTTTCGTTCCATAACCCTCTCAGCTGTCCTCAACTTAAGTAGAACCCTTTTGGTTAGCCTCCACGTTTCAGCTCCATAGGTGAGTACAGGTAAGATGCAACTGTTGTATACTTTCCTCTTGAGTGATACCGGTAAGCTGCTAGTCATAATCTGCGAGTGTTTGCCAAATGCGCTCCATCCCAATCTTATCCTTCTTGTTATTTCCTTTTCGTGCTCCGGATCTGCGGTTACTACCTGTCCTAAGTAGACATATTCGCCTACTACTTCCAGCACTTCGCTACCTAATGTAAACTGCCGTTCCTTCCCGAGGCTGTTGAACATTATCTTAGTCTTCTGCATATTTATTTCCAAGCCTACCTTTCTACTTTTCCTGTCTAGGTCATCAATCATTATTTGCAGTTCATCCCCCGAGTTGCTTAGCAAGGCAATGTCATCAGCAAATCGCAGATTACTGAGGTATTCTCCATCGACCCTTATCCCTAACTGCTCCCATTCCAAGTCTCTGAATACTTCCTCTAAGCAAGCTCTGAATGGTACTGCGGAGATTGTGTTTTCTTGCCTAACACCTTTCTTTATGGAAATTTTGTTACTTTCTTTACGCAGAACTATGGTTGCTGTGCAGCCACTATATATATCTTCCAACACTTTCACTTACGGCTCGTCTACCCCCTGATTTCGCAATGCCTGCATCACCGCCGAGGTTTAAACTGAGTCAAATGCTTTTTCGTAATCAATGAATGCCATGTATAAGGGCTGGTTATATTCCGAGCATTTTTCTATCACCTGATTGATGGTATGAATATGATCGATAGTAGAGTACCGTTTCCGAAAACCTGCTTGATCCTTTGCTTGATTGCAGCCTAAGGTTGTCCTGATTCTATTAGCGATTTCCTTAGTAAATACCTTATACGTCACAGACAGTAAGCTGATTGGCCTGTAATTTTTAAGGTTGTTAGAGTCCCCTTTCTTATGAATGAGGATAATGTTTTCATTCTTCCATGGTTCCGGTACCGTCGATTACACCAGGCACTGCGTATACAGGGTGGCCAGTTTTTCTAGCACGATGCCCCCCGGTTCTTCAGCAAATCTGTAGTTATCTGATGCTCTCCAGCTGACTTCCCCCTTTTCATAGTTTCTAATGCTTTCTTGACCTCGTCCTTCGTCATTGGTGGAACGTCTGAGTGTTTTTCCCCACCGCCAATTTCATTACGGTCCTTACTACTTTGGCTACCGTAGAGATCTGTATAGAACTCCTCGGCTACTTTGACTATCTTGTCCATATTCGTGATGACGTTGCCCGCCTTGTCCTTTATCGCATACATCTGGATTTTTTTTTATTTTTTTTTTTTGCCTATGCCCAATTTCTTCTTTACCGCTTTAAGGCTTCCCCCGTTCTTTACAGCATGCTCAATTTTCTCCATGTTATACTTCCTTATATCGACCGCCTAGCGCTTATTGATTAGATTTGATATCTCGGCTAATTCGATCTGGTCTGTTGGATTGGAAGCTTTCATACTCTGGCATTTCTTAATCAAATCTTTCGTCTCCTTAGACAGCTTACCGGTATCATCCTTAACTATCCTACCGCCTACGTCTACCACGCACTCAGTAATGATATCTCTGAAATTATTGTTCATTGCTTCTAGGGTAATGTCGCCATCCTCAGTTAGAGCTGAAAACCTATTCTGTAGCGAGATCCTGAACTCTTCTTCCCTCCCCCTCACCGCTAATTCATTGATTGGTTTCTTTCTTACTAATCTATGGCGTTACTTCCTCAGATTTAGGCCAATTCAGGACCTCACCATCATGTGGTCACTGCATCGCACTTTCCCGATTACCTCTACACCTTGCATAATGGCGGGAGTTGAACACATTATTAAGTCAATTTCATTTTTAGTCTCCCCGTTAGGACTTTTCCATGTCCATTTCCGGTTCTTCCGTTTGCTGAAGAAGGTATTCATGATTCTTAAGTTATTGCACTCTCCAAATTTAACTAGTAACCCCCCCTGCTATTCCTAGAACCAATGCCATAGTCACCTACTGCCTGGTCTCCTGCCTGCTTTTCCCCTACCTTGGCACTGAAGTCGCCCATTAGTACAGTATACTGCGTCTGTACTTTTAGCATTGCCGATTCGACATTTTCGTAGAAGCTTTCAACTGGCTGGTCATCATAATTACATGCAGGTGCATAGGCCAGTACAACCGTCAGTTTATACCGTTTATTAAGCCTAATTACGATGACTGCCACCCTCTCATTAATACTATAGAATTCATCTATATTACCAGCTATATACTTATTGACAAGGAAACCTACTCCTAGTTGTCGCCTCTCTGGTAAACCTCGATAACAGAGTACATGCCCATCCTTCCGTACAGTATATGCCTCATTCGACCTCCTGACCTCACTACGCCCTATGACAAACCATTTCATACCCTCTAGTTCCTCTAACAGCACTGCCAAACTAGCTTCACTAGCTAGGGTTCTAGCGTTCTAGCAGTCTGTCCAGCGGAGCCAGGAATTCTTAGCACCCCCTGCTGCGTCACATGTCTGACCGCCGCCGTGGTCAGTTGTTCCTGAGGGCCGGGGTTTTATGAAGCTTAGCATGAGAGGTTGCGGCCAATTACTGCACCATGGTGGCCAACTCCTGTTCTGGTGAGGGAGTGCGTTGCCGGAGGTGTTCACCGGCATCAGGTCGCACCCTAAACCTGTTTGTGGATTCCATCGACACGCGGATTTTTTAATATTTTTTTTTAATCCGGTGGAGAATCGCGTGGCACCGGGATTTGAACCCTGGTTCTCTTGCATGCGAGGCGGATGTTCTATTCGCTACGCCACCGCTGCACTTTACTTTATTGATTCGCTTTGTTGCTTTGGCGTTAAAGTAACAAAATACCAATAATTCAAAACGAGTGAAAGACAGCGGTGGGCGAACGCGATAAAACAAACTGTTTCAACCGTGCCAGACGCCCCAATCGGAGCGGCTGTGAGTAATCGCGATCGCGGACAGCCGCTTCGCCGTAGGTGCAGAAAGAAGGAAGGCAAGAAACCCGGGGATTCAGGCACTCCTTTTCAAAGGCAGATTCCTCATCTTTTCCCTCGCGCCTCTCGGCACCACTAGATTGCCAAGTAGCGCGCTCCTTCCAACACTTACAACTCACTCTGAGCCTGACAATACACAAAAGCCGACGTTTGCGCCATAAATGCGCCTGAACTAGGTTGCCGAGAGTCGAGGTGCAGTGACACGAGGAGGAGCGAGCTCGTTCCCGATCTGCGTGGCCTACGGGCTCGTGAAGATGCCCCCATGTAAACGAAAGCACCGCGAGGACTCATACACTCGCGCACACGCAATAAAGGCTTCTGAGGTAAACACCAAAGCAAACAGTGCGGCTTGATGGACGACGTCAAGAAAGGAGCCAATTCCTTCCAGCTGTCGACGGGCGCCCGTGCCGGATATCGGCCATTTGGGCCCCCAGAAATACACCCAGCTTGCGGCAACAGCTGCCCCGACAGGCGGCGCTGTAACTGTCGTCGTTGCGCGGATGGAGTCACCAAAAGCGATCATTGCCAGCGCCACAATTGACGGCGGCCACGCTTGCGCTGTGTGCGGCCGGTCAGTCGATTCCCAAAAGGCCACCACGTTTGACATCGCGCACAGAGCGGCAGTGCTCGACTCTTGTCGGCAGGCTCCGTGCGAATGCATGGAGCGCGATATCTGAAAGTTTTCCTTAACGCGCGAAGCTACGCTCGAAGCAATGTTGTTTCCAGCAATACGTGAGGATGGAACGAAATTATTTGAAAATGCGTGTGCAGCTCTAGCTCCGGCCGAGAAAATATTCTCAACACACTCGTCACAAGGTTGTAAACTGCACTGAAGGTCACTGGTGCCTAGATAATTTAACGCGATAGCGTGCAAGGCGCCTTTGGCCAGAAAATCTGGAGTAGGCGTTGCGAGCGAAAAATGACGGGCATAACTCTGGCAGGTGGTAGGTTATATGGTCGTGCTTTGTTTGGTCGTAGGGCTGTGTCACGTCACGAGGCCCCGTGGCAAAGTTTTTTGGCAGGCGCTGCCTACTCGGGATGAGACATTCAGTGGGAGGGTGAGATCAGAATACAATTTTCCAGGGCCCTTGTGTCCCGAGTCCCCACAGTCATGGAGGCACGTTGATACGGTTTGGTAAAGTGATTTTTAAATCTATGTCAAGTGTTATTTCACATATACGACTGTATGCTAATGAATATGCATGACAATATTAAAGCACACATTAAAATATTACTGCGCAAGCGAGTAGCAATCGGAAAGCAGTCGAACGAGAATCCAAAAGAAAAGCTGAAGCGAATAACTCTCTCAGGTCATATCGTTAAAGGCGAAGTTAAAATATCCGGAGTTTCTGGTTCTGAACGCATATTTCTTTTTTCTCACTAATCTGCGCGCTGAAGTAGAACACACAGTTTAATCACGGGTATTGCCTAAGTGTTCCGCTTAGCACTGGCTCAGTACTCTCAAGCAGGCTAATCTCGGTCTACCGTTGACAGAGACACAGTGCACAAATTTATTCGGGCTATCATATGTTGCGCAACTGCCCAGGAAACAACATCACGCGCATGGTAGACTTTGCGAGCGTTGCACAATTCGAGAAGTGACTCCTTGGAAGCATGCAACAGCTGCTGAGGTGGCGCTAAGCGACGCTTACAGCCGTGAGACACGAATAACGTTGCGAAGAGAGCAAAGGGCACGGCCTCGTAGACGAACAGCTCAAGCGAAGGCGCCATGTAAAAGCCCCGCATGAAAACTCGGATGCTGCAAGTCTCGCTGTTGTTCACTTACGTGTTCCCTGTCATCAGCTTTGCTCTTGAAAGCGTGTGCGTCAACTTAAGTAGGCTTATGCACGCCCAGGGTCAGGTTAATGGCTTTCGTCCGCAGCTTTAAAGCAGCAGCACCGGATGAACCGAGAACCGCCAAGTTTATTTTCGGTTGAAAATGCGCAGTGTTATGTGCTGGTCTCAGTTTGAACTTTGAAGAATATGGCAAGCATTTATACTTAGTACAGTTTTGAGAGGTGTTTTTGAATCATTTCGCTGCGGTCGGATGCGTCCTGTTTAAGTTTTAGGTGCAGCTTATTTTTAGTCTTGCTTAGAGAGCAAGACGCGGACTGCATTATGTACAATCTTACCAGGCAACTATTGTAATGCCTTAGTATGGTATGCAAAATAGATTTTTTTTTTTGCCATGTTCTCAGCTTTAAGCCTTCTGGTTCCCACACAAGCTATATACGCTTTGAAGTCTTTATGCCTTAAACCGAGGATTTGGCTTAAAGTTTCCTTAAGAGTTACTGTATCCCCCAGGCAAAACGGCAGAAAACAATACATGGGCGAAAACGGAGAGTCAAGAGCCTTCATATGGGTGCCTTTGAACTCTCTCTCGGGAGATGTAAAAGGCGATGTCCAAAGGTGATGGCACAACATCGAGCCACGCAAATTACCGCACGTGCCGAAACAGAAACTTTTTATAATAAAAAGGATACCGTTGGAACAACCCTTTAACATTCACAGGTCACATTATAATCATCTTCGTCGCCTAAGAAGAGTCGACCACAAGACGAAGGCGTTTTCTAATGACCACCATTTGCTTTTACTTTGTGCAGACTCGCAAAACCTCATGACATCCTCATTTCATCTCGGGGAGTTTCTTCAATGATACAGGTCGGCTGCACTGGATTGATACGCTCCTAGTGTGATCCGTTTCACCGATGACATCTGTTTTTAAATGTTTATCGCCGTCACAAAGTAGGTTTACTTTTCCAACCAAAATAAGTTTTCACATCCTAACACTCACATTAAGAATAAAGGTGGAACTTGCTGTGTACTTGAATAACAGTGGTGAAGAACTTCGGGAAAAAAAAAAAATATGCAGAAATCTTGAACTGGCTTTGTATACTTTCTTATACACCTCGAAACACATTTAGCTTTTCTTGTTATCCTTATCTTTTCTTTATGTAGAGTCGAAGCGGTTACACCATCGAGAAAACGACAACGCTCACATAGCTCTCTAGAACTCCCATGAGGGAGCCCGTAAAATGTCCATCCCCTTTATCGACGACGGTCGCAACGAATCAGCTTTGTCCTCCATAGTACGACTCATCACTGCACGGGAGAGAGGCTGAGGGATGTTGCAAGTCGCTTTCATCACGTCGGGTACCCGCATTGGCGTCTTTTGCTTCCACAACGATGTCATGCGAATACTGAGGAGATCAGTTTGTACGGCCAGACCGACGTGTCATTCGCTCTTAGGTGTTTCTGATGAGCTGAATTGGTCGCTAGCGCTGCAACATAAAACGGCCGCTACTAAGAAACACTTTCAGTGCAAGCGGCTCCATTTCTAGCCCCTGAGGAACCTCTATTTCCGACGCCGAAATGCTAACCCGAGGATTGCAAAATATTCCAGTGAGGACAATTTGGATCGCTGAGCTGTCATTTGATTCGATTTGAAACGTTTCTTTCGGATGAAATAGCTTGCCCGTTTGGAGCCGGTAACGGTACTAGCTCAAGAGACTGCTATAGATAATGTCGCTTGCTCCATGTTTCCCTAGGGGAGGCGGCTTGATCCGTATGAAAAGGAGCCTCATCCTTGGCCATTGGATCGATGTATCATCAATCACGTAACCACTGCTTCCCAGAAATGAAGAGCCCTGAGGGGTCGACTGCCGTGGGCTCCTATAGGAGCAGCCTCAGCAGCTACGCAATAACAGCTCTCGCACCCTTCGCCATCTTCACTTGGCGATTAGTCTTTTTTTTTTTCTCGAAGGCAGCAAAACGCCTTTTCGCTCATGGTTTCAGAACTCACCTCTTTCTAATACTCTTATTTATTTTTTTATAATTGCTATAATTTCATCGTTCAGAAGATAACTGCCCTGCAAGCCACAGAAAGGTGGCTGCCTGGCACTCAGCTTCTCTGCGATGAAACGCTTGGAGAGTGGTTCGTTTGCCCCACCTTGTGACATCACGCCCTTTGACCAAATATGCCCTTGCGCAGGACAACAATAACAACAACAATACGATCCACCCAGAGGCGCTTCTTAAGCGCACAAATCTGCGCAGCACCTTGACGTTTCCAAAATAGAGGCCAGCACTTCGTTTAGTAACACATGGCTACACTTGCGAATGCTGGAGGCGGCTAGGAATATTGCTTCCACTATTGTCTACCATCTGGTTCGTTTTCGATCGCTTACCATGCTGTTTGAGAACTCCGCTTCATGTGTGGCTATCCAGGGTGTCTAGTTTGAACGAGAATATTAATGCGAAAATGCAGCGCAATCGGCATAACCATCCCGGGATAGAGCGCCTTGAGATGGTATAACCCGGGATCACAACGTAAATTTATCGTTGCGTTTACATCCCTTCGAAAGATGTAGCATACTTTGTCACACCCTTCATCAAAGTTCTCGCAGGAGTTAACGAGCCATCCTTCCATGGAAAGCTATCTTCAAAGCGTGAAAAATTTGTTGGAAAGTTTTATTTCCGTACTTTTCTATAGGCCGCGCTACCTTCTCGTTCTAGGCCGGGGGCTACTAGGACAAGCAGTTTGTCTTTGAAATTATGTTTTTTACCTCCACGTTAAATTTCGGAATTTGGTTTGATTGGATTTAAGTAGATTAACACCGGAAGCGATTCAGGCTGTTAGAGACGAATGGAGTGTTCCGAAAATTTCAACCACTGGGGTTCTTCAACATGCACTGACATAGAAGAGCACACGGGTGCCTTGCTCTTCGCCTCGAAAAGCGGGCCGCCGCGGCCTGGATTTGATCCCACGTTCTTGGGGCAAAGCAGTCGAGTGCTTTACGCTCTGCGCCACAGCGGCGGGGTGAATTTCAGGATTTTCTCGATTTTTCTTTATAAAGGTTCGATATCATAGGCGCACTATGAAACCAGAAAACTGCTTTGAAAGCTTCTGTTATGATATATTCCTGTGGGCCTAACCCCAGCTTTTACTTCCACCGGACGACAGCGACACACCTGCGTCTTGGCACATCCCAGATCGGTGTTCATCTATATTCTTTAATCCCAGGATGCATTTGGGTTTATAATTCTTTTCGGAAGCATTAAGAATGCATCATCTGAGCTCTAAAGGTTAAAGGTGTTAAATATTTCTCAATATCAATAGGGGTTTCAGGTCAGTGCCATGTCCAATATATTGGACATTGTGAATTTGCCCTTCTTTTTATAGACCGTGGATATGAAATGATATATCGCAGATGTCGAAACACAATCCCATACATTATACTTTAACATCACAAAATTAAAAATGATAGAGAATGGACATAAAAACGAACCTTCATTTGCCCAAAACAAATACTGCTCTTGTGCTCAATTCCTCTGTGCAAGTTCGAAGCACCTTCAGTACTTTGAGCATCCCATCGAAGGAAAGCATTAGAGTGTACAGAAACATCGCCTTCACGTTGCAACTATAGTGTCCAGCGGACAGCACTGTCGGTGTCGGCTAGCCTTAGTATTTACCGCTAGTTTCATTTCCTCCACCTGGATGTTGAACAGACGAGACTAGGTAAGCGAGGGGCTCGTTATATATATATATATATATATATATATATATATATATATATATATATAGAGAGAGAGAGAGAGAGAGAGAGAGAGAGCAAGCAGAGACACGGCCGTCCTCTCGAACGCCCTGCTTTATTCTATCTTCCTCCTCTTCTTCCGCTCCTATTCTACGATCTCTACTTGATCTTTTTTGTCTCGGCATCACACTCAGCCACGACTGCGGACCTTAAAGGAAGAGACACCACAGTCCTTTACACATAATGCGCTTCATGACAGGGAGGATTCTACAAACGTCTGTGGAAGCCCGTAGACGACAGAGGTCAATCATGAACCGACGCACAGGGATCATATGGGCAGTGCAAACGATTGTGACCGTAATGACAGTTGCACTGAACACCAACACTTCAAGCGAACCATGCGAACACTTTCTTTTCAGCTGAGGCGGTCATGGTGGTAGGAAGAGGCACAAAAACTTATTCCGTCCATAACCTAATCGGTCTTGCAGGCGGACGACCCTTTTCTTCAACCGCGACACGTGCACTACGAAATTGTTTCTCCTACGCTTGTCCGAACCTGCCTGAAACGCCGCAGTACACACACGCCACGTATTGTCACCTAAACGCGCAGTGATTACGTAGGGCCCATCATATATCAGGGTTAGCTTACGCCCTACTGATTGTATGCCTCATCACACCTAGTCTCCAACTCTATAGCGAGGAGCTGGTCGATGGCGGTGGTCATAGTTGCGTTTTTGCGCCTGTTGCGCACGAGACGCTATTTTCCGTGCTCCCGACCTTATGCGCTGACAAGCTGCCTGTCGTGGTACAGCGGTCCCCATGCTGATAGGTGTTTCCAAGTTGCACGTTCCTTCAACTTTGAGGCTGTTGTCCGATGGTTTTCTGGTGGTTCTCCCTGATCTGGAACTGCACTCGTGATGTATCCACAGTGCTGATGCCAATGAAAAATACTGCATCAAAATGCTTGTTCCTGCTGCCACCGCTTCCACCGGAAGCACCGTACCGTGCACAGCTTCGCTGGGTACGCCGGTATGTGTGGACTCGGTCCTTCCCGACGAACTGGTGACCTTTCTGTGCGGGCTTCCGATCTATCCCACTGACATTGGCAGTAGTGAGGCCTTTTGCTCCTGGTATCACTTCGTATTCAACTTCCTGCCTTTTCCGGATGCGGTGAAGTGTACGGGAGTGTTGTATCGCGGTGCGGTGAGCAAAAATGTCCTCGCCACTGTCAGTGCGGTTGATGAAGCCGTAGCCGCCGATCACGTTAAACCACTTCACTGTTCCATTCATCCGCCTTCTGGAAACAGAGGCCTCCTTCGCGTGCTGCACCACTTACTGTTGTTGTTGCATGCGATTAGCCTCACCTTCAGGATGCTTGTCCACGGTCGGGCTATGGGCGGTATACATCATCAGTGGAGCTGCACTTCGCCATTTTGGATGGATAAAGCCATGCATGGGCGGGCAGCATGCTGGGGTGCTGCTGATGTCCCGGCGGCAACAAGAACCCCGCGACAACTGGCGGTGTCATGTAAGGCGTCCGCCCAGTGGACAAACATGGACAGGCTGTCGGGGTCCAGTGCAGTCATAATGGATGCATGGGTGGCATCGTGAAGGCCGTCGACGATGTACTGCTTACCAGCGGGCGCGGGCCACTCGATATTGCAAGCCTGAAGAAGACGGGCCTTGTAAATGTATAGGGCGACGTCTTCATCTGCAGCCTGGCGCCGCGATCTCATCGCCGTGAATTTGACATCGTACGCACTGGCGAAGTGTGCAAAGGCGGCGAGGAGGGCAGAGGTTTAGGCCCACTAAGTGATGTAGCGGCGACCTCCATGCAGGTGCCAGGTTCGGGCAGCAGCGCCGACAACTTGAATCCACGCTTCGGCGTCGTCCAAAAAACCACGGAATTCCGAAAGCGGTACTGGGCACCCAGAGGACAGCGAGGTGCGGCCAAGCGCTGCAGTGAAAAAGGCGGATAACCGCCGCAGAGTGGAGAGGGCTTCGGGAAGGAGAGACGCCAGAGCTGAATCTGCCGAGGAGGCATGAATGCCGTTCTCGGTCGGAATAGAAGTTCCAGGCGCCGAGTGAGCCGGTCGTGTGACAGCCCGGCCGCTTCGAAGGAAGAGCGGGTCGGGGAGGTCCGGGTCTGGCCCGAAGTTGGTCGACTGCGCCATTGTAACGGATTACAAGCAGAGACACGGCCGTTCTCTCGAACGCCCTTCTTCTTGTTCTTCTTCTGCCTTGATATTTGGCACATACCCACGGAGGGGGATTGGCCAGGGTTCAGTGTGGACTGCCAAATGTCCTACACTGTAGAATAAAACGCCCTGTTTTATTCTATCTTCTTCGTCTTCTTCCGCTCCGCTTCTCCTATCTCTACTTGATCTTTGTTGTCTCGGCGTCACACTATATATATATATTGTCACGTACACGGTGACTAAGGATACCAATGATAGCAGGGGGTAGCCCAGACACAAGAACACAGCAGCACAGACGCAAACGTGCAAGCGACACTTTTTCGTCCTCTTCCACTTCGTCCTCCTTTCACACCTCAGTCATGCGCCACCTGGCAACGCTAGGTGGCATTACCCCCTCCCTCCGAAAAAAAAATGAGAAGGGCCGGTAAAAATGGTGTGAAAAGCAAGAGAGTGGTCACAGCGGGTGGCCATACGCTATCGGTGGTAGTACGGCTTCAGTCGCACAATGTGCACAATGTCCGAGCTGTGCTTTCGACGTTTTGGTTGTGTGGCACCGTCTGGAATAACTTCATAACTAAGGTCACTCACACGGCGCAACACTTTGTACGGCCCGAAGTAGCGGGAAAGGAGTTTCTCTGACAAGCCTGGACGGCGAACTGGTGTCCATACCCAGACTTGATCTCCAGGCTTGTAGTCAACCTGGCGGTGCCGGAGGTTGTAACGGTGCGCGTCAGTGGTCTGCTGCTGCCCAATGTGCACACGGGCGAGCTGGCGGGCTTCCTCAGCGCGGATGGCATATTGCTGGGCATCTGAGGATAGCTGGTCATCATCTGGGCACGGGAGCATGGAATCGAGCATGCTCTGAACTTCGCGTCCGTAAACAAGTCGAAATGGTGTGAAGCGCGTTGTCTCTTGTAAGGCTGTATTATACGCAAATGTAACGTACGGCAGCACCTCGTCCCAGGTCTTGTGCTGCACATCGACGTACATTGCCAACATGTCCGCAATCGTCTTATTCAATCTTTCTGTAAGGCCATTGCTTTGTGGATGATACGCTGTGGTTTTGCGATGGGTCGTGCAACTCAGCTCAAATATGCGGTCGATCAGCTGTGATGTGAAAGCTGTCCCTCTGTCGGTAATGACGTAGGAAGGGGCGCCATGCCGCAAGACTATGTTGTGCATGAAAAACTCTGCTACTTCGGAAGCTGTGGCATGAGGGATTGCCTTTGTCTCAGCGTATCGAGTCAGGTAGTCAGTAGCGACTACTATCCATTTGTTTCCGGCCTGCGACAAAGGGAAAGGGCCAAGGAGATCCATTCCAATTTGGTCGAACGGAATGCGGGGTACTTTAACGGGCTTGAGAAATCCGGAAGGCTTCTGGGGCGGTGTTTTACGGCGCTGGCATTCGCGACAGCTTCGTACATAGCGTTTCACTGCTGCGGAAAGTCCTGGCCAGTAATACATGTTGCGCACTCGAGCAAGAGTCCGTGAGCAACCCAAATGACCAGACGTTGGTTCATCATGGCAAGCAAGGAGAATATCCTCACGGAGCTCGCATGGCACTACCAGAAGGTAAGTTCTGTCTTGGCTCTGGGAGTTTCTTTTATACAATACGCCTTGCCGTATGCAGAAGGAACCAAGGTGCCGAGATAGGTGTCGAGGGAGAATCGTATCACGCCCTTCCAGATAATCGATGAGTGGAAGGATGTCTGGATCAGCTCTTTGTCGATCCCTGAGCTCAGATGCGCTGAGGGCTCCTAGAAAACCGCTATCGTCATCGGCTGTAGTATCGCCAGTGTCAACGGGTGCTCGTGACAGCGTGTCGGCGTCTTCGTGTTTGCGGCCGGACTTGTAAACAATGGTTATGTCAAACTCCTGAAGACGTAAACTCCAGCGTGCAAGTCGTCCAGATGGGTCTCGCAGATTTGCCAGCCAGCACAAACAATGATGGTCGGTGACGACTTTAAATGGCCGGCCGTAAAGATAGGGACGAAACTTCATAGTAGCCCATACGACCGCCAGGCATTCCTTTTCTGAGGTGGAATAGTTCATTTCGGCACGAGAGAGAGTGCGGCTGGCATAGGCTATTACTCGCTCAAACCCGTCTTGATGCTGAACAAGAACCGCGCCAAGACCGATACTACTGGCGTCAGTGTGTACCTCAGTGTCAGCCGCTTCATCGAAGTGCGCCAGAACAGGGGATGTTTGAAGGCGCTCACGAAGCAAAGAGAAGGCCATCTGCTGCTCAGAGTTCCACACAAAGGAGGTGTCCTTCCTTGTAAGGCGCGTCAGAGGTTCTGCGATCTGAGAAAAGTCCGCAATGAAACGCCGATAATATGCGCACAGGCCGAGGAAGCGCTGAACAGCCTTCTTATTAGCTGGAACGGGAAATCGTGCGACGGCAGCAGTCTTATCGGGATCCGGGCGCACCCCATCAGCGCTTACAACATGGCCGAGGAACTTGAGTTCTGTATACCCGAAGTGGCATTTCTGGGGCTTCAGCGTGAGATCAGCAGAACGGAGGGCTTCCAGGACAGCTCGAAGGCGTTCGAGGTGTTGATCAAATGTTTCGGAAAAAACAACTACGTCGTCCAAGTACACAAGACAGATCTGCCACTTGAGGCCAGTGAGGACGGTGTCCATCATCCTTTGGAATGTAGCTGGGGCAGAGCACAATCCAAATGGGAGTACTTTGAATTCATATAGGCCATCTGGAGTGACAAATGCGGTTTTTTCTCGGTCTCTTTCGTCTACTTCGATTTGCCAATAGCCGCTTTTTAAATCAATAGATGAAAAATACTTCGCACGTCGCAATCTGTCCAGTGAGTCATCGATGCGCGGCAACGGGTATACATCTTTCTTTGTCACATTATTCAATTTCCGATAGTCGACGCAAAATCGAAGAGTGCCGTCTTTCTTTTTGACAAGGACTACTGGTGAAGACCACGGACTTTGTGAAGGCTGCACAACACCATCATCCAGCATCTCCTGAACTTGCGTCTGGATCACTTCTCGTTCTTTGGCAGACACACGATAAGGCTGCTGTCGTATTGGGCGAGCGTCGTCATAAGTAATGATGCGATGTTGTGTGATGGGCGTTTGACGAACCTTCGAGGAAGAAGCAAAGCAGTGCTTGAAGCCTAGCAGCAG
The DNA here is from genome assembly GCF_055883805.1 of Amblyomma maculatum. Classification (NCBI taxonomy): domain Eukaryota; kingdom Metazoa; phylum Arthropoda; class Arachnida; order Ixodida; family Ixodidae; genus Amblyomma; species Amblyomma maculatum. Next base: position 99,251,774 of record NC_139344.1, on the reverse strand, counting down.
TTGCTCTAAAGCCCGCCGTTTCTCCTTTGACAAGTGACAGTTAATGTCGATGTTGTCAAGAGATGGCTCGTTAGTTTCTACTGCCGTGGATGCAAAACAGACCGGATCGTGCGCAACATGGTCAGCAAAAGCGATAGCAGTCCCCGGGAACAAGTGTCGGTACTCATTAGAAAAATTTGTGACAAGGAGTGCAGCCCGGCCATTGTGAAACGACAATAAACTTCGGGGAGCGCAAATGCCATGAGCAAGCAGGAGTGTATGGTTCGCCTCCGCTACAGCATCACCGGTACGGAAATCGTCACAGGTAACTTCCACAAGAGCACTGCTTCGCGGCGGCAGCGAGACGCTCTCAGCGGAAACACGAAGTGCGTTATTGCAAGGACTGCTACTATCTTGTTCGGTAGATTGTCCCATCGAAAACGTGACGAGTCTATTTCGCAGGTCGATAACTGCTCCGTACTCCCGCAGAAAGTCAATGCCGAGGATAAGGTCACGGGAGCAGTCACTTAAAACAACGCAACTAACGACGAACGTACGTCCGTTAATCTGAATGCGAGCCGTGCACATCCCCTTTGGAGTAACTATATGACCGCCGGCGGTTCGAAGGCACACACCTGGCCAAGCAGTGAGCACCTTCCTCAAAACAGTCGCCATGCGACCACTCAAAATTGAATAATCGGCACCGGTGTCCACTAAAGCATTGACCGTAGTGCGACCGTCTAAAATAACCGGAATGTCCAGAGAAACGCTTTTTGCTTCCCTAGGTGACGGTACCAGCAGCTCGCGGTCGGATCGAAGCGGCGACGACGGGAGGTCTTCAACGCAGCGACTACCAGCGGCCTCGCCCCCGAAGGTCGCTGTTTTCAGTTTTCCCGACCAGGGCTAGACGAGCGGCCTTGGTCCTCTCGCGAGGAACCGTGAGTGAACGAGGAGGAGCGCCTTGGCGAAGGGGAGCGGGGCTGACGCTGCGAACGAGATGAACGCTGCTCCGCCAGGTACTCCTCAATAACTCGGGGTCGTTGACCAAACCGGGGAGGAGGCGAGTCGATGCGGAAGCCGTGGAGACCGAGGCGTCGATACGGACAATCCCGGTAGAGATGTCCTGGTTCACCGCAGTGGAAGCAAAGCGGACGGCGGTCAGGCGTGCGCCAAATGTCGGCTTTGCGTCGGGGCAGCGGGCGATTGTCGAAGTTCTGCACTGGCTGCACCGAGGGCAGCGGAACTGTAGGTGACGCGAGAATGGGCGGTGGTGAAGGGGGAGCCTGACTCTGCAGAACTTCCGCATATGTGGGACGATTGTCGGTCCCCGACAGCAATGGCGGGCTCGGAACTACAGGCAAAAGAGGGCTCTTGAGTGCCTGCCGCACCTCCTCCCGCACTATAGCAGAAACGGAAGATGGCGATTGCTGCAGAGGGCTCCAGAACTTGCTTAGTTCTTCGCGCACGACGCTGCGAATCAGTTCGCGCAATGCATCGGGATGCCGCTCTGAAGATGCAAATGATTCCGCGGTTGTGCGTGTATGAAAAGGTCGGTCATAAGCCACGGCACGTTGGTGTAGCACCTTTTCCATTGTGGTGGCCTCCGCAAGGAATCCGTTTACAGTCGAGGGTGGGTTTCGCACAAGGCCTGCGAACAACTGCTCTTTCAAACCCTGCATCAAGTGCCTGACCTTTTTTTCCTCGGACATGGCGGGATCGGCTCGCCTGAAGAGGCGCGTCATGTCCTCGACGTATGCTTGGACACTCTCATTCGGCCTTTGGATGCGAGAGTGAATGGCACGTTCTGCATGCTCGCGACGATCTGCGCTAGTGTAAGCCTCGAGCAGTTGACGACGGAATTCCCGCCACGAAGTTAAAGCTTGCTCTCGGTTCTCGTACCAGATACGGGCGCCGTCCTCAAGGCTGAAGTAGACGTTCCTTAGTTTGGTAGCATCGTCCCACTGGTTGAATGCAGCGACACGTTCAAACTGAAGGAACCAGTCCTCCACATCCTCAAAGAGGTCCCCATGGAAAGTCTTCGGTACCCGAGGGGCCTGCAAGGTGTAGTTGCAGGTCGGTGCGAGGCCCGTCACCTGCTGCGCAGGAGCACTAGATGTCATGGCGGCGGGTGCTGGCTGAAACTCCGGAGACAGTCCCTGGAGCCGTCGACTAGAGCGATGCACGGGGGTGTCCAATGGTACAGGGCTGGCGCGACGTCTTGTAGATGGAGATTCTTGCATAGGCGATCGTTTTACCCAGCAGCTCCACCAGAATGTCACGTACACGGTGACTAAGGATACCAATGATAGCAGGGGGTAGCCCAGACACAAGAACACAGCAGCACAGACGCAAACGTGCAAGCGACACTTTTTCGTCCTCTTCCACTTCGTCCTCCTTTCACACCTCAGTCATGCGCCACCTGGCAACGCTAGGTGGCAATATATATATATATATATATATATATATATATATATATATATATATATATATATATATATAGATATTGTGATGCCTAATATATACCTGATATATATACATATATATCAAGCCAGTTGCGAGCGCAGCTACGCAAAGCATGCGATAATGTGCTTTTTTTATTATTGTTTTAATTTTTGGAATCGATGGGGCACTAATAGTGCAAACGTTTGCTGGCTGTAGTCGAATTGTTGTTGGGAGATAACACTGTTCGACATGTTCACTTTGGGTACCCTTCGGATAACTGCGTCAGTCCTGTGATCAGATATGCGAGGCTTGTTTCCTAAAAAAAAAAGAAATAATTTTGTGCCTAAAGTGCACGCGTCTATCGTTCGTGTTGCTCGCTATTGCAAAGCTCGATAAAATCACTGTGTAGACTTAAAAAACGTAGAATAACGTGAACGCGTACACAGCCGAAATCCTAACATCTACGCGCTCGCTGTGCCGTTAACTTTTATGTAAAATTTATTATATGTTTCTGAAATACACAAAGACGCCTTAAACAGTAGTTACTTCGCCTGCTAGTTGCAGACAACCCTGTAGGGCTGTGTGCTGTTTTTCTGAATCCCACTGGCGGCAAGTGAACGACGTAATTTCATTAATGCTGCACAGTTGGCGTCACTAGTGTCCCTATAGTATTGGTCTGCGGGCGAATGAAGTTTTTGGTATCAGAGCACTGGCTCAATACCTAACTTAAAATTTATTGCTAAAATGCTCCTTAGCTGGAACTCAGGAATCTGCAGGCAGCAAATACGTGGCGCAGACCGCTCATGACAGCCTGCAGATTTTCCAGTCTTAATTTATACTTAGGTGGCAGCTGGGTAATATCTCATCACACGAAAACGGCTAATAGGAGAGGTGGCTGTACTGTTGTATCTAATGGCAAGATGGCCGCCAGAGACATGCTATTTGCTGTCCGAGAAGCATACAAGATTCAATAGAGCAAAGAACAGATGCGAGAAAATGCTTTGAAGGCAAGAATAAAAGACAAAAAATTGTCAAATACCCTCTACCGTTTACGTAAGGTGCCAAATGGAATTAGTCCGTTCAGAGGACGTGAAGCGGATTATACAGAGACAGCGGGTCGATGAGAGAAGCTCATTGCGCAATGCCCGAGCCAGCCTTGCGAAGCACTGTAATCGTATTTAGCTGCGGTACGATTTGCGAGATCCAAGGAAGAAAAGGGGAAACACAGAAAGGTCGTGAGACGCACAAAGAAAGGCAAGGGATAAAAGAAGAAGGCGGGATTGAAGGCCTTTGATGGACATCGATTGAGAAGTGTTCTGTCAATGCCACGCAAGCGTTACAGACGTGAGTGGTCTGCTCAACACCCTAGGTACGACAAAGGAGAAGTGCGTTCTGTCGACGAGGTCAGCGAGCAAGGATTGAGTAACGGGCGCAACAACGTTCAAAATGCAGTTGCGCTGAACTGCAGAAAAGTTTGAGAGTGTCTTGGAAGAAACAACTGTCACAAATGAGATCTGAAAACTGCGCTTATATATTTACTGAAGCAGATGCTAAACTCTTAGCATTTCTGTCTCACTCCTTGTGCCCTCGAAAAGTTTCCTAAGCTCACTTTGTTTTGTGCGCTGATAGGTCTCTTCATGTGTGTGGGCTGAAATAAAGGTCATTTGTGATGCTCGCTTGCGCCGAATTTTGAAAAAGAATCTGACACATAATCTGCTTGTTAGGCGTCCTGTTACCAACGCGAAACACAAAAAAGAACATAACAAAATACAGCACGCCCTTCTCGTCGCTGCCAGGATTATGAATATACTATAGGGGGCAAAAGCTTTGAGGGTGCAGGAGTGGCAACACATGCCATGAGTTCTGATATTTGCCTGCTGTTCAAGAGCACATTTGATTTGCTGAAGTCGGACACATGCGCTCTCAGGCCTACAAGTTAAATTAGTTTATTTATATATATATATATATATTTATTTATTTATTTTTTATTTATTTATTTATTTTTATTTATTTATTTTTATTTATTTATTTATTTATTTATTTATTTATTTATTCTGCAATCCCACATTCGAGGATTTGAGCAGGATGGGAAAACAATATACCAGAAAATGCAATGGGGAAACAGGAGTAAACAATGACAAATTGAAGCATAAAAAGACGTTTCATACAATGTTACCCTAGGATGGGAGCAAATGATATGAGTGATGATTGCAAAACTTCAAGGTGACTCAAGTTATCCCAGTCCGTCGCCGAAAAAATAGAAAGGAGTACTTACAACATTTATTAGGCGGCTGAAATGGAGTTGTAGTTAAAGCATGCTTTTGTCTAGTAGCATAAACAGTTGAGAAGGAGATAATTTAAGAGGTCAGTTTTATAGACCTCTTCAAATAACTAAAATAAGAAGTTCAGTCTGCTGAAACGATTTCTGTGACTTATAGAAGACAAGTTACCTCTTTTGAATAAGGTAATGACTGAAGTACGCTTAAAACTGTTATAAATAAACATTACCCATTTGATCTGTACTTTTCTACTTTTTCAGTGTTAGTTTTTGTTTAGGGATCCCAGATAATGAAAGCATATTATAAGGTAGGAAGAACTATTTATTTGCAGGCAAGAAGACGAACTGAAGGAGTAATAAGTTTTAGAGCGTGCCTACGAACGAACAGCTTGAAGTTTGCAGTTGCAGTTACATTGTCTATCAGTTTAGCCCAACTCCTTTGATTTGTTTGGTTCACAGCCCGAGGTTGTATGGATTTACTTCAGGTAATTAATACTGTTAACACACTTACACAAATTTAAAATAAACATTCTTTATGTGTGATGGTCATAGAAACAGCCTTTTTTACGTTAATTTACATCTTCCAAGATTCAAATTAAGTGGTAATGTCTCGAAGAGCTTTATTTAACTGAAAGTGAGTTGATCGTCGTTGTCAGACATAGCACTTGCGTGCTTCGACAACTCTTCTCACGTCCTGGATAGGTTTGCCTCCGGTATTGTGTTACGTTTAGGTTATTTGCATTGAGTTAGCGACGGTAAATGGGCAGCTCATTTTAAACCCAGGTTTAGCTTATGTCATCGACTCGCTTCTGCTCGCACGCTTCCAGTGATTGATATCGAACATACACAGAACTTGAGGTTTTGTGCGTGTGTGTTTCTGTGAATTAATGTTTTCGTAACAATGACAAACGCAAAGACGGTTTGTAAAAGTGTTAACGTCCGACCCTTGTGGTACCGCAGATAAGAGAGATATCCATGGAGTTGATGGCCAATAAAAAACGCCTTGCGTATGAAGTGACAAAGGTCGAACAGTTGCGTCTGAATGCCTTGATGAGTCGTCGCCCTGTATTTCAATAATCTACTACCAATGTACAAACACCTGAACGGAACAAAAGCTGTGGCCTATTACATATATTTTGTGCTCTCACACAAGATCGCTATTCATGATTGGCCCGCAGGACCAACAAAAAGTGAGAGCACTCAGAACGTAATAAATCGGCAGATCTAGGTAATTTGTTGTTTCTACATTAAAGGCTATATATTCTACATTTTCATATGTATTGCTAGCTTACGTATAGTCAGTCTAGTCACATCAAAGCCACATCACATCACATAACAGCAAAATAGCAGCCTATCGATCAGGCCCGTCGTTTTCATGAAGCGGAGAAGTGCCTAGGAGGCCTTCACCACTGAAGATCGCCGCGGCCAGTGACCTAGAATCTTGATTTCAGTCAGTAAGCGTTCATCTAGACGTTCCCGCGCACGGCAGAGACACTTTTTTCCGCACTGTATGTGGGGCACTCGTAAAGAATGAGGCCTATAGTCTCGTCGCACCCGCAGGTTGCACATGCAGGGCTATTTGCCATACCTATCACAAAAGAATAAAAGTTTGTGTACGCTACACCAATCCAATGCTACGTTGCTGAATATATATGACTCAGGACTATACAGCGTTAAATTTCATTATTCATTACTATACACGTACTCTTACATGTGTTGTGGCACCGTATAACGGCATTGGTAAAGTCATACCATATTCGTGTTGTGGACGTGGCCGCCGCCAGCAGTCAGCACGATTGCGGCACAAACGAGCCACATGGCCGGCGACTCCACAGACGTAGCAAAAGAGTGCCCTGTTAACTGTCACCTGCCAGCTACCAACTTTCGGAGGCATGCTCGTGATGGGGACCGCGATGTATGCGGTCCAAGTTTGCAGAATCGACATGAAGCCCCACTTTAACCAACCCTTACGAACTTGCCTGCATGGCCTAGGAGTTGCGCGTCTAATCGGGACCCAAGGATGCCGGTGGGTTCGATTCCCATTTGAAATGTGGTGCTTAAGTTGGGAGCTCCTGAAAATTCGGCCATAACATATTGCCTCGTGACGTCATACAAAAAGGCGACCAATGAGTGTCCTTCCATGTCACCTGCCTACTTCCCCCGCAGACAATGTCCCCTCTGAGCCTGCATTCATGCCACCAGCCGAACGTCACCTGTAAGAGTCATGGATGCGTTTTTGTTTGCACCACTTTTGTACATGCCACCGGCTTTTCTCGTAAAGGGACTAGTAATGTTTTCGCGTTAATAATTAAACGTTAAACATGTTGCAGTAATGAACGGTGTAGAATATACCTAGCCGCAGGTTTGCCCTAGATGCAAACTACTTAAAATGACGAACGCAATATATGCTTTTTTTTTTCGTATAAGGGTTGGCAGGCAATTTTATGTACATCCGCGCCTGACAACTGATGCAAATTATGTGACGATATCTGTGAATCATTCATAGTGTGATCACGCTATCTAGGTTTATGTTGCATATACTAGACCAGGCTACAATACCAAGCCCTTCCCCGAGAAATCGCCGACAATTTAGTTGTGGCTTCTAATACATATCATTCTCAATGCATGCCGAAGGTATGGTGGAAAGCTGCACGTCAGCTATGAACGATGAGTCGAGGGTTCTGGATTACTTCGTCCACTCGAGGTTCTTCAACTTGCGGTGGCGCATCCCACAAAGCACGGCAGTTCTTGCACTTTACCTCTGTCAAAATGCTTCATCCAGCCTTGTTCCAACTGCTTAACCACGAAATTCAGGTATCTCTAAGAATGTACTGATTATGAGCCCTTGTTAGGTTTTACGTATTAATATACACTTAGCACAGGATTCAAGAGTACTTGAAGAAGACAATTTAAATGTCAGAACGAGATAAAGAGAGCACGGGGAGAGATGAGATGGGCTTAATACAGTGAATTAGCTTCTGTTGCTAGAATTCTGACCCCAAATACAGCATTCCTTCTCGGCAGCTTCTTTCATTGCGTTCTTAACAATCATGGGAGTGCTCAGTTTTTGCATACATCACTTGCTTCCCATAGTAACTACCGTCTGCATAAAATATACAAGCTTGTGCCTACCCTGTCTTTGCAATCATCCGGCATCGAACATGCTTGTTGTAATATGTCAGTGTTGTACCACAAGTTGTGAGGCCAATCTTTATGCTACCCTCTCTGGGTTATAGAGGCACTGCTTTCCATTTCTTCCCCCAGGATTGCCGACATTTTAGCTTAAAATTATTTCGCTATAACAGGCAATATTACGATGAATTAGTTAGCGCAGATATAAAACATTTTCTAAACGGTACCTTTAGCTTCCTTAGCCTCATTGTCGATGAAAACAGGGCAAAATATATGTAAATATATAGTCCACTCTTGCTAAACACAAAGTCTACCACTTGTATAGTCAACGCTCGTTACAACCGATTCGGACCTTAACTAACGCTTGAATATAACGCGCTGTATCACTAATTTTGTTCTGCATATTTACAATACAAATCGAGTTTAAGCAAGCCCGGTTATAATAAGCTGTCGCCAAAGGAAGACTAAAGATGGGGTAAAATTTCGCCCAGAGCAATTTTTACAGCTGAAATTTAAGGCGTGGGTGAAGTCGTCCTCAAGCAAGCCTTCACAGCAGACCCCACTTCCTTTTCGTGCGTGAAGCCCCAACAGAAGTGTGAACGTCGGAGACAGCAATGGGCAGAGCAGACTGCTGGCTAAATGTAGCTGGCAATGTCTTGCAAGACATAATTCTTCGCATGGAAATTGTCAACGAATAGCTCCGGAGCAAGACGACTGCTTCCTCCATCGGTATTCGTAAACCTGTATGCGTCTTTGTCAGTAAATCTCCGGCAAGCCAAATCTCTCTATTACCAGTGGCCTCGGTTAGGAATGTACCAGAACGGCATGTCGTAGCATCCCCAGTGAATGCCAACTGCGTGGGATAATTAGTAATTCCCTTAATGCCACAGAGCGCGATGGTTTGGAATATTTTATTCGAAGCATTCATTCGTTTTTGACTTCTCTAATACCACCAGTTCAGGCTCCTTTCCGGGTCACGCACCAATCACCGCATTTACACCAGATATGCACACCAAATTCGTCAAAAACCGTACCGTGTGGCGCCGTCCGAGCGCAAAGTCATCGATGAGAAAGTTCGTGAAATGTTGAAGCAGGATGTCGTTCAAAAGTTGTGCAGTCCTTGGGAGGCTCCAGTCAATATTGTGTGAAAGAAAGATCGAACACGGCGATTTTGTGTATATTACCGCCGCTTCAATTCAGTGACTAAACAGGACGTCTACCCACTTCCCCGCACTGATGACGCCATTGATTGCTTGTACTCTACATCATACTTTTCATCAATAGACCTTCGCTCTGGATACTGGCAGATCCAAATGCACCCAGCAGATAAGGAGAAGACCGCATTCATCACTCCCGATGGAGTGTTAGAATTTAATGTCATGTCATTCGGTATGTGCAATGTGCCTGTGACATTTGAAAGATCAATGCATGCTATTTTACGTGGATTGAAATATGAGATCTGTATGTGTTATCTGGACGACGTAGTCACCTTTGGCCGGAGATTCAAAGAGCACAACGACCGCCTAGTGCTTGTGCTGGACTCCTTGCACCAAGCTCTCCTCGTTCTGAATTCAAAGACGTGTTGTTTTGGTGAGCGACAGGCGTTGGTGCTTCGTCACCTTGGCGATGGTGACGGCGTCCGGCCTGATCCTCAGAAAATCGTAGCCGTTGCCACGTTTGAGCAACCTTGGAATGTGAAGGAGCTCCGCTGTTATATGGGATTTTTCTCATATTTCCGACGTTTCATCCCTCGTTTTGCAGACGTCGCCTACCCGCTCATGTGCCTACTACATAAAGACGCTCTATTGCAGTGGACAACCGAATGTGACTCGTCGTTCCGACAACTGAAGTTTGTCTTAAACATTGCATCCTATCATACGGCACTTCAACCTTTCTGCTCCAACGGAAGTGCATAAGGACGCAAGGGGTGTAGGCATCGGTGTTGTCCTCACTCAGCGCTATGACGACCGCTAACATGTGATTGCTTACGCCAGTCGAAATGTAAGTAACACTGAACGCAACTACACCTTCACCGAGCAGGAGTGTCTCGCAGTTGTTTTCGTCGTGCAACGGTTTCGCTGCTACCTGTAAGGACTGCCTTTCAACTGATCACCATTCCCTATGCTGGTTATTCAATCTGTTAGCCGTCTGGTCGCCTCGCCCGTTGGACACTTCGCTTGCAAGAATACGACTATACCATTTCATACAAGAGTGGCCGGTGGCGCGCAAATGCGGACTGCCTCTCCCAGTTGCCATGGCGGAATATGACGCCGGCAACTTCGATCATTGCATCGCTGCTCTATCTATGAGGTTTCCTTACAGAGCAACACAACGACCAGTACCTGGAGCCTTTCTTGAATGCTATTCAGGACCCAACCTCTAACAGGCATTTTTGTTTGCGTGATGGCCTGCTATACAAGAAGGTTTACTCAGAAACCGGCCGGTGGTTCCTGCTGGTAGTACTTAAAAGCCCCCGTCTTTCTGTTTTACGCATCATGCAATACGATCCAGCTTCGGGACACCTGGGATCAGCGAGAACTTTGCAGCGCACTCAGGAGCGACTCTACTGGCCGCGGATGCGAAACATGATTGACCAATATGCGTGCCCTCAGTGCCAGAGTCACAAAAGTCGTACTCGTGTAGCCCCCGAAAGGCTTCACCCTGCAGCTCCGCCCCCAAGGCTCCTTTCAAAAAAATAGCAGCCGTCCTTTTGGGTCCTTTCCCAAAGTCGGAAGAAGGCAATCGTTGGATTGTGCTATATGGAGAGCATCTTGCTCGCTGCTTCGAGACGGCTGCTCTTCCCCTCGCTACAGCATACCAAGTGTCTCTTTTTAGGCTGTATTCAATAATTTTGTGACATGGTCCCCCGAGAGTTGTGATAAGTGGCAGAGGCTGCGAGTTTATTACTGCCGATTATTTGAAGAACATCTCCGTTTATGTGCATCTGATTTCAGACATTCGACCCCTTACATTGCTCAGACAAATGTTTTACAGAGCACACCAACAGTACTCTCTCCAATATGCTTGCAGTGTACGTCGCTTCGGACCATAAAACCTGGGACTTTGTTCCTCCGTTCATCACATACGTCTTCAACACTACAAGGCACGAGACCAGATGATACAGTCCGTGCTTCCTACTGTACGCCCGCTCTACACCCTCGACACCATCGTCTTATTTTCGATAGCTCGACTGAGGACTTCGGCATCACAAGACCGATCGAAAGCTCGCTATAATGACCTTCATCACCAGATCACCTACCTCCCCGTAGACCTATGAGAAAGCGTGGCTTACACCAGAAAATGCTGGCACGCTACGCTGGTCCATACGGGATCCTAGAACGGCTCGGTGAAATGAACTACCGGATTGCGCTCCTTACGGCCAATGGACGACATTCGGAGAAAACTGAGGTGTCGTATATCGCCCGCTTGAAGAAGTGCCATTCTCGTGACACCTGACTCACCAGGAGGGCTTCGTTTGAGAAATTCGGGAAAATGTTACTGACTAGATGGATGACGATGAACGGAAATTCGGTGTAGGAGGACTAAGAAGGAGCAGGTGTGAGTTGAGGAGCCGCCTGGCTCGTGTACTCTGTTCCTTTGTCTCACTAACGTTGCCTTACCTGGTGACATCAATAGTGTTACAATATCAACATATATCGCTCGCATAGCTAGGATTTGTAAAATGAATTAAACTTCAAGCTTGCTGAGCTACCAGCTAGACAAAAGTTCTCGCCATTTTTACATAAAGTTTTGTTTCGTGAGCAAACTTTAGGGCATGAGTTTTTTTTTCTTTTTTTTTTAAAGCCGCCATACCTTTCACTTTGCATTAATTATAATTTCTAAACTGCTGTCCATTTTGTTGGATAAAAGTTTTCTGGACACCTTTCCGCCGCAGAATAATGAAAGCTGAAAACACCATGCTTCGTTAGTCATTGCCATCAAGGACCCTTTAGAGATCCATTTCTAAACGCACGGCAGTCGACATTTTGACGCGATTTCACGCGGTCGGCATTCTAATTAAAACTTTGCTTGTATCTGACAGCGGCGTGCTACACGAACGACTTTTCTATTCTTTATTTTGTTTAACAGTAAGAGTCATTGAGGGAAGCGCAAAGAAAATGTAGCGTAAAACGCCGCGCAGGGAAGTCGCCAAGGGCACAGAAGCAAATCAGTCTAGACGTCTCGCAGGAGTTCGTGGCAAAATAAATAACATAAGGCGAAACTTTGGAACCCTGCTGCTTTTCGGAAAGTTAAATCTGAACAATGAAAACGTAATTCCCAGCTCAGATCCCATTGGCCTTCGACACAACAAAAAGGGGGCTGTGAGGACTATTCTTTAAAATTAACTTAAAGGGCGGAGCATTCTAGATATTTTTTTCGTCTGCATTCCTCGTCTCTGCGCGCTAGCAATGCTTTTTGTCTTGGATACTCGCTTCTTCGGGGTACGCACCTTACACCTCAAACGAATATTTAGTTTGCTTTGCGTCGTGTGTTGAAGTGCCTGAATAGAATAATTGGTTACTATCAAATGCTGCTATGCGAAATACTGTTCAAGGACGCACATGGGTTTATTGTTCAGGAACGTCTATTCTTCCTGTCGTGCCCGCACAACCAACCAGGTGGAAGAAAAGGTTACGGCCGAGATATTTTGACTCAGGATTTGAGCACAGGCAGACCATATTATACTGACTACACCGATATCTTTCGAAGAAGACAACGGTTGCACGTTGAAGGGCAGTTAGCTTGCAAATAGCAAGCGCTAAAGGGCAGAATTAATGAGGCGAACAGTTAACACCAAGCCATATCCCGCGAAACTGTAGCATTTAAAAAAAGAAAGAAATCAAGGAAATCATAACTTCCGTGTATAGGAGGTCTTTAAAAGAACAACGTGCAATCGGTGGGGTTTGTTTCCCAGCGCTGTGTGTTCTATCTTCTTCCACTTTTGTTATCAGGTTTGCTCAGCAGGGAAAAAAAAAAAAGCCATTTCTTCGATAATGCTTACGACACCACCCAGGACTTAAGAAAGCAGTTTAGACCAACCTGATTAAACGAATGCCAACCGTCCTTTTCTTTTCTCTTTTTTTTTTTTTTTTGCCGCTTTCTTATTGAATTCTGGTCACTTAAATTGTATATAGACGCATTCAAGCGAGAAAGAAATAAAACAACAATAAATGGTCGTAGGAGTGGCTTCGCGGCTGCGACTTTGTCTTGATCACAGGGACACGACTTCGACTTCTTTCCGTGTCTACAGCATTTTTGAAGAAAGCGAAATGAAAAAAAAAAAGAAAAAGAAGCCCCGCCGGGGTGTCGAAGTGGTTACGGCGCTCGACTACTGTTCCGAAGGACGCGGGATTGAATCCCGGCCTCGGCGGCCGCTTTTCAGTGGAGGCGAAAAGCAAGGCGCCCGTGTTCTGGGCGATATCAGTGTGCGTTAAAGAACCCCAAGGTGGTCGAAATTTCCGGAGCCCTCCACTACTGCGTCTCTCATAGCCTGAGTCGCTTTGGGACGATAAACCCCACAACTCAACCCGCAATGAAAAAAAAAAAATATATATATACCGCATATCAGAGTTCGACGCACAAAGCAAATAAGAAGAAATAAAAAGAGCCACGGCGTCGAAATCAACGCAAGCCTTTCAGTGGGCGTCTCTCGTAGGTAAGGCTTAGCTTGTAGGCGTAAAAATAGTCTCTTTTTCTTTACGTTAGAACAAAAACGGTGTTGTTTATCCCATCTACGTTGACCGTACACTGCGACCGGTATTGGGGCTCTATCCTCCGGTTATTCGGCCCCTTGCGAAGCCAGTAAATTCGAAATGTATCACTCGCAGGTATGCCCACCTAACGAGTCGGGCGTGTCAAGGGATTTCTCTTTTATATTTTCGACTCTCCCCGGTGAACGTCGGCTTTCACTCATCGCAGTGGTCCAGGCAGCAATGCGATAGCACCGATGGTGGGCGGATCAATACGAAGCAAACACGCCGCACAGGGGAAAGTGCGCACGCGCCTATCGGTGCGGTCTTTGTTCGATTTCCGTGGAAAAGATAGGCCGGAATGAAATACGGTCAGGGCCGGCTACCTCTGGGTGCGTCCTCTTTTTTTTTTTCCTTCTAAGTTTCTTTATCGCTGCTCGTTTATATACCACCACTTTCAAGGCCCAAAGAGGCGATGGACCTGACGCTAGGAGCTCTATGGTAAGCCAGCATGTTCTGCGACACGCACGCGTGAAAGAAAGTAGAGATGGGAAAGCGCATTGGGTCTTTGCGAAAACAAATGTGGCGTGCTGCTTTTACGTAGCACTGACTTCCTAGTTCCAGTATAGTGTATCCAAGCGAAATTAGAAACGCGAGCGGAGCCATGGATGAACCTATTTTGCACATATGTCGAATTACAGAATGTGTCCCCGTTCTTAGTCCATTATTCTTTTATCAGACAATTTTTTTAGAAACAAAAACCCTGACCATTCCTAGACAGTGCAAAAAGTAAACTAACCAGCGTGCAGTGTTTTGCACAAATGCGTTTCGTCACGTTTGACCGCGCTCATTTATTGCGGGACATTGCTCACTGCCTCGTTCAAATTCTTAAAATACATCATAACGGCTAAATAAACTAAGTGAAGCGCTTTAAGTGCTGAGTAGCTGAGCTACTGAATTGATCGATTGATTACTCTAAAGACCAAACAGTCTGACATGTGTGCCAGTTAACTTTCGAAGTTATCCAGTTTGAATTCGAATAGGCGCTTGGCGCAGGCTGCGCTGCTGCGGTATTCTTTGACTTACTTAACCGAGGGGGGTTCTTAAGACTCCCAAATCTTGACCAGTGCTTCAGCTTAAGAAAGCAGATTTCTTCCCGTGGCCTATATGTTCCCTCAACACGCCTGATGCTTTCCATCACCTGCAGTCGAAGAGATCATCCACGACACCAGAGCTTTGTGCTGTCTCCTGCGCCGAACTCATGGTCAATGGGGGATTGTCATGGACTCCAAACAAGCTCTGCAAACCTGGTTATGGTGATGGCAAACACCGTTGTGTTTGCGTCCATTTGCAGCGTCTACGAGAGGTTCGTATCGCGAAGGTGCACCCACTAAGAAATGACAACGGATTAGGCGTTCCTACAAGCTACCGTAGTCCGAAGTTATAAGGTCGTGTGCAGCGTTATTTGAGCACCTTATGCTTCTTAGCATCTACTTGTGGCAAGTAAAATGTGCTGAAGACGGAGGGGCAACCGATGGACGCTTTCGAAGGATACAGCCCCCCCCCCCCCCCCCCCCGCCTTTTTTTTTTAATTCCAAGTGGCACATTTGTAACCCTGAAAGGTGACGTAACCTATGACACACGCATACACTAACGCTTGCCTTGCCATCGCCACACCCGTCCAACCGTTTGAAGGAAACCAATCACTAACCCGTTTCAATTGAAATAGATAGGCTCGCTACAGTGCCTGGCTATTTCAGTGGATTCAAGCTCACTGTGGCTTATTGGCCAACACAAAGCGATCGAAGCATCCCGCAAACTTCGTAAGTATCGGAACTGCAAGTGAATTTTGTTCACAATAAGGGGCGCGTCCCATTTTGTTGAAATATTTTCTTACGAACAAAAATAGCGGCTCTGGAGGCTAGCCGACAGATCATTTGTCATTTTTTCATTCTATCGACTTACATCTCAGACCCAGACCGTCATGCTCACCCAGATTTCCATGTTATCTGGAAAGTGCTTGCCATCGACTCGTCTTGCTTGCCAGACTTCGACAAACGATTTACGGTTTCGTGTAGGACAACTACACGGTTCGCATTGCATCAGTTGTGCTTCAGTTGAAAAAGTAGTAAGCATGTGCTGCTTGACTTGTGAGAGTATGTCGATGAACGCTGTGATGACCATATATGGGGGGCCGCTCACCCAGAGCCCCTAACAGTGAACTGGTTATTAGGACCCTCACACGCCATGCGCAGCACATACGCACAATAAGCTTTTCTTTGCCCATTTAGATGGCACTGGCATCCTTGACAAACTTTAAAACCTCTTTGCTCTTCATCATAACGTACTCTTTATGCGCGAATTTTGTCAGTTCATTTGTAGCCTCTATTTGTTTTCGAGCGTAGGTCTTTGGTTCACCTCAGCCCGAATTCAGTAGCCTCACATGTTTTTTTTTTTTTTAGCTTTGCCATTTTCTGCACCTTATTCCTTTATTCCTTTCGTCTTTCTCTCTCCGATTTTCTTTCTCGAAGGAGGGTTTCAAGTCAGATATTATATTTAAACAGCCGCACAATTCCCGGCTTTTCATTAAAGGAATTTCTCTCTCTCTCTCTCATCTTTTATTTATTTTTTTTGTTTGAGCGTAAAGTTTTCATCAAGAGGTGGCCTTCGACGCAAATAGTGTAACTGCGTTATCAGAAATTCCCGAATGGAAGTTGTCTTTCTTTTATAGAACAATGGTTGCAACAACGACAAAAAAAAAAAAAGAACATTTACGTTGTTTTTACTTTCATCAAGTGCTTATGAGACGGTCAAGAGAAACGTTCGAAAGCACACCGCTGCCTGGTTTCCTTTTTTTCTTTCAATTAATTAGCGTCCTGGCGCAAAATAATATTGCCCAGAATAAATTATTCCGTGAGTGTTTATTTTACAAAGCTTTGTTTACCATTTGGGTTCATTAAACATGTGAAACGGATGTGTTTTCCGAGTGTTTGTTTTTAGCAGCCTTTCATCGGTTCCCTTCTCCCGTTGAACAGGTACTGAGGATGGGAGCTGATGCGCGGAGCAAACAGGTGTTCCTGTAGAATTCTTTTGTCGGGCAAGACGAGTAAAAACAACGACCGTATTTTTCACTTTTAAGTGGAAAGAAAGCAAAGACATGGGCAAGCCATTTCTGAATTTAAAAGAAAAGGTTTGGCAACACATGAGCCTAGCATCCCCATTATAATCGGCAATCGGCGTGTGATAACCCGTGGGTGGTAGAAAGTACCATGGTATAATGGCGACTTAGAAGGAAAGTGAAAACATAGTTGGGGAACTTTTAAGTCCTCACTGGAAGAAGCGCCAAAAGCTGTAAGCAGCTTACCGAAACCGGTAATCCCGATAGTTCTCAGCAGCGATGTGATGCTGCGGCTTGCACCGACGGCTTGTGAGCTGTTCTAGCCACCTTTGCCGAGAACGTACAACACCTGCAAACTTCTCACGGTATGAATTTGCGTACGGCCCGTCGCTCCGCGCCTGGCAACACAATGGCGCGAAACGGACTTAGTATAATTTGTTTTTGTTTTTGTTTTGTTTTTTTTTTTTTGTTCTCCAACGCTTTTCCTTCCTTCTTAACTCATTCATCGCAGCATTCCCCACCCTCCCACCTTTCGCCGTCTCCAAGCATAACTTTTAACAGCGTCGAGTTTGTCGGAGCTCTTTTTGAATCGTATGAGCTGCAGTAGGAAATGTCATAGCGTGCTACCTAGTGTTAGCGCTGATGCCTTCTCTAGTTGCCGGGAAGGCGAAAGATAAAGCTTAAAATATCGAACCAAAATTTTACCTGTTATACTTAGTCGATTGCAAGCAGTCACTACCGCAACACACCTTTGCGGAAACATGCGGTATATCAAGAAGGATGCAATAAAAAGAAAATAAAGAAAATGCAAGCCAGAGAATTTAGGGAATTAAGATATACCCGGGGAATCAAACAGCCGCGTGCATCCAGTGTGTCTGATGTGAATCCTGAGCCATTGGAAGCACCCCTTTTCGGCGCGCTATTTCGAAACCACCATGCAGTGGTTTCAGAATAGACGTCTCTGGGGGGTGCCCTAGTGACCACTCTTCTTGTTGATACTAGTTCCTCAGAGGTTGCAAGTGTTTCCCCCTCCCCCCACACCCCTGACTCTTTCTCTCTTAACACAACAGCCTACTGCAGCAGGAAAAGCCAACACTGCGGCGGGCTCTATCTTCGTTCCTGCGCTTATTCCCGTTTAGGAACCGACGGTACCTGTCCTGTCGCGCCGGCGCGTAGTCCCCGTGGAAATCTGGTCGAACGTGTTCGTGTGGGTTACTCCGCAACAATACTTCGTCTTGTCAGGGTAAATGCTTTTGGGACTTGTCACTGATCTTTGTGTCCTCGAGCGTTATGCGATGAAAGCAGCGAAAATAATACACTTCTTCTACTGACGCCTACATGTGAAACACGGGGAAAAAAAAAGAAAGAAATCTACTGATGGCTTGCGAACGTACAAAATGCGAGTAGAAAGCGTGGCTTCAAGTGCAATAATTAAATGCCGTAACACTGGAACGCTTTTTGACACTCTCTGCCAGCATAAATCTGCAGTAAACTCATATGCAACACGAACCAAAACGCATATCTTTCCGTGTCCCGAAAGTACAGAGTCATGGATAGTTATTCGTCACCCAGACAGACATATTTCTCCTATCTACTTGACCTCGTGTGTATAAATGAATATATCGCTCTTTATGGTACTCTGACAGTCTTCCTATTGTGAGCCCTCCACGGATCTTCTTTCATTTGTACATACCATGATCTTCCTCTCTCTCTTGTACATACCATCATCGTCGTTCCGCGGCGCTGGCTCCGGCACGCGCTTGGGTTCTGTCCATCGGAATAAAACGCCAGACACGGCATCCGTTGCCTTGCCGTCTCGACCTTGCCGTCTCGACCTGGCCTTCTTCCACAAGTGGTGGAAGTGAGACTTGATCCCCTTGCCGTTTTGTGCCCTGCCTCTTGCTGGAGCTGCGTTCCGGTCGCTGTTTACCGCCTGCCACCATCGTTATGTCTACCAAGAGTACCCACGAATCGGCAGGACCCTCTACCTCGGCTGCACTACCCCCTCCGACTGTGCCCACACGACAACGCGACCCGCCGCTGTTCGCTGGTCGTCGCGATGAAGACGTCGATGACTGGCTGGACACCTATGAACGATGCAGTAACTACAACCGGTGGGACGATGCTCTAAAATTTCTGAATGTTTCTTTTTACCTCATTGAGGTCGCCAGAACCTGGTTTATTAACCGCGAACCCCACACCACTAACTGGACCACATTCAAGCAGCAGTTCCGCCAATATTTCGCGGACTCAGCAGTTCGGACTGAGGTCGCGAAGAACAAGCTCGCCTCTCGCCTCCAAGGTCCCGATGAGTCGTACGCGTCTTACATAGACGCCATACTTGCACTTTGCCGGCGTATTTGTCCCACCATGCCGGAACCTGAACGCGTACACCACATCTTGAAAGGAATTAATTCTGTGGCTTATAATACCCTGATTGCCCAGAATCCTTCTACTGTTGACGCCATTATTGCGACCTGCCAACGCATCGACCAGCTGCAGTCCTCCCGATTGCAGCCCGGCATTGCTACTGGCCCGACCTCTGCTGACCTGGAGCTGCGGGCACTGATTCGAGCCATCATCCGGGAGGAGCTCCAAGCCCTCAAGCCTGTCTGTCGACATGGGTGCGATCATTCTTCCGTACCTTCTAATGACGCCGGTCTCCGCAACATCATTAAAGATGAGCTTGCAACCATCACCCGACCTATGGCGTCCGACCCTCCTGCACCCTGCCCAGCATCGACTTACGCGCACGTCGCAGCATCACCCCCTCCTTTTGTTCCGCCGCCCCAACTGGCATCGCCCTACAACCACATCAACGCCGTGACGACGGCTCAGCCTACGCCACCCTACTACGCACCTTGGCGTCCCTCTCGCCCAGTGTGCTACTACTGTGGAATACGAGGACATATATCCCGCTTCTGTCGTCGACGCATTCAGAACAAGCGGCGTGGTTACGTAGCCTTCGAAAGTGACGTACCCTCATATTATCAGCGACGACCTAATCCCGGCCCACCTCGTCGATCCTCTCCACCGCCGGTATCCTCATCTGAACCAAGTGGTGCCCATGTATCCCGATGCCGGTCCCTTTCCCCATACCGCCGCTCTGTTTCTCCACTTCGACCAGCAACATCTGTTCCTATCCGTCACTCGGAAAACTAAGCGATGAAGTTTCCGGAGGTGAAACTGCACTCTGCGAACTTGCCAAAAGTCCTCCTCATCGCCCGTACAATATGATTTCCGTTTTAGCTGAAGGATTACCGGTCGAAGCTTTAATTGACACAGGGGCTGCAATTTCTGTTATTCGCGCTGATTTGTGCCACCGTTTGCGGAAGGTAATGACCCCATACGATGGACCTCAACTTCGTGGAGCAAATGACGTCCCTTTACATCCTTCAGCAAAGTGTACAGTTCGAATTGTTATAGACGGCGTCCGCCACCATGTGCAGTTTGCTGTGCTTTCACCGTGTGCGCATCAGATGATTTTTGGATGGGATTTTTTGTCGACCGCTTCAGCGTTAATTTCTTGTGGCGACCGTGTCATTCATATGAGAGACAGTGATTTTTCATCTGACATTTCTGAAGGACGTCATTCCCTCATTGCCGCAGTTGATACTGTATTGCCTCCACAGTGCGACAAGCTTGTTACCGTTGTGTCAGAACACATCACTGACGGGGATGTACTCATCGCACCATCTCATCGTCATCTTGCACGTGGAATTGCTTTCCCATCAAGTCTTGTACGATTCCGCAGCGGCTCAGCGATAGTAGCTGCCACGAACACATCCCGTGAATCCCTCGTGCTGACTAAAGGAACTTCCCTGCCATGCATAGTGGATGCTAACCCTATGTCCATGATGGTGCTCACAGCCCCGCTACCTCAGCAACGTGATTCATCGCACGTCTCTCTTCTCGTGCTGTCGAAGATAATCAGTCCGGACCTCATGCCGCACCAACGCAAAGAATTGCTGGAGTTGCTTCAAGCCCATCAAGCCATTTTTGATGCCACTTCCCCACCACTGGGACGGACTAGTGTTGCACACCACCGCATCATTACTGAAGGTAACTCGATCGTACGCCGACGACCTTATCGGGTTTCTCTCTCGGAACGAAAAGTAATCGAAGAAAATGTGAATGGCATGCTCCGTCGCGATATTATTCGTCCATCAACAAGTTCATGGTCCTCCCCAGTAGCATTAGTTAAAAAAAAGGACGGATCGGTACGATTTTGTGTTGACTATCGCGCACTCAACAAAATTACCCGTAAAGATGTCTACCCTATGCCGCGAATAGATGACGCCCTTGACTCTCTACAAGGCGCCGAATATTTCTCGACCTTGGATCTCCGCTCAGGTTATTGGCAAATACCTATGCATGAGAGCGACAAAGAAAAAACCGCTTTCGCAACTCCCGATGGTCTTTACGAGTTTAATGTTGTGCCCTTCGGCCTGTGTAACGCACCAGCGACATTTGAAAGAATGATTGATACGGTACTTCGTGGCCTAAAATGGAGAACCTGTTTATGTTACTTGGACGACATTGTTATCTTTTCGGCAACTTTTAACGACCATCTCACGCGCCTGAATGAAGTCCTTACGTGTCTTTCTTCAGCGGGCCTTCAGCTCAACACCAAGAAGTGCCACTTTGCACAGAAGGAAATTAAAATATTGGGACATCTGGTTAGCCATGATGGCATTCGTCCAGACCCTGATAAAATCAGCGCGGTCTTGAACTTTCCTCGCCCACAACGGACTACAGATTTGCGCAGTTTCCTCGGCCTGGCGTCATATTTCCGGCGTTTCATAAGGCATTTCGCAACTATTGCGGCGCCACTTCATGAACTACTTAAAGCGCGAAGCTCTTTCGTGTGGACTGAACAGTGCAACACTGCTTTTACCGACCTAAAGCACGCCCTCACATCAGATCCCGTTCTTGGCCACTTCAGCGACAGCGCTCCTACCATCCTGCACACTGATGCCAGTGGTCACGGTCTTGGCGCTGTCCTTCTGCAGCGCGATGCAACTTCGCGTGAGAAAGTTATTGCCTTCGCCAGTCGGACCTTGACTCCAGCTGAGAAAAACTACACCATTACCGAGCAGGAATGCCTTGCCGTCGTCTGGGCTGTTCAAAAGTTTCGCCCCTACCTCTATGGTCGGCACTTTACAGTTGTGACCGATCACCATGCTCTTTGCTGGTTGTCTTCACTGAAAAATTTGACAGGCCGACTTGGCCGCTTGATTCTACGCCTGCAAGAATACAATTTCGACGTCGTTTATAAATCGGGTCGCCAACACCAAGACGACGACGCTCTTTCTCGCTGTCCACTTACGGAATCGGCCTGCTGTTTTTCTTCGCAGCGCATTTCTACCTCTGATCACAGCCGACCATCTCTTCCCCCGACGCATATCACAGCAGTTTCTTTTGACGATTCTGAGCACAAACACGCACTCCGCTCGCAGCAATTAGCTGATGCCTACTGCCGACCCATCATCGACCGCCTTATCGGCGCTTCGAACCCGCCCAATGCTAGGATTCGCCGACAGCTTCGCAATTTCAAGCTCGAAGATGGCATACTACGCCGCTACGTATATTGCCCTGATGGAACTCGTTGGCTCCCAGTCGTGCCGCGTGCGCTTCGCCCACGTATACTGGCGGCTTTCCACGATGACGCCACTGCCGGTCACCTTGGTTTTAACAAAACATATGACCGCGTGAAAAGACGATTCTTTTGGCCTGGCCTATCTTCTACCATAGCTAAATACGTCGCTTCCTGCCATCTGTGCCAACGTCGCAAGCGGCCGACTTCTTCGCCCGCTGGCCTCTTACAGCCTCTTCCATGTCCCGCCACGTCATTAGACGTAGTCGGCATCGACTTATATGGTCCCCTACCTCTCTCCGACGGGGGTAACCATTGGATTATAACAGCTGTCGACCACCTTACACGCTATGCAGAGACGGCCCCTGTACCGACTGGTTCCGCTGAAGAAGTAGCTAATTTCTTTTTGCGGTCAATTGTATTGCGTCGTGGCGCTCCTCGGGTGCTTCTAAGTGACCGCGGGACGGCCTTCTTATCGACAGTCGTATCCGAAGTTCTTCGTGCCTCATCCACCCTCCATAAGACAACCTCAAGCTATCATCCCCAGACTAACGGACTGACTGAGCGATTTCATCGCACCCTATCGGATATGATATCCATGTACATCACACCGGATCATCGAAATTGGGAGACAGTTCTACCATTCGTCACATTCGCCTATAATACTGCAGTACAGCGGACTACCGGTTACTCCCCATTTTTTCTCGTTTTCGGCCGTCCTCCCACTACAATCCTCGACACTTCCTTCTTCTCTACGCCCGATTACTCCTCATCATTACCAACCCAGTTCTTATCCCGTGTGACCCGATCCCGTCATCTTGCCCGCCTCAACACAAAAGCGTGCCAGCAAGACCGCAAGAGTCGCTACGATTCGAAGCATCGCGTGGTCTCTTTTCGTCCTGGTGACGAAGTACTTCTCTATACACCACTGCGCACCCCTGGCCTTAGTGATAAATTTCAGCGCCGCGATGTTGGTCCCTACAAGGTGATCAACCAAACGTCCCCAGTAAACTACCAAGTCACACCTGTTGATCCCCCCGCCGTCCGACGCCACCGTGGAACTGAAATTGTTCATGTATCTCGCTTGAAGCCGTTTGTGCGCCGCGGTACATCGGTTGATTAGGAGCGGCCAGGCTGGCCGCTTCCGACCCCCCGGGCAGATTGTGTGAGCCCTCCACGGATCTTCTTTCATTTGTACATACCATGATCTTCTTCTTCCTCTTGTACATACCATCATCATCGTTCCGCGGCGCTGGCTCCGGCACGCGCTTGGGTTCTGTCCATCGGAATAAAACGCCAGACACGGCATCCGTTGCCTTGCCGTCTCAACCTTGCCGTCTCGACCTGGCCTTCTTCCACACTATGTACAAGTGGCCTGTTTCGGTTATATGAAATTGATCCGTTATGGCCAGTCACCTTTGTGTTTGGCGCACTTCGGCCGAAATCGCGCCTGGGCCGTAAAGCCAGTTATCATTCCGAAAGTTTGTTTGAGTGAGCCGGAGGCAAACATTCTGCTTGCAAAATTCTCCAGAAAATTCCTTTCTGCCGTAGTTGTTGTTGCTTTTCATATCAAGCTTTCCTCCCGTGTTGCAAGTGTGCAGAAAGATACGCACTATGACAGGCCCGGTACATCACGCTAGACGCTTTGTTCGCCTGATCAGTCATGCACCATCAAGCGTATTTCATGCATCCTGAGAGGTCACGTGATACGAGATGGTCCTGTGATGGAAAAGGAATAGACACAGCTCAGCTGGCGCTTTCACTTCGTGTCGGAGGAGCGCGGCAGGTCTGGGCATCTTTATCCCTTGCGTCTCTCTGGACGACGCGCTCGTCATCATGCTCCGCTCTCGTGCATGAGAAGCTCACAGAAGTTTCCGTTAGTTAGAACAACTCAACGAACATATCATCCTCGCCGAATAGAAAAGCAAGAAGCTGAAGCAGGGGCAAAGTGCGACATATATGCTTGAAAGTCGCTTTAATTTGACAACTCACACCTTCCGGTTTGATCGTCTTTGTGTACGCGTAAATCTGATATTATCTGCTTTGGGATCAACAACCGAGCGTAAATCTGATATTATCTGCTTTGGGACCAACAACCGCGGTTTCTTTGGGTGCATGTTCTTCGCAGTTATTCGCGTAGCAAGCGCGAGCTTGGCACTGCTCTCGACCAGTCTTTATAAGTGCGATGCGGATCCCATGTTTCTAATGAGATTTGTTTACATCGTGACGATGATGACCTCCTTTGTTGTATCTGTAAAGTTTCCCATGATTGTCTCCGGTCCACCATAAGTTTGGTCGCAATCTCGTTTTGGTAGTGCTAAGGCACAGGTGAAAGTGACGGTCTAGCCCAGCATGCGCGCTCCTCTTTAGTTTTTTTGTCGATGCTCTCATTGAATGCGAAAATGCGTGTTCTTCCACGCTTTCCACAGCAGCTAAATCGGGTGGAGGGCAGCTAACTGGAGGCAAATCGAGCTAAAGAAAAGCCGGGCTCTTCTAGCAAGTGGGGCTTGCGGCTGCCCTTCTTGAATGTGACCGTATACCAATGCGGCTTGTTTGATTCCAGTCTGCGCAGTGAAATATTGGAAGAATGAAGGAAAGAAACGGTGCGAGGGAACATGTAATGAAAACTGTGAGAAGTAGAGGGTTCATAACATCAATGCGATAAGCTCTTTTTATTTTTATTTATTTAAACATTCTGAAGGTCCTTCTCGGTTTCTTGCAGGAGTGTGTACAATGAAAGCATGTGGCCAACAAATAAGGAACAAACATACATAAAAATATGGAAGTGTTCTCTCATTAGACCATTAATTAAAACAGGGCAAAACAGAAAATCGAATTTTCTGGAAATAATCAATAAATGGCTCCACGGATGTACACATAACAACACCTTCGGGTAATTTATTTCAATAGGAGATTGCATTAGGGAATAAGGAGTACTTGGAGTACTTGATGGACTATTTTACTATGATTAGTTCTAGATGAGTATTTGAAAGGAAGGTGTATGTATTGTCATTTTGTTAATTTAAACTGGCCATGAAATAGTTGATACAAAACATTAATATTGAAATTATTCTCCGATGGGACAGTGTTTGTAAATTTGCTCGAATGATTAGGCTGGTAGTGCTAGTTTGGTGTAGATACCTTGAGTAGACAAACCGTATTGCTAGTTTCTGGATGCGCTCTAATTTGCTGATTAAGGTATTTTGATGGGGGCTCCAGATTAGTATCCGCATATTTTAGGGTAGCTCTGATAAGTGTTTTATAAGCATGAAGTTTAACATGGACCGGCGTAATACGCAGTTTTCTCCTTAAATAATTTAATTTACCTTCAGCTTTACAACGAATGAATTTGATGTGGGGTTCCCAGTAAAGGTTAGATGTTAGAACGAGTCCCAGATACTTCACTTGCTCGTATTTGTTAACCTGTGTGTCACCAAGTGTGTATGTAAAATTTAGAGGCTGCTTCTTATTATTGAATGTGATGCTTTTGCTCTTACCAGGAATTTAATTGCATTCCCCATGTCATGTACAAGGCGTGGAATGATTCTAGAGAATTGTTAATGAGGAGTTGATCTTCTAATTTTTTACGGCTATGTATAGGACTCAATCGTCTGCAAAAAGGCGAAGGTGGATAGGTGAATTAACATATGAATGAACATCATTTATGTAAATCAGAAATAAAAGAGGCGCAGGAACTGATCCCTGCGGTACACCCGAATAGACGTCCAGGTTCTGCGATACATAATCACCTATTTTGACGCATTGTTTTCTTTTCTGTGGAGAGTAGGAAATTCATTACACAATGTTAGAATCAATGCCAAACGCTAGTAATTTTGTTATGAGGTCACGATGGGGAACAACATCAACGCTAAAGTCTAAGAATATAGCGCGTCTATCTGGTCGCCTTGATTAACTGTGTTAGCGATGTCATGAGTAATTTCAGCAAGCTTCGTTACTGTCAATAGTCTTGCTCTGAAACCATGTTGTTTTTCCTAAATGAGTTTACTTTACCCACTCAACGTATCGGATTAAAACTGTGTTCGAGATGGCCTCACAACCACGAGATTCTTTTGCATCAACTTTTTGCAAAAGAGAAAGGATTCCAGTTTCCCTTATGGTTAGTTCTGTCATGGGTTCCTTAACTGTGCAAGCGGGCAGTGAAGCGTGGCAGGCTGTTCTAGTGAAAACAGACTGGAAAAACTCGATGAATATATTTGCATTATTGTCAGGTTCACTCATGGTTTCACTATAATCTGTAAAAATGGAAACAGTTGACTGTTCTTCTGATAAGTGCCGCCAAAACGTATGTGGGTTGTAGGCCATGAAAGAAGGCAGCGTCACATAAAAAAAGCGGGCTTTTGCTTCTCAAACCTTGGTCTGCAATAAGTTGGCGAGACTTCCAATGTCATTCTTGTTTCCTTTTTTTCGCCGCCGTTTTGCTTTTCTTTCACACTAAATTATTTCACGGGTTATTCACGGGTACTCCTTGTTTCTGCGTTTTTTTTTTCCGGAGTGCACGGAATCTCTTATCACAAGTATGTACGATGTTTTTGAAACAGGACTACAGCTCATGCACATCCTTCAATGCAATAAATTCGGCAAAACTGTTCTCAAGCGTATTTAAAATTGCTCGGTCATCTGCATGCTCAGAATCCTTGAAAAAAGATCGGCGGTGTTTTCTTGTTTTTACATGCGACTGATATGGTGCATGATAGTACTAGCATTTTGTGGTCAGATATGCCGTCTTCGACACGCGCTGATCACCCTGCAAGTGTGTTGCTAACAAAAATTAAATCAAGAATTAGTGAGGAGGAAGACGACTGAAGGGAGTTGTCGGTAATCAGTTGATCTAAGGAAAAACCGAATGCAGTAATTAAAAAAGATTCCGGGCTTTGGGCATCATTTTAGTCATGTGAAAGGTCAGTCCAGTTCATCCCTGGCAGATTAAAGCCGCTTTATACAATCATCTTAAATCTTGAATTAGTGTGCTGGGACAGATAATCGAGCAGTTTTTCCAGATAATCTGGAGGAGTCTTTGAAGGTTGATACATGCCTCCTAGTAGTATGCATCTACCAGAGTGTGTTACTTTGCACCACGCACTTTTGTGGTTATCAATACCCATCATGACTGACTGTTTTATGTTGTTTTTAAAAACTGTAGCCCACCACCTCTTCGCGATCCTCTATCTTTACGTAGCAATTTGTATGTTGATGGGACAACTTCAGAATCACGTATCCCTGCATGTAGCCATGTTTCCGTTGGGATTATGATGTGAGGATGATGTGCCAGAATTAGCTGTTCGAGATGACCTTGAACGACAAGATTCTTGGCGTTTTGGTTGGTTGGATGTGATTGCTGTTTGAGCTTGATGCTCCTGCAGTTGATGCTGCCTTGCAGCGTTGGCCGCTCTTGTTATTTCGACCCTGGTCTGTTGTCGTTGGTCTCAAACTAAAACCCTGCCCTTAACCTGTAGTTTGTCAACGGAAAGCGATACCTTTGCCCCATTTGCCCTTACGCGTTCTGATGGGCGCCATAGCTTAGTGCATAAGTCTCGTATCCTTCTTGAGAAATCTTCAGATATAGAACTATTAGAAACAGCATGGCATGATATCCTTTTTCTATGCGTAATTCAAGAGCCGGACTATAACTGGACGCGATGTTTTGATCCTACAATTACCTATCCTGAGGATTTTGTGACTGATTTCTCTTCCATGGCCGGTTTATTTCTAAAGATTCCTTGTTTAACATGCTCCTCAAGTGATTGCGCATCTTCCACCGGATTTTCGATCATACCGTAAATCACTAAATTGTTGCGACGACTACGGTTTTCTAAGCCATCTATTTTTCCTGTTATATCTTGAATGTCTGCAGAAGCCATGGCAAAATTGCGCTAAAAAACACGACACACACTCCTGTTTTTTAACACAATTTTGCCACGGCTTCTGCAGACATTCACCAACTAGCCCGACAACAGCTCTTGCTAAAGCATACCTTGAATGTGTTTGTTCGTACTTCTGCAGTGTTTCTTTCATAAAGCCTTTCTTCGCGTCTTTTCAGCGTTCCCTATTCGTTTTTGATAGTTTTAATTCTCAACTTCATACTATCAACTATTTTCTCGACGTGCTTTGGGTTTGAAACTAGTTTTTTCAATGTTTTGTTGGTTTTTGTTTGTTCTTTTAGGATCTTTTTCAGCAGATCATTGCTGGGATGATCGTCAGACTCTGACTGTTAGCTAGGTCCCGGTTTGAGTTCAGTGTCACCGGATGTCAGCAGTAAAATCCTGATAACGCTGTAACAATCAACAAAGCATGCTGAGGAGAAATTGTGTACTCGGTAGAACCATCACAGTTACATCATCATCCCTAACTGAGGAAACAGAGTATTTGCCGCCAACCTATACGACAAAAACGAGGAAATTGAGCATCGGTCTATGGTCGGTGCCACCAAGTCCGCTGAAGTGTCCAGCTGACGGGATGCTAGGTATATTTCTGCGTAGGCGTGGTTTCGTTGACGTCGCAGAAGTAGCTCGCGATAGCTGCTCTCCAGGCTTGCTTCGAGGTGGTGCAGATTACACGCATTTTCTCCGAAAAGCGGTCATTTTTCCGCCACCGTCCATATGCTGCCATCCAGCGAGGTATGCGCGTCCGTGCCGATGATGAGGCCGGTCGGCCATAGAACAACCTGTGCAACAAAAACGGGGAATTCGAGCATCGGTCTCTGGTAGGTGCCAGCAAGTCCACTGCGCAGCTCTCACTAAAAAGGAGTTATATGTCGAACATGATGATGGTACTTATAAGAGTGAAGTCAAGGCGTTTAGCCCACAATTCACTCATGTACTACAGAATTCTAGACACAATTTTGAGTGCTTCAGAATTGCGCCAGTCTATTTTAACACTCCCGTTTGAGCCATTCCTATTCAGAACAAGTTAAGGAATTTATTCACCTAATCTTGACCACTGCCTTGTTGTTCTTTTAATCGGCTTTCTAAGGACACAACTTATCGTGTGCCAGAATCTCACGGTGTGAATGTACCAATTCCGGGCCACGTGCTACTCAAGTTCGACTCCACGATGTCTTTTCAGGAAAGGAGAGTACAAATGAACTCAGCTCTTATTTTACAGTTGGCGTAATCTCTTCTCTTACTCATTGCGTTTGGCGCATTATAGCACCAGATGCGTATGCGCCACACAGCATGATCCACTCTTTTACTCTGCATGCTTTTTCTTTCTCATGGATGTTTTTGCAGCAGATTTTGACTGGAGTTAGGTCTCATGTTTTGAGATAGGCTTGGGCGTCATAATACCACACGCAGACCAGTCAGTCCCAGCTTATTCCGCTTGCCAACTACCACCTACCTGCCAGACCCTAAGTCGTGATTGGCCTCCAACCCCGATAACGCCGGAGTTTCTGCCTTTGATGCTATCATAGCCTTGTAAGCTGACGTGTGACTGCCTCGGTGTTTGAGAACGGCGTCATCCTTAAGTCACAGCGCTGCGGGAAACGAGCGTCATTCAGTGTTATTAGCAGGTGCACGCACAAAAGGAGATAGATAGATGTATTTATTGAAAGGAAAAGGCAGAGAGGTTGGCTGGAATAATTCAAATCTGGCCTGCTACTCTGCACTGGGGAAGGGGAAGGAGAGAAGAAAGAAGGTCATGATGGGTGACGATGTGGGAGAATGCATATGAAATACATATACAGACACAGTAGCTTGTTTTACAAGCGCGAATCAAGTCCGCTGGCGCACAAAAACGGCAAAGAGCACGCACTCCCTGGACACCCTTCCCCTTGTCCTGCCAAGCGCCCAGAAGCAGTTCTTCCGACAGAGGCCTCTTGTCTAAACGCTTCAAGGAAGCCGCTAGAACACTTCTTTCGCGCGAATACGCTGGGCACACCAATAATATATGGTCCACAGTCCCTGGGATGCCACACGTTCAACATTCCGGCGAGTCCATCTGTCCAATTAAATGTAAGTACTTGTGCGTAAAAGCCACGTTTTAACGAAGTCTATGTAGTAAGCATGCCTGATGACGCGGAATATCACGCGGAACATAAAATTTTAATGTTTGATCGAGCCTTCTTAGACGAATGTGTCGGGCGTCTGGCTGGGCCCAGTAAGCTGCTGTATCATTATTCATACAACTCGTAAGAAGGCACGTCGTGTCACTTCTTGAAAAAGGCACAGCTGTTTGGAGGCCATTGATGAGTGCGCTTTTCGCTTCAACATCGGCCTGTTCATTCCCATGGAGCCCGCATTGGGCAGGGATCCATTGAAACATTATCATGTGGACTTGTAGCTGGGCAGATGTGAGGAGCTCCATAATGTTTAGTGCCAGGGACTGATAGGCAGTGTGGCGTAAGAAGTTTTCCAAAATTTGTAATGCCGTTTTTGAGTCCGTGAATATACACCCTTTTTGAGGTGGTTCCCCACATATGTAGCGAATAGCTTCCCGAATGGCTACAAGTTCAGTAGCGGTTGATGTAGAGGTATGTCCCAAAAGGAAATGCAGAGTCGTTTTCTGAGTTGGTATGACCACAGCTGCAGCGGATGCCTGTGCTGACAGAGATCCATCGGTGTATACGTGAATATAATGAGGATATTCTGACCAGATGTGCGCCAGAGTAGGTTGTTTGAGTCCACTAATTGGTACCACTGATTTCTTTAGTATTCCGGGAACACGAAGGTGCACCAAAGGTTTATCCACCGTCCAAGGTGGTTGGGCGGGACGATATGGGAGGGCATATCCTGTCGGTACTTGCGACTGATGGCAGCGGAGTGCACTTGTAAAACTGCAGTCCGGCCTTTCATCCAGAATCTTGCTGAGTGGGTGAAAACTGTGTCTTGTAAGTGCTCGTAAATATACACGAAGTGGTTCGTGTGACAAGTATATGAATATTGGGCGAGTATGTGCCTCTTCAATTGTACCTTTGTTAGAGGTGCATCTAGGCAGTCCAAGGCATATCTTCAGTGCCTGCGATTGTACGCTCTCTAAAGTCCGCAAGCATGAAATGCTCATACTAGAGAGTACAGGAAGACTGTACCGGATGTAGCCAACAAACAGAGTCTCGTAAAGCCGTATTAAGGAGCGCTCAGTTGGACCCCATTTGATGCCAGCTATGTAACGAAGTACATGGCAAAAATTAATTAGTCTTTTCTTCACCATAGTAACATGCTTCGACCAAGATAGTCGGTGGTCAATAATTACTCCCAAGAATCTGTGCCTGGAGACGTATGTATGGTATTACGACTCCATGAAGGGTAATCGGGTAGCGGCTGACACATTTCCCAGTAAACGCAATCACTGCACACTTTTCTGCCGCTAAGTATAAACCTTGACGCCGTAAGTACATCGATGTCGATGACACATCTCGTTGCAATCTCGCACGTAGTTGTGGGCGCGTCGAACCAGAAGCCCAGATGCGGATGTCGTCAGCATATGCACTTATGTGGATGTTAGCTGGTAGTTCACTCACCAGGCCAATTAGGACAACGTTAAATAAAGTTGGGCTGAGGACTCCTCCCTGTGGAACTCCAGGACCGACCTGAAAGCGGGTAGTATCTCCTTCAGGCGTAGTCATGTAAACAGAGCGGCCACTGAGATAGCTTACAATCCACAAGTACAGCCGGCCACCAACTCCCACGTCGTCAAGTGCATCAAAAATAGCATCATGTAGGATGTGGTCGTAAGCTCCCTTTATATCTGAAAAGACAGCAGCTACTAGTCGACTGTGACGCTTTTCGTGTTCTACTGTCGCCACAAGGTCGATGACGCTATCAATTGAAGAGCGTCCGCGGCGAAATCCAGTCATCATATTCGGATAAAGATCATTACTCTCTAGATACCACTCCAGTCTTAGCCCCATTCGCTCCATAACTTTTCCAACACAGCTTGCTAGGGCAACTGGCCGGTATGAGGTAAGTTCGAGAGGAGGCTTTCCAGGCTTCAAAAGAGCAACCAGGCGGCTAATCTTCCAGTGTTCAGGAACAGTACTAGAAGCCCATATATCATTGAAGTAATTAAGTAGTGCAGTTCTGCCATCCTTGCCTAGGTTTGATAAGGTTGTATAAGTAATCCCGTCAGGACCAGGTGCAGATGAATGCCGACAAGAAGCAAAGAGCGGCGTCTAATTCAGCTATTGTAAAGGGCACGTCGTATTGATCATTCAGCGAAGGTGGCGCGAAAACCTCTGAAATTGATAACTGTGCCTGGTTTGTGCCCACAACCATTTTACAAAAATCTTCAGCTACGTCAAATTCATTGCGGCTTTGATAAAGGGCCAGGGCACGAAAAGGGTGCCTTTCTCGCGGAGGTGTGCGCAAGCTTCTTGCAACATGCCAGATACGCGACAGGGGCTTACGGGGATCCAGTGATGAGCAGAACTGCCTCCAACGTTGTCGTCCTAACCTCTCCAGGTGGCGTAGAACGTGTCGTTTAGCTTTGCGAGAAAGTGTGAGATCTTGCGCGGATTTCGTTCTTCTGTACTTCCTTTCAGCTCGCCGGCGGATTCGCCTCGTGTGCAATACTCAGACTGGCCCGCCTTTAGGGCATCGATGGAGATTTCCAGCGTGGACCTCCGGTCACCATCTCAAATAGAGGGCCTCATTACTTCCTCTCTAAGTGAGAACACTCGCAATGTTTGTGTGCCGATGTCAGTGTCCAGCATCGACGTGCAATTCGAGCGACTTCGCACAAAAGGGGGAAGAACACTGAAGAAAACGCAAGCGCCGATCGACAGGTAATGGAAAGAAGGAATCAACTGCTGCATCTAGTCATCTTCTTTTACGCGTGCCCGTCTGTTGTGCACCCGCGCCTATTCCGCCGACCAGCAATATTTACGATAACCTACGCGAACTGCGCCCCGTTAAGTGGCATAATGCGCGCGGTCTCTGCTCCCTTCACAGCAGTGCGCATCGCACGCAAGATAATAAAATTAAACAAAGCATTGACAGAAGTTTAGCCAGAGATAATTAAAGCGCATGATAAACTAGGTTTCCCATGCGAAAGCTAAAAGTGTTTTCGCGCTATTTAGGCTCAGTTATAGCTTTGTTAGGCTTAGCTAAGCTTACTAAAGCTTAATTTCACACATGAGAGAGTAATTATAGTCAGTGTGTGCTCAGAGAGTAGCGTACTACTTGCTGTAATGTCACCTTGCATACCTTTAGGTTTAGCTAGGCATATTAGGCTTAACTAAGCTTAACACCCCGATTAGTCTCAGGAAGGCGTAAGTACGCCAAAGTGTGTTCAGACTCTTTCAGACTTCCATGCTTATACACGAGTAGGGTGACTATTAATATGGTCTAATTAGCTTTGACTTTGACCTTTCTGATGGACTCATTGTATGACCATTGTATAGCAAAGCTAGGCTTGGTTGTCATAGAAACACTCGATCAGGCGAACGGAATCCGTAAATGTACGCAATACGTTGTTTTATGTATACAAGTTTAATTCGCACTGAAAAGAAGGCTTTCGAGAAAGCTATTTCGAGATGTAGCGTGCAAAGGGAGTCCTCTCGACGCGGAGCAAATCATTACAGAACCTGTAGACAAGAGCTAATCGAATGTAACAAAGCGGTCCTAAAATATAACAATACGCTTGAGTTCTATACTGCTATAACGCTTTGCAGTTTCAGCTTTGGAACAGATACGCAGGGCCGTCTTTGTGGATGCGTGAATAGGCCTGCAGGCATGATTGCCGCATGTAGCGCAGTAGTAGGCTGAAAAGTAATTTCATTACGCGCGTATCTGACAGTGAATTTAAATGTCACACACGTGTTATTCTTTAGCTGAGTGGCACAGGATTGATTGAAAACAATTTATATGAACCTGCGCTTCCCGGACGGCTCTGAAATTGTTTTACTGGGAAATTACAAGAACTGCTGCTACCAGCCGCTTTTTTGCTACAAACATGCATGAGTCCACATTTTGAACCATTAAAGACTAGCGTTTGACTCATGACCTTCTTCACGGAGCTTGTCTCGAATGCGACCCAGTTATCTTACGCACGTTACGTGCGAATTCGACATAACGCTCAAGTTCGTGCTTGAAATATCAAGCAGGTGGCGCCAAAAACTACTCGCTTCTCCCGCCAGGCTCCGTGTTTCGACGCTGGGATTGACACGGCAAACTCCACCGCAGGTTATCCATAGCTGCCCTCTAACACTAATAAATGGTCGAATATGCGCACTTTCTGGTTTGCGAAAAGCACCACGGAGGGCGCTGGTCTATTTTGAAGTTATGACAGGTAACAAAAAAAAATTAAAATGCTTTTGGTAGCCAATAATTAGCTGTTCTCGGTTCCTTTTGCCCTCCGAAGGGCCCCTTCATTACCATTACGATTGTGCTAACCTACAATTTGTGCCTGCTGCGGGAAGCACCACTTATTCTTAGCGTTTGTTTGCGTTAACCATGCGCATGAGAGGTCTCTTCGATTTGGCGTGCAATGGCTGCACTATGAACGGGTACCAGGCGGTCACCTGAGCGTGTAGTGCCGATTCCGACACTGGCATGCAACGGCAGCTGCCAAAATGAGTACGTAAGTGTAGGACTCTGCAGTCTAGCAGACGCGTGCGCTGTATACATGACATGTACCGCGTGCTATAGCATGATCACGTGCAATTTCGAAGCCAGCTGCCGTAGACCTACTGCAATCGGAAAGTGACGACGACTATGGCGACAGTGACGTTGACTGCGACCAACTCACCAGCATACGCGCAGCTGCACGAATATCAGTCTGCGAAGATTCCATTCATGCGCCTGGGTACGAGAGAACGTTGTAAGCAGTTGTCACGAGTCTTAGTTTAAATAAGACTGCCTAGCGAGACGCTTCACTGGTTCAGCGGTATAAATCCAAGGTTCCGATGTTCTGTCTAAACGCACATGCTGCTGAAAAGACGCATGTGCTTCGTTGCGCTGTGTATACATTTACTCAGACGTCCATGTACCCATCCGTGGGCAACAAGTTCGATGTCGCAGAGTCGCTGTGCACGCTATCGTGTGGATGGGTCTCTCACACATGATTGGCACGGCAGAAATGACTCCATCGATGGCAACTGATTTCTGTTCGCAGCTGCCTGTTTTCTTAGATCAAGATCAGTGCCACACAATGCAAAAAAAAATCTACGTAGGACAACGCGTGCGAAGGTGCCGTATCGTGGACACGTACCGCTATATGCGCAGTGTAGTCTGCTCTTGGCTGAGTGGCGTGTACGCCATGCTGCACTTTTTTCTGCACCTCCTCTGGAGCGAGTGCAGGATGGGCGAGAACTCGTGCAGAACTAGTCCTGCACCTTGACAAAACGAGGAGAGAAGTGCAGACGGCGCGCACGGCACCGGCAAAACGAGGCCGGCGGTGCTGCACTATTTGAACTAGTGCAGCTGGTGCAGCCAAATCGAAGAGACCTGAGGCCGTGCAACGTTTCACCATGAAACTGATCTGCTTTTTTTGTTCGCTTTATTGCTTTTACGAACGTATTCGAACAGCCGCTGGCTACACAATATGCTATGAATGATTTGAATATCTTGGCGCTTTCTTGGCAGAGAGAGAGAGGGAGGGAGGGAGGGAGGGAGGGAGGGAGGGAGGGAGGTAGAGGATTCAAGGCTGGGAGGTTAGAAGGGTAGTCCAGTTGGCTATACCTGCACTGCTGAAGAGGGACGAGGGGACATGGAAATGGAAATAGAGGGATAACTATTCGTCACACAAGCTAGACGCTCTAAAATAACAAAACTGTGCTTTTTAGGCTTTTAGGGCAGTCGAGTACTGAGGCCATGGTGCGATGATCATATTCTCTGTTAATTGGAGAGGAACGAGCCGGCTCATATGATAATTACGCTGTAGCAAAAGCTCACACAGAAGATGTGCGATTGTCTTTTCTCAGCCATATATTTCTTAACCAGGGCTGTCGTCCACCTTAGTGCGGGTGAGTTGTGATTATTAAATGCGACAGCGAGCCATAATTGGCACAGAAATGTTGCCTCACGTCGGGATAGGTTATGTGGAAAACTAAGGTGCCGCCCAGGGTCCACTGTACTGAGGCTACGACTAAAATCCGTCTTCGTGTTCTAAGGAGGAAGTGTCAGCTCCTGCGCCCGCCTGCGAAACCCGCAATCTACGTAACCTCTCGATATTGGGATATTACTTCCCTCGTCATTGGCAGACCGGGCGGCATCTTCTCCAGGCGGTGGTTTCCAGTTATGACGCAATGCCCCGGCGCCCTTTTAAAAATGATGTCATGACCTTTGGTTACGGTGCCTTGGCGAATTTGGCGGATTTTTGATACCTGTTATAATCTTTTTACACGGGTGATTTCAGCGGCCGTTCAGTTGATGGTCAGTTGAGCTGAACGGCAGTTAGCGATGTTACACGGCAACTGCAACTGCAGTTGAAATCTCAACTGCAGTTCAGTTCAACTGAGGTCGGCGGTCGCAGTTGAATCAGTCAATTGAAAAGATGGCTGGCAGCGCACTCGCCACACCGGTCTAGTTGGCATCACTTCCAACCGCTATGGAATCTCAAATCACACGGAAGGTTGTTACCCTAGCAAGCGCAAGTCCCAGCCTGCAACTTTGACTACTCAAACCAGTGTCAAAACACAGGCGCGCGAAGCGGCACCAAAAAACAAACAATGAAAAAAATAAGAGACGACGATTAAGCAGCGAAGACAGACGTGTCTCAAATGGATTGACTTGGTTCCGTATCAAGTTCAGCTGCGGCGTACTTGAAAGAAAAAACGCGCGCAAAATGTGCAGTTCAACTATATAAAGAGTGCATATCTTGTATAAAGTTATTTATAATGAAAAATAAACCACATTGTTTGTACAATCAAAATTACATGCAGGTTTGGTTTGGTTTGGTTTGTGGGGTTTAACGTCCCAAAGCAACTTAGGCTATGAGAGACGCCGTAGTGGAGGACTCCGGAAATTTCGACCACCTGGGGTTCTTTAACGTGCACTGACATCGCACAGCACACGGGCGCCTTGCTTTTCGCCTCCATCGAAAAGCTGCCGCCGAGGCCGGGATTCGATCCCGCGTCCTTGGGAACAGTAGTCGAGCGCCGTAACCACTGCGCCACCCCGGCGGGGTGGCGCAGTGGTTACATGCAGGTGGCGGGATCACTTGATTCTGAGACACGACTTAGTTTCGTGATATGTTCCATGTAACTGTAGGTGACTGCCGTTCATTTCAACCCCAGTTGCTGAACTGGCATTTAACTGAACGTCAGTAGAAACTGCCCGTGTAATAAGGATAATAATCCTGCGAATTGTGTGAAAGTGAAGCTTAGAGGGCTTGAAGAGCTGCTCCAAAATCACTCTAAACTGTCCGTTCATGTGTTATTGGCTGATGAACTCGAGCGCAGACCGCAGGGCAGCTGGTCCTACACCCGTCGAGATAGTGGGATTGGATGTGTTCACCTTAATGAAGGTTGGTCTTGCCAAGATGACCGCAGACCACTGCGGAAATAATAGAATTAACCGAGCTACCGAATTCTCTCCGTAGACAAGCGTGCGATAATTATCGTTATAATGCATATGGTCTAATATGACCTGCTTGACAGCGGTCTTTATAAGAGCCTTGCTTGCATAAATAAAATTTTAAAATCACGGTAAAGCAACGCCCGTCATATTCATTCCCCCACCCTCATTTTGGAAGCCAGGTCACGGTTTGCGCCCCAGGCCAGCCATTCCACGGCGGCGATAGCGTTCAAATCCGGAGCGCTAACGGCTCGTCATTGAAACTAATCGGAACTGAGTTCCCTCCTTTCGCGTTTCAAGTGTAACCTCCTTGGTGTGCAAAACTTCGTGGAAAGATTAAAGTAGCTTCACATTTACGCATGGGAACTATTCCGGCGAACTGAGGCAATTTGTCAAAATTTTCTTCTGCCGACGAAGGTTTACGAGCGTTGCACTGACAGCTCAAGTTTGACAAGTAGACGTTTTTTTATTATTTTTTTTATTTTGTTGCAAGGCTCTGATCATTTCCGCAAATGAAGCGTGCAAAGCTTCAGCACTTTTTGTTCGATAAGGTACTCAACGAGTGCTTTGAGGAAAACCAGACTTAATCGCTTTCGGGATCGTAACTTTGGACCACAAGGCAATTAACGGGAGCTAATCTGTGTCGCAGCTCATTTGGGACCCAGCCATGGGAAGCCAAAGCTCTTAGGAGAGGCAAAGTTTGAGAATAGGCTTAATGTCCGCGCCTCGAGCTAAATTTTAACGCGAACACTTCCCAATAGCTTTCTCTTTCTTTTGACTAGTCTGTCTCAACGTCGGTCTTGATACTGTAGCGACATGCGTTCCTCTTGCACCGCATATACGGACTTTGAAGGCTTTGGTGAAGAAACATAAGCGTTTTTAGTTTTTTTACTGGTTTCAACATAAATGTGTTTTCGCTCTCGCTCATGACAAAAAAAAGAAAAATGCTCACATGCGAGTGTCACAAAACCGCTTTACCACACTGAAAAAAAAGCGATCTTGTGCAATCAAATAGCTCGAATTAAGTCAAAGACTCAATGACTGTGAGGCGGGCGTTTTACCCATGATACCGCGCGAGTAAAAAAAACAAAAGCGGAAAGAAACAGTTTCAGAACTAAATTCCATTTTTTTAGGAGGTGGGGGGGGGGGGGGTGGAGAGAGGGGGGGGGGGGGGTATATTGTAGGAGGGGGGGGGGGATATATTTTCTACATATGAATTAATTTTTTTTTCAACGATCTAATGAGGTAGTAGTGTGCTGCTAAATGTCGCTTAGAATTTACCTTGGCCTTTTTGACAGCCCTGTCATTCGATTGTACACTAATTGACCCTCTACCTGCTGGAATATTTTTTTTCAAAAGTGATGGAAGAAGCCAATTTTTTAAAATACTCTATTAGGTCCTACAAAAGCATGCAGAACAGAAAACGTGAAGAAAGGAACTTCACGCGCAAGATATAAAAGTAGATCCTTAACTGCACAAGAAAAATGTCGGCTTCAACTGCCCATCTCTCTGATTTTGGGGCTGAGCATCAAGTTTTCGAGCTGGGTGTTCACTTTAGAGCAGTGGTAAAGTGAATAAAAGTGGCTGGCAGGAACTTCTGGGGAAAGAAAGGACGGTCTGGAAGCCGGTCTCGCGTCTTTGTTCTGCGGCCCGCCTTTGGCCGGATGTATCGACTGGAGGCGGAACTGAGGAATACTCATTTTGGATACACTTCCTTTCTTACTGCGGTTGCGAGGCTGAAGGTATTTAGATACCTGAACGTAAGCTAAGTTCAGCTTGAAGTCCGCATGCGTCATCTTTCATCCACTGAACGAAAAACATGGAGGCGAAGGCGGGGAATGGTCAATGTTTACCTTCACATCCCCTGCCGGTACGCCGAAGCACCGTTGTATTCAGAGTCTGCCGAACCCGAAATGAAGCGCAGCAGCTCGGTGCAGGCTCGTAGCATTTTTTTTTTTTGGGGGTGGGAGGGGGAACGGGGGGAGGGGGGGTCCAACCAAAAACATTTATATATTTTTTTTATTACTGAGGGGGGTAAGCAGGTTGATTTTAGATAATGTAAGCGTGAATAAAATAAGGTTTGTCAGGTGCGCATCGGTATGCCACTCCTTATAATGACTCACAGGGACGAAGTTCCTTACTCTGCAACCGTTTCATACACCTTGGTCATAGATACAGTGGGATGAAAAAAGCGCTCAGTAAAATACGAAAACGTGAACTACAAAACAGAGACATTCCTATTCTGTTTCACACACAATCGTACCAAAGTCTTTAATCTGGCTTCAGTAACCTTGGAATAGCACAGGAAAACTTCGCTTCGCTTCAGTACTGCATTGCATGCACCTCCTTTACTACCAATCCTATAGTTACACAGAAGCAGCTAGCTGGTGCACAGTTACACAGAGCATTACACACATGACAGGAAATATTCTTCACATATAAGGAACACCTTATCGATGTATGCACTGCTACAATAAGCACTATTACATCTTTATGTGAGTGGCTTAATATAAATCACAAGAAAGCCCTAATATGACGGTGTTTTTTTTTTTCAGCCAATTGTACTTTTGTTTTGGATTAAAATATTATATTTGGCACTCTATAATCCTAATTCGCCTTGGTTTCGCCATTAGTTTCGAAATAGTTTCGTCGATGTTAACTGGCGCCCGATGAATTGACATCAGGGCTAACCCAATAAGGCGCTCCTTACCTTTTCGATTGCGAAGGTATGTTTTAACCGTCTTTAACGTGGCGATACTGCGTTCTGCAGCGGTGGTAGTCAATGGCAGCGTTACCGAAATCTCGAGGAGTGTATGAACGTTCGGAAATAGCATCTTGCCGCAGTTCATTAACGCTTCAGTGGCGTAGCACGTCGTCTGCTCGACCCCTGTTGCTTTCCACATCCGTCACTCTCCTCTTAGCTCAGGGATGTGCGCTTGTCTGCATGTCCTGAGTGCAAAATTCAAAAGCCGGCTACATGGACTCAAACTTCCCTTTAGAGACATGTTTTGACAGAACGAACTACAAGTTACGTAAAGTTGCCCTGTGGGTTTCGAAGCGCCGTTCCAAAGAAGCTCTGAGATCGTCCATATAAGAAAATAACGTCGCTCGCCCATTGTGTTTCTGAGTCGAAGTGGAAGAGTAACGCGCGGCATTTCAGAGTTTACGCCAAAATCAGCCGGTGTCTTTTCAAATACAGAGAATATTTTGTGAAACTCCTCCTTACAGTTATCAGCCATTCTTTCTAGCCTCTTCAGCACGAGGTCTACATAGTCTAACGCGACGTTCATGTAAACCGACGTGCTTTGCAAATACTCTGACAAGTGAGGCGTTATAGGCTTAAGAAAAGTGTTGCAGAAATTTAGATATATGAGGGATTTAAATGAGCATACACGATGGTGGAGGGCGCAGGCGTGGTGGTAGTGCTTGTTGCATCGCGAGAGGCTTCCATAATCTCTTCTGGTGCGACTATTTGCGGTAATGCCTCACTAAACATTGTGACTGCCTCGTGGCGTTCCACCCACCTCGTTCTAAAAACGTTGTAAGCGGCAAAAGGATTTGAAGCGCTTTCAAGGTGCCTCTTCAGGACCGCAGTTCTTTTTGGCGATCCCCTGAACAAAACACAAACGCCCCTGATCGGGCCGAAGGCACGTTGAATGTCTTTAACTTTAGAGGCGTCGCTTAGGCAGAGATTATTGAGGGCGACCAGCAGTGCGTGTATAGCGCGATTGGGAACTCCTTACGAATGGTCGCATCAATGCTGCGCCGTCATAACATTGGCCTCTCATGTACGCCAGCGGTAGGCCGAGTTTCAAAAGCTTACGTTTCAGCGTGTGAGCTGCGCTAGCGGCACTGACATCTCCCACAGCTACAAAGGACAAGAAATCCTCTGGAATAGGCGAACATTTGGGGTCAAAGTATCGCACGCACAAGGAAAATTGTTCTGTTTGAGCAATATCCGATGTTTCGTCTGCGAATACGGCAAAATACCTTGACTTGTTCACGTCTTTCACTATTTTGTCCTCGATTAGCTTCCCAATAATCGCAATGATCTGATTTTGTATAGGTGGACTTGAGTACCGATCATTGTTTCTAGCTGTTTGAATGTGCTCAGCCAACACGGGGTCCCCTCCATTCGCTCTGTAGCGTTAAAGCGCCCTAAAGTTAGCGTCGTTTTTCATTGGTTCTTCAAGAGTATAAGGCGACCTACATCTTTGTTGCCCCTGAGAGCGAGGTCTTTTCTTCTGCACAATAGGACAGCCTCAAGAATCGCGTGTAGT
The DNA here is from genome assembly GCF_055883805.1 of Amblyomma maculatum. NCBI lineage: Eukaryota > Metazoa > Arthropoda > Arachnida > Ixodida > Ixodidae > Amblyomma > Amblyomma maculatum. The sequence continues at coordinate 99,209,789 of NC_139344.1, read as the reverse complement.
TTTTTTTCGTGCTGTCCTCAAGCAAGCCCTTCGCCTGCTTGTTTAGCTGAAAGTCCACTTTGCCGCCCATCACGTCGAGGAAACTGCGAGTCGCCCTCTTGTGGTCATCTATCCACGAATGGGTTTCGAAAGTCTCTATGGCCATTTTCTGAATAGGGTGTTCACGAGACTTTTGCACGCTTAGTAAGCACATTTACCAATATCTGCGTTAGCGCAAAAGAGCACGCAAGTTTTACAAAAGGCTCCTTTCTGAATGTCATAAAAAGCAAGCCATTGGTATTAGAACTTGCGTCGTTTGCCGTATTTAGACACAGAGACCTTAACGTCGTAACCAGGAGGCGGTGTCGAGACTTCGAGTATGCCCATCCTCTGATGTCACCAGGTATGTTTGCATAATTAACGTGCAGTTCAATAACATTATCACTACCTGGAACAGCATGTTTGATTCTGCTTTTTCGACTTGATGAGATCTCTATGAATTCCTTCCTGTCACTGCTGCGTTTTCGTTTGAAGCGGAAGCTGTTGAATCAGGGCGTACCTCGTAGTAAAAGAGAAAAAAAAATGTATTTAATATTAGCCAAGAGCAAATTTTAATACTTTGCGCATCTAAACATTGAATAAAGCTTTTCTTTAAACTAGGCTGCTCATGGCTCCCGAAGTTACGGTTCGCCATTCTATGACATCAAATAAGGAGAGCACAGCGTCCCCGTTTTCTAGGCACATGTATTGTGCCGTTTTATACGAGTTTGGGCATTTCAGACGACATGATGTAAAGAATGGATTATCAGCATTTTCGATTTTAGGAAATATTTGTGTCGCTGCTTGACTGATTACGAATAACGGTCTGGAATCTTTTTTGTAAGAAAAAAGCTTTCGAAGCTCGAAAACTTGTTCCCGAATAGGCACCCTCCTGCTCTTACGCGTGCTCTTTCTAAATCTTTTGAAAACAGTTTTGATTCAACTATGACACTGAAACCTTAGCATGTGTGCTTCCCAAGGTTTCGCGCAGCGACAATTGAACTGGTCCATTAAGTAGAGCTTGCTTCAACCAAAGCTTTGGCTTTATATCTCGCCGTATGCTAATATGTGGTGCTAATAAGGGGGTATAAGCATTTAATCAGTCATTAAATTACTGCTAACTCCCACCAATTAAAATGTCAGCTAGCGTTTGAAAGAGTTTGTAGAAAACAGGTTTTTTTCACAGGTACAATGAGTGTTGAGGCCTGCAGAAAGAACTCATTATATGCGCTGCCTATTCCAACCATCCCATCGCGCACGTTATTAATGTTCTTATTTCTTTGTGAGAAATTTTAGACAATAGATATTTATGAGATAGAAAGAGTGGCTAGGCGTATTGTGCATAAAACATAAAATTGCTTTAAAATCTTGAGACATCACGTTACATTTTATGTGAACCATAAGTTGATAATCAAGTTGGCTGATAATATGAGTCGGACGTAGTTCAGTGCTCTCGAAGCAGAAGCTTTTGAAAGAGTCTACAGCCCACGGCACGTAAGCAGGAGGCCCCGTTAAAGCAACCTTTAATGCAAAATAAGACAAATATTGAAGCGAATTTTATTAGTTCTGTAATCAAGGTTTATTGCGGCGCGTTTACTATTAGGCATTTTCTAAAGAATCAGAACCCAGCAAAAGGAACTCAGTTCTGTTCATGTTACCTGAAGTAGTGAATTTCAGGAAATATATAAATTTCATATCTGCAAATCTCGCGGCAGCTGGCAGGATAATGCCATGCCTCATCATCGCTAAAATATTTTCAGAATATTTCAAAATGCTTAGAATAGAATGCAGAATACAGCATTACACCGAAAGTAGCGTTAAATAATTGCGTTATTCCTAACTTTGTCTAAGATAAACAAAAGTTAGAAAAAAAATAGACAGAGTCTGCAAAACTCAGAGAAGCCAAATTAATTTTTAAAAATTGCACGAACAACTGCACGCACTGGAAAGTAATTCTAGATTACCGCTGAAAATGTTCGGGCACATTATCGCAATTGGCTACGCGATTCCTAGTTATTGTGCAATAATATAAGAATGTCAGGTCAATCGGTAATGTCTGGCGCCCTCGATTTGTCCATTAATTACCCTCGAAATTCCCCATTTTATTGCCAACGATTCAGGGCTTCGCATCGAGGCCAACAGCAGTGCTGTTATAATAAACAAATGACAAACATCAGCGCTTACCTTTGGCACTTTAATACCAGTGCCTCTCGGAAAGAAGCCTGTTATTTCCAGGGATGCACCTTGCCGCTTCCTAGCGGTGGAATCGTGGCTGGCCTCGTCATTGCGCATAATCGCGGCTTGAGATGCAAGGCGAGTTTCCCAGCAAGAATCAATAACAGTCGATAGAGTGACAGACGCAATATTGAGAAATCTACAACTCAGAGAGGAAGACAGAACAAATGCTCATGCGGGGTTAAATACCCTCTTCTAGTGCCTTCGTGCATTCTTTCTCGTATGAGGAGTTTTTCTTGGACGCTGCTGCCAGGTCTTTTCATGGCGCTGACTGGTCAGCTTTACGCTGAATAGCTCTATAGATGTACTGGAGGCTCCCATTCGGCCACAGTAAACGGCAACTGTGACGTAAGCGCTGTGTATGACAGGAACGCGATGCAGCAATCAAGTTAACCCTTCCCGCTTGTTGAAGAAATTCCTGGCGTCTTGCTAGGTGCACACGAAATTTTTTTCCGGCACAAAGTGCTCAAAGGTGAATGGGTGAAAAGCTTTCCCACGCCTAAATGATGAGCCAGCGGCAGGCAGTTTCTGTGGCAAAAAAAAAAAAAAAAAAAAAAAAAAAAAAAAAAAAAAAAAAAGCCTCTGGTCGCTGAGATAGCAGCATTTCTTCCACGAAAACCTATAGAGATCACATTGTAAGCCCGGGTTCAGGGCCGCAATGCAGGGGGTACCAAGGCCAGGTGCGGCCGACAACATCCGGACTTTCCCGCTTATCGCGCGACAAGACGTACTGGAGTGGTGCAGTCAACCCACGCTTTGTGAAGAGACGTGTCGCCAACACCAGAAAGCTTTGTATTCTGGCAGCAGCGCGGTGAGAGTAGATTGACGTTTTACACTGGCCCCAGCAGATTTCACTAAGGTGGAAGATGTAAGCTTAGAAGCATTACAGAGAAAATGAATAATAATTGGTTCACAGGAGAGGAACCTCTTGTGCAGGTGACATTGTTCTGGGTCGTTACCAGAGCCAATGAGACAAGCTGTCACAATGTTTAGGTTTCAAAGAGGACCCTGGACATATTCTATGGTGAGGCAGACAAAGGTAAATAAAAATAAAGTGCCCTCGCGACACACCAGTGTTGAGTCGTTCGCGATGTCATTCCAAAGACGCCGCGTGCACTTTTCTTCGCAGGTCTGATGTTGCCAACTGCAGCATTCCGCATTGTCGTCTCAGTATCCGCAACAACCGCTGCGTGCCGCTTACGCACGATTTTTGCATCGTTCCTGTAAACATGGGAGAATGCAATGCGTAGGAGGAGGACAAGAAAGAGGCGGTGCGTGAAGGTTGCTGACTAACAGATTAAAAAAAAAATCAGGGAAGAAGACTCACGCACCAACAAGCCCAAAAAGCCACGCTTTTGAGGAAGACTCAGCGATCAATGGCACAAGAGGCCAGGCGAATAGACTGCGAGATATGGTGCCGAAGGCATATAGGGCATAAAAAAAAACGGGCGATGTTATAGAAAGAGGAATAATTACGAACAATGCCTTCAAACTCTTCAGACAGGGGCAGCGTGAAAGGAAAAGCGAGGCAAGGGAGGGGGGTCGCACTGCGTCTGTGGACTGGGGGAATGTGTTAAGCGGAGAGAAGAGGTGTCTCACCTTTTCATTTTTAGGAGTGTCGGTGGACCGGATGGAGGAACAAAACCGAAGCAGTAGAAAACAAACCAAAGATAAATAAACACACAAAAAGGATGCAGCAGCCGGGAACGATGTGAACAACCGCGGAATAAATTAAACTAACACTGCAGATATCTTAACCCATTATATAGATATTTCATAGAAATGTCATTCAAGGATTCCTAAGGAACTAACCGCGGCACGCGGTCCTTGTTCTTATGGTTCTTATGGAGACTTTCTGGAACAAAGAAACGAGCTCGGATGAGGCATATGAAGTTTGCGCCTCCTAACCTCAAAAAGGGTAGAGCTTATGCCGCCCCTGCAGCATCACAGTGACTTTATGAGCATTTAAAAGGCCCTCATTAAAACACCAGGTTTGAGTTATTGTGACCGGCGATAGTTTTAAAGACTGTAATTTTTTCAATGACGCAAGTAGTACCATGGTACACGCTAGCAACGTCAATAAGAAGAACGCAAAAGATAAGGCAGTGACGATCTCTGGCGGACTGAGATGTATCAGATACAGCACTACGCATAAGATTGCATACGAACATTGCGAGATCCACGAGTTTCAATTTTTTGTGGATGGACTCGGAAACGTATATAGTAGTTGAAGGTCACATGAGACTTTTACAAAAGCAGTTGCTTAATATTTCAAAAACAAAACGAAATGACGAGAAAAGCGAAAGTATTGAGCCATTGTTTAGCTGGGAGAATCGCTCTCTTTCACGCCCCCAGTTCTGTGTCATGTCCCTCCAAGAATACTGCTGCAGTCTCTCTCCTTTTCCCGCTAGCTGCTCTGTGCGCACTTACTGCTGTTTTTCTGGGAGTTCGCGACACGATTAGCGATCGTTTCCAAGCCATAGCGAACACTTGCGATTAGCTGTAACGTGATATGGCGGTCTTTTAGAAATCCTGGCTAGGATGGGGGGGGGGGGGGGGGGATAAATTAGACATAGTTTGACTCCTCCAACCAGCACAGTACTGTGCAAACACATCAAAATTTTGACTGTCCATGCACATTTAAGATTTTCCGACTTGATATTAGGGGTATAGGTCACCGAAAATTTGAGTGTGGGCGAAATCAGTTATGACTCATCCCATACACCGCCCAGTCATGGCACTTTCTAGCTACCACCTGCTAGAGTCACGCTTGTGAGGAGGACCGTGGTATATGGTGTTCAGGTTGGCAGGAACGAGATAGATATAAAGCCCTGCTCTAAAACCAAGTCGCACGAACGTTCTTGCATGGCCTAGGAATATCACCTTCGACTGTAAGTTGGTAGCCCGAGTTTGCAGCTTCTTTCGACCCGGTTACCTGATGGCGACACGCAACTTCATAAACCCCGTTAGACTCAGCTAAGGAATGCTTTTGCATCTAAAAAGGGGGAACAGAGCAAAAACAGGAGGAAGAGAGGAACGAACAATACAGGCGCTGTGTTGTGCGCCTGGCTCAGTGACATGACTCTTTATAACAGAAAATAGATTGATTTCAGATTCTCAGTTGGAGGAAGCATCGATGTATCTTCGCTTTCAGTCAGTTTCTCTAGGGCAGACACGTCCGCATTATAATCGGCTGGGCCGCAAGCCATCATGCATATTGTCACGATGTTGGTCACTGGGGCTAGCTTAACTGAGCCGGTACAGGCGAAATTCGACGGTCCGAATTCTAGGTATCTCCTGCAAGTGCGGAGCCGATTCACTTCGTCTTTCGCTTCGAGCGCCCCCTGGCATTCCTCCCTCCTTAAGCGTGACGTACACGGCACACGTGCACACAGGTGGACAAAAGCAAACGAAAAAAAAAAAGTTTGCAGATGCCGCTTTTCAGTTACAGCGCAAACTACGGCTTCATGCGTAGAACATGAACTGTCTCTGGACGAGGTAGCCGACGGCCTCTCTGCTCTGGGCCATCTGGGAGCACCTCATAGTTAACGTCGCTGAGGCGCCTCAAGACTTTATGGTCCGAAGTAACGGCAAATCAGCTTTTCTGATAGGCCACGGCGTCGAACAGGAGTCCATACCCACACCTGGTCCCCGGTGTTGTAGGATGCTTGTTTGTGGCGGAGATTGTACCGGCGTGAATCCTGGTCCTGCTGCTGGGCGATGTGGACGCGTGCTAGTTGGCGTGCTTGCTCAGCATCTTGGGCAAAGTGCTCGGCGGTGTCGGTAGAAAGCTCGCTATCTGTTTCGCAAGGGAGCATTGCGTCCAGCATCGTCCAAATCTCCCTGCCGTAAACGAGGCGAAACGGCGTGAAGCGTGTCGTCTCTTGGACTGCCGTAGTGTACGCGAATGTCACATACGGTAGGATAGCATCCCAAGTCTTGTGCTGGGCGTCGACATACATCGTCAGCGTGTCCGCAATGGTCTTATTAAGCCTTTCCGTCAGCCCGTTGGTCTGCGGGTGGTAAGCAGTAGTTTTTCGATGCGCCGTACCGCTGAGATGAAAAACTTCGGCCATCATTTGTGAAGTCAGTAATAATACAGGTCGGAGTACCGTGCCGCAGCATGATCTGGTGTACAAAGAAATGGGCAACTTCAGATGTTGTACCACTAGGTAACGCTTTGTTCTCGGCATATCGAGTCAGATAGTCTGTGGCGATGATTATCCAACGGTTGCCACCGGAGGATCGAGGGAAAGGACCAAGAAGGTCTATGCCGACTTGATCAAACGGTGCGCGTGGTGGTATTATGGGCACGAGTAGGCCTGCAGGCTTTGATTGCGGAACCTTCCGACGCTGACATTGCCGACAGCTCTTGACATAGCGCTTAACAACAGTGGCAAGGTTGGGCCAGTAGAATGTCTTTCGTATTCTAGCAAGTGTGCGAGAATAGCCCAAATGGCCAGAAGTTGGTTCATCGTGGCACGCGGAAAGGATTTCCTCTCGCAGAGCTGCGGGTACCACGAGGAGGTAGGTTCTCGAGTCGGATTTAGAGTTGTGCTTATAGAGCACACCACTTCTCAGGCAGAAAGTTGAGAGGCTCCGAGAAAAGCACTTAGGTACTGTGGCTGGCTGACCTTCTAAATAATCGATCAGGGCTCGTAACTCTGGATCAGCACGCTGCTTATAGACATATCTGAAGCATCAACAGCTCCGAGAAAACTGCCAGAGTCACCCGTGTGTGGTGAAGCGAGCTCGACGGGCGCACGAGAGAGCGCGTCAGCATCTTCATGCTTATGTCCGGACTTGAGGTCGAACTCCTGTAGGCGAAGGCTCCATCGCGCCAGGCGGCCGCATGGGTGACGCAGGTTGGCCAGCCAACACAAAGAATGGTGGTCAGTGACCACTTTAAATAGGCGACCGTAATGGTAGGGGCGAAATTTTGCAGCAGCCCAAATAATGGCGAGGCATTCCTTCCCAGTAGTTGAATAGTTCATCTCGGCGCGGGATAAAGTACGGCTGGCATAGGCGACGACTCGTTCCACACCCTCTTGACGTTGCACGAGAACCACCCCAAGGCCAATGTTACTGGCGTCGGTGTGGATTTCTGTCTCACCGTGCTCATCGAAACGGGCTACAACAGGCGGCGATTGGAAACGGAGATGCAGCTCGGTAAAAGCAGCTTCTTGCTCGTGACTCCAAACAAAAGGGGTGTCTCCCCGGGTGAGCCGAGTCAGCGGTTCAGCAAGATCAGCGAAGTTATCGATAAAACGCCGGTAATAACTGCACAAGCCAAGAAATCTGCGAACAGCTTTCTTGTCACGTGGAATCGGAAATTCCGCAACAGCAGTAAGCTTGTCAGGATCGGGCTTCACGCCGGCAGCACTGGAACAATTTTGCTCGTTTTCGTTATAAGGTGGAAACCTGCGCGAGTCATAACTACACACCCAAGTCGTCTTCAGAAGGCGTAGTAGAAACTGTGGGGACAAATGCAGCCCTTCTTCGATATCACAAAATGTATAACACCAAGCTGGTTGCTCCTACGGCTGTGCCTGCAAAAAAAAAAAAAAAAAAAAAAAAAAGGAAGAAAAAAGTATATTGATATTAAGATTAGGAACAGTACGATGGAACCGAAGACAAAACAGCAAGGGGGAAGTGCCCTTCTAAAAGCTGGCTTTCATGTTATTGTTGCATAACTGCACTTGGGGTGGCGTGGAAGGCCGGACCTCACGTGGTCTGCGTATTGACAACAACGATGCAACTGCCTTATAATAAATGGTGTACGGGAAAGATTTCTCTCTCTTTTTTTTTTCTCTTTTTCGTAGTGCTTGTGTGTGGTCTTGCGTCAGAGCCATTACGTCCAGTGGCGGAACCTCTTTGCCTGAAATATCCTAAGCAATTGATGACTATGAAAAGGGCTAATCTAAAAGACGAGGCTTTGCGTCGAGGTGAATTCTCCCGCTCTGAAGAGGCGTGTAAAGGGTCGCATTAATATTCAAAACGCACGGTTGTGCTACCTAATTAAATAGTTTAATAGTCTCGTCATTCTTTTGGTTTCGTTAATCCGTTAATTTTCTTCCCTCCTTTTTTAGATACTTAAACCAGTTAGCTACAGCTGTGGATGTACAGCCGCAGACAGAATAAAATGGGTCACGCTTCCGGATTCAAACACTTCCGTCCCGTCATCTACTAAAAAATAAATAAGTTTGCTGTCCTCACGTGCAGCAAAAGTAAATATTGCAATCGTATGCAAAAAGTATGCGTTATGTTTTGCTATTGAATGCGTGAGAAGACTCTCACCGCCAAAGCATGGTTAAACCTTCATTCTGGAAATTTAGTTTTATGTACACCTATCGATCTTTCTTTACTACTTCAATTGAGAAGTGTATCCCTTAGACGTGAAATATTGTCACAGCACTATCGGCAGGAAAGGAAATGTATGCAGCCTTTGTAACTTCCTTCGTGTTACTTTAATCGCTCTAATATCAGATATGGTTGTGGTGAATAAATGCATGAAGTAGAATTGCTGCGCAAAGTAAAAAATAAACATCTTACGCAGTTTTTTTTTTTTTTTTTTGGAAATCCAAGATGCTTGGCCGCTAAAACATGCCAAGTCTTATTGCATTAAAAATTAACCGTCAACTTTTCCTGGCACATTAAATGCTGACACGGGCTTGTGCAGGCAGTTTTCACCAGTGACGCTTTTAATGTTTGTTAAAGACATCTAGTTAGCGTTTCCTTAAGAAACTATGCCACTCGTGCAGCACACGACGTCCTCTTCCCGATCGTCTTCTCTGTTATTGCTTATTATTATTTGTTTTTGAGGGATAGTTTGACCAAGGCGATCAGTCAGCTCTCAGAGCCAAATGCCCTTTTTGCGCGCACACTTTTGGTGAGCATTCAAACACAATAGCGGGGAAGGCGTCCTGCCCGCGCCGCCTGTTATTATATGTCTGCTCGGTTCCTGTGGCAATATTGAACTCTTTACTTGGGCTGCATTAAAACACGGCATCACTCATTCCTCATAACCTTACCACGCTCTGTGGACTCAGCGTCTGGCCAAGGTCGCAATGACTAGCACTAAAGCAGTTCCTTCCTCTTGTTATTTTTGCTCTTTCTCGGCGCTGGGTCTTATGGCGTCTTGTTTTCAAGAGCAGAAGCGAGCTCTGAAAGAATCAACAAATCAGAAAAAAGCTAGTGCGGCCGTGGCTGCGGTCATATGCGTGCCCGACGCTCCTGCGACGTGCGACGCAAGCCGCTCGGAGTGTTGGGTCGCGCAGAGATTTATTGCCCCTTCTCTGAAGAGGAGATGCCGGGCGCATATTTTCTCCCTCCCGAATGCATATTTTTCCCGCAGAAGTCGGTGCCCGCCTGGCGCGATTGTTGCGGCCTCCCGCATTTGTCATCGAATGTCAGTGCACGCCGTATGGTCGAGTGTGCTCGACTTCCAGCCGAGGCTTCGGGATCAAAGCGATCGCCCGCCTCAGCGGCCAGCTGAAGGACGACGCGACTTCGAAGCGAACTACAGTCGCCGCGCCACATATCGCTCCCTTCCGGATGCCGGTTTAGTCTATGGTGCTTATATTCCGTCTGTGGAGGTTGGTAGCGCCAGCGTGGCTTTTCATTCCACCCTAATTAGAAATAAGATTAAGCCCGACAGAAAAGCGGAAAAAAAAAAAGTAGTAGAGCTTAACGTACTTGCTTAGCTCATTAATTAGCGAAAGCTGATTGGCATTAGTAGCCAAGAGGTTTCAAGTGGTGCTTATATTTTGGCGTTTCACGGGCGTCCGTCTGGCTGGGCATCTCGCTGGACCTCTCTGCGCTCATGTGCATATTCATCCTTCTTTTTTGGGGTCTTCGGTTCGGTCGCCTTTCCAGAACACATCACGGGCTGCATGCTTAAACGCCGCCGTCATTGCAATTCCGCACTTTCACTCTCCTATAAAGAACTCATGGCCAACAGATCGCTAAACACTAGCGCACTGGCCGCTACACCACGGTAAATCTGTCCCGCCGGTTACAAATGGCTACTGCGGGGATGTGACATGCGGCCAAACACATCACTATAGAGGGCGTTTCCCAGGAAAATTAACATAAGACGCGAAAGCAGGAGCTGGATAGCGGCCTAGAGCCAGATGCCAGCGGCACCTGTAGAAGAGTGAACCGAAGCTTCAAATTTGCCGAGGAAAACGGCACAAATAAGAGAAAAAACATTTGGTTGCATATTTGTGATTATCTGCAGCTTAGAACAGCGCTATATTGGGCTGGTGTTAAAAATATTTTATTTGCGCATATTTTGCTTGAAAGCATGACCCTCGCTTTCTTTTAGGAAGTCTATATGTTCACGTTTTCTGACAGTAGCAGCCGGTGGGTCTTATGCCACCCACCTTTACCAAGGTTACAGGGAAATAGAATATTACCAACTTCAATCGAGTTTCCCCCTGTCTCCACCGGCCAGTATACGTCTCTCCATCTCGTGACTTCGTTGCGTGCGGCTTGTCGCCTTTTATCGGTGTCAACTGTTTGGTTTCCTTTTGCCGTCGTGCTGCGGTCTCGTCAGCTTCGTGTGTACGCTTCTCTTTAGTGCGATAGCTGTGTAGATGCAAACGTCTGTCTCTGTGTCAATGGCATCTTTGAACTTGGTTTGCTACACTGGCTTAGCTTAACAACAGAATCAATATCTATCGCTCCACCTTTTGCTGCAGCCGTGGTTAAACAGCTCACACTTTTTTTTTTCTTGCCGTTCAAGACATCGTTCAAGTCGGAGGTTTGCTGCTGCTCTTGTAAGAGCCGTCCGGGTAGAGCCGGACCGCAAGCAGCATGCGAAGAACTAGTGCTCCGTTGGAAAGTGTCAAGTACGTACGTACATAGAAAGCGGTCTGTTAGCATCGCACTGCGTCGGTATTACAGTCATTTAGGTGTGCAGTTGTGACTGAATGGGTGCCTATGGCAGCCAGAATGGTGTCTCGTAACACCAATGCTGGGGTGTCAAATGTGACGTCCGGATGATCACGAGGCAGCTTGTAGGAAAGAGCATATGTTCTGTCATGAATTCTGTTCAGAACCCTTTATTTCCCAGAACGTTGTTTTCGTATGGCGACACAACGGCAAAAGTAACGCGCACTTGAAGGGCTTTATTACCTGAAATATGAGACGCAGGACTCGCATGCCGCGGATTATGTGGATTTGATCTGCAAATATACCTTATATCTACCTGAATGATGGGGAACGCTTAGCAATAACCTGTATCCCAATCTCTCTCAAAATAAACGCCAGCATGAATGTTTACGCTATTTCCATTTTATTGAACACAGCCATTTGCGATTGAAAAGGTTTTTGTTCCTAGTAACGTCTGTGGACATTCACTTTGCTACAAGCCTAACCAGACATCTTTTATTCGTGTCTCTATTATCCCTCACGGAACGTCAGCGTACTGTGGTAAGATGCCACTTTATGCGAAAGAACACTCGGCTCGGTTATAAATGCCCACTTTAATCAATCCATACGGAAATGACTGAGTGGCCTAGGGGTAGTGTGTATGTCTGTCACGATTCAAATGTACCGGAGGGTTTGATTCTCGTCTCCCCCTTCCGTCTCTAAGAAGCTGTTCGGGTTGGTAGAGTTTTGCCAGCTCGGCCATGTCATGTGGTCTTGTGGTGTCACACAATCCGACGAACACTCAGCTGCTAGCCAAGCCATCTGCCAAATACAACCTGCCATAGCTACGTTCCTACGATTTTTCGCTCACGCCGAAAACGCCGACGAGGGATTTTCTGGAGTGCAGGCCGTTAAACGCTGCTGCTTTAAAATACCGCGCATAAGAAAAATTTGCTCTACAGTTTTGGTTTCATAACCACCAAACCTCGATAAACTTAATTATGTTCCAGACTATCGCTAGCAAACTCGAGTGCTCGAATAGACCTCATGTATCAACCGGGTAAGCTGGGCCTGTTTGTACGTTAACACAAACCTCCGCGCGACAAACGAAGCGAAGACGATGGAAGAAGACACAACGAGCGCTGATTATCTAATTAGTATCTGCGTAGTGAGCACCCGTCCTGTCTTCCTTATTCGCCCTTGTCTCGGCCACAGCGAGGAACCTCGGTAATTCCGAAGAGTTGTTTTTATCGCTGAAAAGATTCGTGGTAATGTTGATACAAATGTATTATTAATATTTTTTGCGTTTGGTTATGGCTTTTTTGTTCACGTAGAACGCCTCGAGTCTTTCCAAAAATGTTTGCTCCCCACAGTAACTGCCATGTTTTGGACGTGTTGATTTGCATGCAAGTAGCGCTACCATAAAAGAAGAGACATCTGGGCGAGTTGGTATGGTGACATGATAGAAAAACAGCGCAAAAGACGTGCACGGAGGAGAAGAACGGACAGGAGAAGCGCTGTCCGTTCTTTCTGGACAGGACAGGACAAGCGCTGTCCTGTCCGTTCTTCTCCTCCGTGCACGTCTTTTGCGCTGTTTTTCTATCATAGCGCTACCACTCGGCTTCTATACTCTGGCCTCTCAGTGATGCTTCCACCTTCGTGTGTAGTGGTGCTACTTTCCATCTCGTTCAACCACCATGGTAGCATCTCGCCTACTTCCACGACGCCTGGGGTGTTTTTGCGCTTGCGCGTGTCACCTTGGCAACCGCGTGCCATCAAGGTGAGAGGATGGTGGGTAGTTGTTAAAAGGTTGCCCACGTACTCCTAAATGCTTGGTAGTGCAAAAAACGAGACTGTTAAACCTTTTGCTTTAAAATAATTCCAAAAACGTTGCGGTAGTTTGGCGTTCTACGGCTGCGCGCACGGAAAGTAAAATTATCTAACAACGCACTTATGTCGAATTACGGTAAAGGGGGATTTAAACTGATGCACTTTTTTTTATGAGATATCGTATACAGACATTTCCGTCGAAAAGTCGCCGCGGTTGCCGTAGGCTGGGCATCACTCCAAAACCGGTCGCGTTATAAACGGCATCTAAAGACTAAAGAAAACCACTTGGTCGACAGTTTCGTGACGTCACAATTATACGACCTAGAGCGGGAATTTCAAACACCAAACATCCAAATAAAGCGAATGAATTGTGCAGGGACTTCCTGCCATTGGGATTCAAACACAGGTCTTCTGCATATCAGTTAGGTTCGCAACGCATACGCCCCGAAAGGTTCTTGGTGTCAACCATATCAGAGGGGCACTTAGTGAACGCGTTGTGGTGTCTATGACTCACTGACGTGTGTTCGGGACGCAGGATGAAAGACCGGCGTTAAAGGCGCTATTGTGTCTACTCTTAAGAGGATGGTTAAGCTCCTTTCTACATTTTGAAGCGAAAGCTTCACTACACCATGTATCAGCCAAGGTCAACCTGGCTGATGTTATACGAGTCAGAGGTCACAGCGTGGCTATATACGTTAACCATGGTGCCACCTAGGGTGGACCACCATTTGGCCTTTGACCCTTACCTTTGACCTTTTACTGCAGATACAGCATCACGCGTTGTCTCTTGTACTTGATGGCATCCTCGACCCTAGAGTCTCGGAAAACCATGCTTGCCCATGTCTAAACATAAATAAATAAATCGATCGATCAATTTCTACAAGTACATATATAATATGATGGATATTCAGTAGAACCCCAGAAGTCGAATGAGAGTTGTGAGAGGGGATCCAATTCTATAAATCAATGCAAGCTATCAGCAGTGAGTCGGGAGTAGAAATTAAAGCGAAACCAAAAAAAACAACGCTTTTGCTTCGCCTAACAAGGTTGAGCACCTCAGTTACTTTTTTTTCTTTATGCGAAGCTCGAACTTATAGCTTGTCTGCTGGGAACGAGGAGCTGATGTGGTGATAAGCTCGCTCTTTAATGACTCCAGTTTGCAGCTTCTTGCGGACCCTCGTTCGCGAACACACACTTCAGTATTCATACCTAATTACTGATCTTTTAATGTGCACCTCTACTGTCCCACGCATACTCACACAGTAGGGAGCTACCACGTTACTTCAAAGGCAACTCGACATAGATACAAAGTTAGCTCTGTAGGAGGAGAGACATCACATTTTCCTTACTGCGTTTCTTCTCTAGAATTATGCTTGAAACTTAGCACCTGTATAACCATGTGAATTTTACTTACGCTCTGTAAATAATTTATAACTGAATTTCTTCTGCCGCTCAGTTGAGTGCTGGTTTCAGATTTCTGAACGAAGTTTCCAACGTCAAAGGCTAGTGTGAGATCACGCGAGGCCCGCAAAAACTGTATTCTAATAGCTCCTTGTCTAGTCGATGCCATTCCGGGTTTCGGAACAGATTAGCGCAATGTTTTGCGTGAATTAAAACTGCAAGCAGTGATTACATTGCAGCTTTTGGTTGGTTGGCTTGTGGGGTTTAACATCCCAAATCAACTCAGGCTATGAGAGACGCCGTAGTGGAGGGCTCCGGAAATTTCGACCGCCTGGGATTCTGTAACGTGCACTGGCATCGCACACCACACGGGCGCTTTGTTTGCTTTTCGCCTGCATCTCAAATCCAACGTCGAGGTCGGGGTTTGATCCCGCATTGATCGGTAGAGCAGTCGAACCGCGTAACCACTGCGTCCCCGCAGCAGGGCTATATTGCAGAATTGGTATCCGTCACGTGGTCTCATACTAGCTTGTGACGCCAGAAGCTTCGTCCTGCAACCTAAAACGAAAACGGAAACTCTATGGCACTTTAACCAAGCCATACGAACTTGCCTGTGCTGCCTAGGAACAGCTTGTATGGATTGGGATCAAGGGGCCCTGAAGGGCAGGATTTCGTTCGGAGTTGGCAGCTCCTTCCAACTTGGTCACGTCATGTGGCCTCCTGACTACCAGTCAGCACACGGATTTGTCCTTCGCAATACCGATGCTGACAGCGCCAACGGTGTATTTTCTATGGGTACTGTCGCATTAATAGTACAAATTAGGCCAAGTGACTTCCAACTAGTAAGCTAGAACTACGCTAGAATGCATCAAAAATTTTTAACAGCTTGGTTACGCTTAGCTAGGGCAACGGGTAATAAACACATGTTACGTTTCTAGGGGTAAACAAGGTATAAATTATACATAGCAGCGCAGCATCCTTACTCGCAACTGCCACGTTTACGCGTGGACAAAGATAACTGCACGATTAAAATTAAATCTAGATCGATAACGTCCGTAATGGGACCACAGCTCCCGAGGGATGCGCAAGACAAATACACAGCGGGCCGTGTAACAAATATATTTAATCTCACGTCCAGAAGGGGGTCGTCCAAGGCGGTGCGGGGTCGTCGTCCGGGAGGTCAGGCAGCGAACCGCGGGTCGTAACCGTAGTGAAGAGCCAGGAGCGAAGAGAGCGAGATGGCGGCGCGTGCCTTCCTTTTATAGCCCCCTCGTGCGAGACCGGTTATCCCCGAACGAGCGGGGAGAGGGAAACAGGCAGCGCGCAGGGAGTATTGGGAAGTGGCGCGGCCTTTGAATGCGCGGCGCGCCACGGGCCCTAAAGATATGTGGCGCAGGGCCCCACAAGCTCTACCGCTCGTATAGCCGTCGCTGTAGCTGAGTTGATTAGAGCACCAGACGTGACATTATGAGGTCGTGGGTTCGGATCCCATTTACTGTGCGTTGTTTTCCTGCTACTTTGTGTTTAATTATTTATATTTTACCCAGAAGAATATTCAGTAATAATTACACTCAACAGCAAAAATCAAATTCTCTATGCTTCCTCATGAACGTTGGCTCCCATCATTTGCATGCATACATACATACATACATACATACATACATACATACATACATACATACATACATACATACATACATACATACATACATACATACATACATACATACATACATACATACATACATACATACGTACGTACGTACGTCCGTATATGCATACATACATACATATATATATATACATACATACATACATACATACATACATACATACATACATACATACATACATACATACATACATACATACATACATACATACATACATGTATGTATGTATGTATGTATGTATGCATGCAAATGACGGGAGCCAACGTTCATGAGGAAGCATAGAGAATTTGATTTTTGCTGTTGAGTGTAATTATTACTGAATATTCTTCTGGGTAAAATATAAATAATTAAACACAAAGTAGCAGGAAAACAACGCACAGTAAATGGGATCCGAACAGATTTTCTGTTCTTGGGTGCCAAGATTACCTCGGAAGGAGACTGCAGCCATGAAATTAGGAGACGCCTGCTTCTGGGAAAGAGAGCAACGGTTAGCCTTGACCGCCTAGTAAAGAGCAGAGACATTAGTCTGCCAACCAAGATCCGTATAACCCGTGCTATGGTCTTTCCAGTTGTGATGTATGGATGCGAGAGTTGGACTGTGAAAAAGGCTGACCGCCGAAGAATTGACGCGTTTGAATTGTGGTGCTGGCGAAGACTCTTAAGAGTTCCTTGGACTGCCAGAAGATCAAATCAGTCGATATTGTCGACCATAAACCCTGACTGCTCATTGGAGGGTCAAATTCTAAAGTTAAAGCTCAGCTACTTTGGTCATCTGATGAGAAGAGAGGAGTCGCTGGAGAAAGATTTGATGTTGGGAAAGGTTGAGGGTCGCCGGAGAAGGAGTAGGCAGCGAACGCGATGGTTAGATGGCATTCTCGAGGCATTGCAGATGAAGCTATGTGATGTTAAGAAGATAGTGAGAGACCGGAAAGCGTGGCGTGACATGGTCCATAGGGTCACGAAGAGTCGGACACGACTGAACGCCTGAACTGAACTGATATATATATATATATATATATATATATATATATATATATATATATATATATATATATATATATATATATATATATATATATATTGTTACGAGGCACGTCGCGATGTTAGGATGAAAAAATACAGCGCAGAGAAGGACGAGGACAAAATGAAGACACATAGGACACACGAGCGCTCGTGTGTCCTATGTGTCTTCATTTTGTCCTCGTCCTTCTCTGCGCTGTATTTTTTCATCATGAATAACCAACACGCCCAGACTGCTACGGTATCGAGATGTTAGGAGGCGATGGTACGTCGTAGCCGCAACAGTTCACCGTCAGGGACACTCTCACAGGAGAACCAGACGTTGCTGCAGCGTCGTCTTTCTCCACTAGCCCAGCACTTCGTCATCGTCTCTTTCACTGCGTACCGTGACAATACCCCCCCCCCCCCCCCCCCCCGCGGAAGAAGCACAGTCCCGGTGCGTAGACTACACAGGTGAGCGCGAGTTATAAGGTTTGAGACGGGCGACATGCACGACTTCTGGATGATGGTTGGCAGGAGAGTGGTGGTTCACAGGGATAATCTCGTACGTCACGTCGGTAAGTTGCCGCAAGACCTGGTAAGGGCCCATGTAGCGGGGCAGAAGTTTCTCGCACATGCCTAACCGTCGAGCAGGGAGCCAGAGGAGTACGAGGGAGCCAGGAGGATAGTAGGCATCACGGTGCTGGAGATCGTAACGGTACTTTTGAGAACGCTGGGACGCACGAAGCCGGTCTCGAGCAATATGACGGGCGGCATCAGCGCGGGTGATGGCATCAGAAGCGTAACTACAGGAGGAATCGTCAAGAAGCAGTAAGGTGTCGAAGGGAAGTAGAGGGTCGCGGCCGAAGAGTAGATAAAAGGGAGAGTATCCAGCGGTATCATGCCGTGAGGAGTTATAAGCGAATGTTATGAAAGGTAAAGAGATGTCCCAGTCACGGTGATGGTCAGAAACACATTGACATTATATCGGTCTGGGTACGATTAAGGCGCTCAGTAAGACCGTTCGTTTGTGGATGGTAGGCCGTTGTGAAGCTGTGGCGCGTAGCGCATGAGCGCAGCAGATCATTGACAACTTTAGAAAAGAAACAGCGACCGCGATCGGTGAGCAGTTGACGAGGAGCACCATGAAGCAAGATGACGTCATGCAAAAGAAAGTCTGCAACGTCGGAGGCACAGCTGGTGGGGATAGCTCTGGTTATGGCATACCGGGTGGCGTAATCGGTCGCTACGGCAATCCACTTGTTCCCTGAAGTGGATTTGGGAAATGGCCCAAGCAGGTCGAGACCAACTCGAGAAAAGGGCTCAGTTGGAACTGCGAGTGGTTGCAGGGGCCCACTAGGGTGAAGAGACGGAGTCTTCCTGCGCTGGCACAGCTCACAGGCGGCGACGTAGCGACGAACAGAGCGGTAGAGGCCAGGCCAGTAGAATCGCCGTCGAACATTGTCGTATGTGCGGGACACTCCTAGGTGCCCTGCTGTAGGAGCATCATGAAGGTGCGCAAGAACAGCAGAGCGTAGATGTGTCGGGACAACAAGCAAAAGGTCTACACCATCTGGGCGCATATTGCGTCGGTATAATGTGTTATTAAGCAGCACAAACATACTGATGGGCGGATCGGTGCTGTCGTTGCGCAGGTGATCAATAATAGGGCGCAGGGAAGGATCACGACTCTGTTCGACGCCTATGTGAAGAAAGTTCGAAATGGACAAAACGCAGTCGTCAGCAGTATTGTCAGGATGTTCAGGAGGGTCAACAGGGTGGCGGGACAAGCAGTCGGCGTCTTGATGTAGGCGGCCTGACTTGTACACAGCAGTAAACGTGTATTCTTGTAATCGCAAGGCCCTTGTAATCGTAGGGTCCCTAAGTGATGACAGCCAACACAAGGCATGATGGTCCGTCACTACGCTGAAGGGCCGCCCAAACAAATAAGGGCGGAATTTGGTCAACGCCCAAACAAGTGCAAGGCATTCGCGCTCCGTAATGGAATAATTGCGCTCGGACTGAGATAGAAGGCGGCTGGCATAGGCAATCACACGAGAGTGGCCGTGCTGGTACTGGGCAAGGATGGCGCCAATACCATGTCCGCTAGCGTCGGTGCGCAGTTCTGTAGGCGCAGACGGGTCGAAGTGCGCCAGTACAGGGGGAGTGGTGAGCGCGGAAATGAGCGTTGTGAAGGCCTGAGCTTGTTCACGGCTCCACAAGCAATTCACGTTTTTCTGCAAAAGGGAGGTAAGGAGACGTGCTAGGTCAGCGAAGTTCAGAATGAATCGACGGAAGTAAGAGCAGAGCCCGAGAAAACTTCGCACATCACTTGTATTACGTGGTGTAGGGAATTCGCGGACTGCACGAACTTTAGCAGGGTCGGGCTGCACACCATTTTCGTCAACCAAATGTCCCAGGATTTTGATCTGGCGGTGGCCGAAGCTGCATTTTTTTGCGTTGAGCTGAAGACCGGCGCGGCGAAAGACTGCCAGTATCGTAGAAAGCCGTTCAAGGTGACTTGTGAACGTGGGAGAGAAAACGACAACGTCATCTAAGTAGCATAAGCACGTTGTCCACTTGAAGTCACGGAGAAGCGAGTCCATCATGCGCTCGAAGGTCGCAGGAGCGTTACAGAGGCCAAATGGCATGACCTTGAATTGGTATAGTCCGTCAGGGGTGACAAATGCGGTTTTCTCTCGATCCCGTTCGTCGACAGCTATTTGCCAGTAGCCGGAACGCAGGTCGATCGAGGAAAAATAGTTGGCACCATGCAAGCAGTCGAGGGCGTCGTCAATTCTCGGGAGCGGATAAACGACTTTTTTAGTGATCTGATTGAGGTGGCAGTAATCTACACAGAATCTCCAAGTTTGATCTTTCTTTTTGACTAAAACGACAGGAGACGCCCAGGGACTGCAGGAAGACTCAATAATATTATTTGTCAACATCTTGTCGACCTATTTCTGTATCACGTGGCGCTCAGCAAGAGAGACTCGATAAGGCCTTCTGTGATTAGGGCTGGCATCACCAGTACTGATGCGATGGGTAACGACAGATGTCTGGGCCAAAGGTCGTTCGCCAAAATCAAAAATGTCTCTGTACGACAACAAAAGGTCGGAGAGAGCACTGGCTTGCTGAGGTGTCAAATCCGGTGCTATCACGGGAGTAAAAAGGGTCGAACGAGAAGCTGATACGGGGGGTTCCGACAGAGGCATAGGCTTGAGGGAAGAAACTTCGCAGTCAGCCAACGGAAGCAAGTCAGCGAGTGCAATGCCATGGGGCAAAACTTGGACAGAGCGGCTAAAGTTAAGGACGGGAAGATAGGTTCTGTTATCCGTGACGGTCAGGACAGTGTGAGGGAGTATGACGTTACGGTGGAGAACAACATCGGTGATTGGACAAGTGACGTATGTACCATCAAATTAGCGGGAAACGGGGCCAAAGGAGCATACATGGCAGCTTCGGGCGGTAGGCGAACAAACTCGACGGAGCAGAGGCGTGGCTTGATATCTGTGGGGTCGGAGCAGAAAGGCAGGTCTAAGCGAAGGAGGCCACTTGAACAATCAATCAGGCCAGAGTGCGCCGTTAAAAAGTCGATGCCGAGGATCACATCGTGAGGGAAGCGGTCGATTACAGTGAAGAGCACAGGGGTAGTTCGACCACAAATGCTCAGGCGCGCAGTGCAAAGTCCTACGACGGCAGCGACGCCTCCATCGGCGACACGAACGGCTGATGAAGAGGCGGGTGTGACAACTTTTTTGAGTCGGCGGCGAAACGAAGAGCTGAGGACGGAAATTTGGGCACCAGTGTCAATGAGGGCGGTAACAGGCACACCATCTACACAGATATCTAGAAGATTGCGGCGATGAGCGAGGGTCAGCAGAGGATTTTCGGGCCGGGTCGTCAATGCAGCTTCACCTCCGGGAGCTGCATTGATCAGTTTTCCGGGAGCGGGCCAGAGAAGTGAGGGGACGAGGAACGGTGAGGTAGGGGCGAGCGGGAACGGCGGGTCTGGGGAGACGGCGATCGGCTGGACATGCGCGGGGATGGCGGGTTAATGCACGAGAGGGCGTATCACGGAGAGAGATTGGGTGTGGTCCGTAGGCGGTGCTGCGATCATGATAGTAGCGAGGTCGAGGTGGCGGAACCCAACGGCTGCGGCAATGGCGAGAAATGTGGCCGGCACGTGAGCAGTTGAAGCAGATGGGTCGGTTGTCCAAGGTCCGCCATTCTTGTGGGTTGCGGTAGCGTCGGGTAGATTCGGGGTATCGCGTCGGGAAGGGCGCAGTCGGAGCCGCAGCAGCTACCACAGGAACGGTGGGCTGGACAGATGGCTGTGCGGACGGCTGACCAGAGCCGAGGCTTACGCTCGCATTAAGGCCCACGTTCGCGAATTCTTGGCGAACGACAGCTTGGATCAGTGCTATAGTAGCATCCGCCGGCTGAGGTGTGAATGCGACGGGGGCCATTGCCTCCAGCTCTCTGCGAACGATCCTGGTCAAGTTTGGCTCATGGGACGGCTGCTGCAGTGTTGGCAGATCTTCGCACGAAGACGTAGCAACTGTGTTTGGCAAGCGGTCGAAGCGGGGAGCAATACGACGATGTTTAGCTTGCTCAAACCGCCGGCATACCTCGACGACGGAGTCGACCGTCGTACAATCTTTGCAAAATAGAAGGTTAAAAGCGTCGTCAGCAATGTCCTTTAAGATGTGGCCCACCTTGTAAAACTCGGGCATGGCGCTGTTCACTTTGCGGCATAGAGCTAGTACGTCTTGTATGTACGACAGATATGATTCGGTCGACGACTGTGCTCGCGATTCCAGGTCCTTTTTAGCGCCGGGCTTGCGTCCGATCGGCTTGCCAAAGAGATCCCGAAGCTTCGCTTTGCACATGTCCCAGGATGTTAGATCTTCTTCGTGCGTCTCGAACCAGATGCGCGCCGTACCAGCCAGGTAGAAAATGACATTTGCAAGCATCAACGTTGCGTCCCATTGGTTGTGCTTACTGACTCGCTCGTACATAGCGAGCCAGTCTTCGACGTCGATGTCATCGGTGCCGCAAAAGGTTCCCGGATCACGAGGCTGCGCAACGACGACAGTGGGCGCTGGTTGTGCCGCTGTAGAGGTAGCTGCGTCGGACTGCATAGTGCTAGCACCAAGTTGGCGGCTACTACGGAGATCCAGCTTGTGGTATTGGCGTCTTACCCAGCAGCTCCACCAAGATGTTACGAGGCACGTCGAGATGTTAGGAGGCGATGGTACGTCGTAGCCGCAACAGTTAACCGTCAGGGACACACTCACAGGAGAACCAGACGTAGCTGCAGCGTCGTCTTTCTCCACTAGCCCAGCACTTCGTCATCGTCTCTTTCACTGCGTACCGTAACAATATATATATATATATATATATATATATATATATATATATATATATATATATATATATATATATATATATATATATATATATATATATATATATATATATATATGAAGGGAAGCAATGCGCGCTAATCTTGCTGACGGAAGGACGACCGCTGTCTGGCATTGTTTAGTAGGGAGTTTTAGACTAGGGGGACCCTATCGGTTAGCGGGATAGGGTAAAAGCGGGGCGCGAGTGCGCATTCGCAGAACCCAAGCGGGCCTTGGGTTTTTGGGTCAGCGGACGACGGTCACCCTATCTCGGCGAAATAGCGTGGACCCTATCGCCGGATAGGGTCGGGGAAAATGGCGGCGTCCTGCCAAGCGGCGCCCGCTCGCCTCGGCACACATTCGTCGTTACCGCTCCATGGTGTCACGCGTTCAAAGCAAACGAAAGGCCAACGAAGCTTGTGCTATGTCTCATGATGCCCGCACCACCAAATTTAAGCGATAAAACAACCCACATTTTTTTATTGCTTCCGAGCCGCTAGGCTTGCGAGTTCGCCTCGTTTGGTTGCCATGGGGACCAGGCGTCGGAAAGCGCGGAAGGTTCAAATGAGGCCAATTATTCAGGCTTCGATCTATGCCAAGGATCCTGCGGAAGCGGAATCACTGGCAATAGCCGTCACCATAAAAACACAAGACAACCAAAAGAAGTCATTACACGTAGGGACGGACTCCCAACCAGCCTGCAGGGACTACCTGGCCGGAAAACCTCACAGAAGAGCGTGTGCAATATTATGTTCAATCTCCCAGACGCACACAATTACATGGACACCTGGACACGAAGGCCTAGAAGGAAATGAGGTAGCGAATGATCTAGCCCGAGCTCTCACAAACCGGGCGGATCCCCATCCCTACCCCACCCCTCTCCTAGGACCCTACGGCGACAGGCTGGAACACCTACGGTTAGAAAGAAGAATTCTCACCACCACACAAACAAACAACTTCCTTCCTCGGACGCTATAGACTGGAGAAAAATACAAACAAACACATTCCCTAATCTTCACATTTTGAATAAGATAAGCCTAACAAAATACACGAGTTACTGTCCTTGGTGCGGTGCAAGCCCCACACTCTATCACATCTCTTGTGAAAGCCAGGACAAACCTGACCCAACGTTACTAGTGCCATGCCCGACACACGAGCAGTGGGAGGCGGCCCTGACCAGCGACAACCTGGACCAGCAAGCCTGGATTATCCAGCTAGTCCGCAAGTCAGCTGCTGCCAGCGGAGCCCTGGACTAGGGGCACAGACCACCCAGCTCCTGCAAATTCTTAATGATTATTATGTTCATTAAAAGTTTTCTCTCTCTCTCTCTCAAATGAGGTTTCCCGGCTCAGTCTGGATTGGTAAAGATTGACCGATTTCGTCTTGTCTGAAGAAAAGGGTTTATATAACTGGTATTTTTAAGGTAGCTTTGTACAATGACAGCAGTTTCTGTTTAATAAAATAGCATTGTTGGCTTTTATATATTTATATGCTTTTCACGGTTTACCGTCTGGGCGCTGCAATCGCCAAACGCAAGCCCCGCTCCGCTGCAAGGCGGATGTACTACCTTGTCCGCTGCGTCGGTAAAACCCTATTCTAAAACTCGCCGGTCGGCTCGAACGTTGTGCCACGCCACGCTGTATTCTTGGGGGCCGCAAGCCTTGGGTTCCCCTATTCTAAAACTCCCTAGTATCTCCAACTGCCGGTACCAGCTGGGAAGAGTCCAGCGCACGAGCTTTGCGCGAAATAGTTACGTAATTTTACACAAAGTCCACTACTCTGCTTTTTTTTTGCGTGAGCGCGCACGTTTGAACGCTAGGTACGACGTTAGAGCCTGACGTTCTAGGTACAGTGTTTGCAGAAACCCATTTATCAGCAAGCTCTGCTGTTGTCATTTATTACAAACGTTGCAACTGCAGCTCTGCAACACACGCGTGCATAATTTGAAATGCACCCTTGCATCTCATTCAAGGCCATGATAAGACTATATGGGCCCGCCTGTTGCAACAGGGTATAAACATTGGGGTATCGTAAACGTGGGCATTTGTTGCTGCCTTATTGTTTCAGTATCGCAGCCAACAAGCGTCAAAGAGAGTGCCCGCGAGCAAAAAAGAAAACTGACTCATCTTCATATCGGCGCAGTTTGCCAACGCTTGCATTTAAGCACCGTGGGAGAAATACGAATACGGTTGAACCTAAAATGTTTGTTAAAGTTCATTGACAGGAACGAAAGTCTTTTATTTCTCGTTCTTGTTCTTGGAACGGTCATTGAGTTTGCCGTCTTTTAAAACTTAGGCAGCACTTTAGAGGCGGCAATTGAACCCGCCGGGACACTTCGATCCCGTGTCAATCACGCTACTCCCAGCCCACGCAAGCACGTTGGTATACGGCTTGATTAAACTGGCTTTCTATCTATGACGGTCGGTAATGTATAGACGTAGTCAAAAATTCCCAAGCCACAGGTCCTGCTTCTGGTCGGCATTATCTAAAACTTGAGATCGCATCAAAGCTATCAATTATCTAAGAGATTAGAATAATGCTTCTTCTACCCTCCACATGTAATTTGAAATTTGGGGCCGTCGTATCTGCCTGACTATACTGCTCAGAAGCAGACCCTGTGGCCTGGGAACTTTTGACTACCCCTGTACACAACGTGGTTCATTACGACTCTATGCTACTGTGTATGTGCGGCCTCTAACGAAAAAGAAAACCGAATCGCTAGTTTGGCTATAATTCGCATTTGGTCTTACCATCACATAGCGGCCGTCATTTCTGCCTTCTTGTGTATCTCTATGCATCTGTAAAAGAGAATATAGTTTGATGATTCGTTGCGAGTATATTTCGAAAGTCCCAGAATTCTGAGGTCCCAATATCCGAGCATTGTGATACCTCGCGCAAAATTTGATAGCCACGAGTACAAAATTAGCCGCTATGTGTTCTACGCTAATACCGACAAAATCCCGCTCCGGAGGTCTTTATATACACTTTTAGGCGTAAGAATATTCGTTTTGAATTGCAATGGATGAGTCGCGACTTAAAGGGTTAAAGGAGCCGTACAAACGTCACCTCACGTCGACCCTGTTCAGCCAAGAAACCAAAAATCCGAGAGAGTAAGTGTTTAAATCAGCTTAACCTAGCGCGCTAAACCGGCATTAGCAATGCATCCGCATGATCGATGGGCATTGCCACCCTGCTGGGAACTGCATACGTGTGTTTGGGACGGAGAACGTTTATTTTTTTCAGGAAGGATCGCACGGCATTCCAGTCGAAACAAACAAAAAAAAAAAAAGAAAAAAAAAAACGGAAGGCAAGTTGGGTACGAGATAGCGCCTTTCCCGTGTCCATCTTCTATTCTGTGTTTGTCGGTGGTGATATTCGCTATGGTTCGGAAGCCATGAATCACCTATCCCGCCTACAGACTTTTTTAGAGCACTGATATGCCCTCATTGCAGGGGGTGAAATACTCAACTCGCTGCATGCTTGGCGGTGCACGGTTGCTTAATCGCGGTTCCTCTAAAGACCACAATGCCTCTAAAGGTGAGGACAGATGTTTTACTTATACCATAACATGTTACAAGACCTCCAGTTCCCCGGCAAACGTCCGCTGCCTGGGTATACGCTTGGTAAAGGCGACGCGAGGATGGGAGGGGGGAGGGGGGGGGGGGGTACATTTAGTATACATGTTCCCCGGATGTAACATGGAGCAGGGGTTAGTGGAAAATGTACGCTCCTTCGTCTGGGCTAGTGACGAAGCGAACTCGGATGTCCCACATACACACAAGCCGAGTATGCGCATTCGCTCGCAAAGCATGAGCTTGCAAAGCTCGTGGCAAAAAAAAAGATATGTTTTGTTGTGTGCTCTGTTTTAATTTTGGGGTGCCTGTACACACGAACCGGTAACGTATAATGTGCTGCTTGCTGTGTGGGAAGCCTGCACTGGCATCATGGCGATAGGAAATTTTTCACCTCCGTCTATAGCTGAGCAAAAGCGCTCTCCGTAATCAACGCTCCGAAGAAAAACTGGTCAGATTCGGCGGGTAAAATTCGCTTCTGAATGTTTAATATCTCTGTGACCTTTAGATAAACTATTTTGCCCCAAGAAAAAGGCGATATACTTACATCTATAGCGCCGTTAAGACTGAAAACAAGTTTTGATATTTCGTATTTGTTATGACTTGATTTCTTTGTAATTATTCAAAGCATGTTGTGCATTCGCGAAATTATTATTTACTTACGGCCCACAGACGAGGGACTGAGTAAACCCCATGATTGCTAGCCTCTATCCTTTCCAGCCTTCGACGTTTATATCTGTTTGTTTTTTTCTTCTCTGGTACATTCAGTCGCAAGAATTTTTCGCCGCCGTATACCTCGTAACTGGAGACCGGCCCATCGAAGCCGACCAGACTGAGAAACAAAGTGCAATAAAACGGAGCGTTGAGCCAGTTGGTACATATTTGAAGGGAATAACAGCGCAAAGACGAGGGACATGGAAGGGAGACCAGTGTGAACAGCGCCTGTGTTTGCCTTCCTTGTACCTCGTCTCCGCGCTGTTATTCCCTTCAGACTGAGAAATCGAGTGAGAATCTTCGTCTCTCAAGGTAGCCTCTTTGATTTCGAGGTGATGGCATTTAGCCATTGCTCAGCAAAAACAATTCTTGAGTCACGCACACAGAGCCTAATGTGGCAAACTAGTCTCGTTTACGTAGTTTACGATAGCTTGTACACGTCAAACTGAGAGAGTGATCTAAAGATATGGCAGGCACTACTCGAAGGAACTTGATATTCGAGACATACCGTCGAGCCGGGTAAGTGCCACTTTGCCGAAGAAGAGAGGTTGATTCGTGGGCAAAGACGGAGTAAGAGCAACGGACACTCAGATGGAAGTTCATGTCACAAAATTTCCGCAGCCAACCGGCACTAAAGTTCTCTGCAGATTTATGAGATTGTCTTCCATCTGCAGGCGGTTGATGAAAGACGTTTTCCTTAATATCCACTCACTAAAACAAGTAACGAAATCAGACGCGTCCTTCATGTCATACGCGTACTTCAAAGAAACGCCGCCTACAATTATTACCGGTTCTCACGTACTTGGATGAAAACGCCAAAACCTAGGTCGACACTGGCAAAATCGGCTGGGCCTACGCATACGCACCATAGTCGTATAGATATATAACGACCTAAAGAGAGTTATAACCTTCGCAGACCGCTCACCGTGAAAGAGTGCCTTGCGTTCACCTGGTTCACGCCAATATTTTACTGTTTCGCGAACGTAAAGTTCAAAGCAGCGAAAACATTGCCATTTCTCACTTCAATATTTGAAGAATCGGGAAGAACTTCAAGATCAAGTCTCATTGTGTCGTTTTTATTACTACAACCAAGAAAATGTTCAGTTTATTGAAGATGCCGAAACGTGGGCACCAAAAAGAAAAGAAAAGTACGACCATGCTTTCCTATTTGGCCTTAAGTTAAGCAGAGTACTTCCTGTATCGACACAGTATTTATTTTCTTTGAATGCTCTTTCATATTGCCATATATCGTCCTCGCAATTCATCCTAGCTTGAAATAGTTTTTGCCTTACAAAAAAAAGAAAAAAAAAAAGAACAGGAGCCAATTAATATTGCAAGGGGGGGGGGGGGGTGAAGTTGGACATAAATATTATGAAACTTATGTAGCAGCCCTCCAGAGAGCACAGTATTATATCAATTGAAGAATGATGTCTGTTAGTATAAACGATGTCCGAATCACAGTATACATCACTCCCTGATACAACACGCACTCTCAATAGCTGGTTTCACATCAGTCATTTGCATTGGCGCGCCCAGCTTGACGAAGTCGGCCAGATTTCGGCTTCTGGTTGTCCCGCCCTTCGTAATGTTAGGTACGTATTGTCCGTTTGGCATTTATTAAAAGCAACCTTACACATTACATTGAAGCTTGTGGGGGGCCTACAAAATGTATTTAGGCGCCATTATTCAACTGCAAATGGGGGCACAAGAAATAACACAAAACTACAACTATAACTATTGCAGCAATCCTTTGTTTAGAAAGTCGCTGAGTCTTCCATTTAATTTATTACGCCGCTAAAATCCACATGTCGTGTTCACAGCGTAATAAGACACCGTGCATGATTACTCTACCCCTCTTTCGGTTCACCAGAAACCTTTCTTTACGTAACTTAACCCCCCCCCCCCCCGCCCACCCTCCACATGTAATGCATATATTGAAAGTCTATTGCAATTTGACTAAAACTTAAATATGCAAACTGATACCCACTGCACCTAAAAAGTTATATTTCGTTAGTGTTCCAAAAGGGACACAGGCGCGAGCTCTGCCACAATTTTTATGCCAGCAAAATCCGATAGTACGGCATTTCGTTCCTTTTCTATCGCTGGTTCCGCAGCAAAAAACGAATTTATTTTTGTGATATTTCTATTCGAAGTTGAGTTTTTTTTTCCCTCTAAATCAGATGCAACTCAGTTTCTTGCTATGATGCCATAGTGTAAAATTAACGCCAACCATGACGTAAATGCGGACTGCCTGATTGCTGGCGTGCGAGAGTGGCGCGCTGTAGTATCGGCCGAAATTAAAACTACTGCCGGCAAGAGCAGGTCGGTTCCCCTGCACCAGCATAGATCTCGTTCCCGTTCTCAACTGCGAAGTTCTCACGGCGAACGCCGGCCCGCACTTCAGCGACCTGGGCCCCAAAACGGACGCAACGCTTTTTTTAGAACTGAGGCGGCGAATCTAACAGGCTATCAAGAATGTCCTATCGCCGACGAGGGGGCAGCGTCGGCAGCGTGCGAGGGTGCTAGCGTGGCCACTGACCCCACCGAGCCACCATCACAACTCGGGAGCAAAATCTGCTTGGTACGGGCGCTTTTAAGTGGCCTATTCAAACGTTGTCAGCGTCACTGGTCCGCAGGGCGTTTGGAAAGCAAAAGTACGCGTAATGGCATAAATTGACGCGCCAAATGGCTCTGTGTATCAGGAATTAAGTGCTTACTGAGACGACGAAAGAATAGCGAGCATCGAGAAATTCTAATGTTCTAAGACACCTCTGCAAATTTTGACGATTATTAAAGATGCGGGATGGGATGTCTTTGACATCGCTCAACAGGCAGCCAAGAGGTTTGGCTCGTTTTGAGGTCAATAATTTAATGGCGCTGGCAATTACAAAGCTTGAGAAATTTATCTGAAAAACAGCGCAGTTACGCGACGCAAGTATTACTAATGCGAACGGTTTCATCGTTAGGCGTGGCATATTGAGTTCACGCTTCCGAGTTTAGCTCCAAATGGCTGGAATTGTAATCCTGTGCGGTGTTTTTTTATCTTTTCGTATTTTATTTTCATATTAAGTATCCGTCGTATTTTAAAGCTTATAACTCGTTTTACAGTCTTTCTTTTCTCTCCCAGCAACCAGGGCCGGTGGGTGATTGAGGACAGATCCACCCGGTTTTGTGCAGGTTCATCATGCTAAATAAGCCAATGTACCCATCCAGTATTAATTTCATAACAGATTTTTCAATTTGAAGGCACTTGCCAAAGCGTGATTTTGGTTCGAAGAGAACTTGAGCTGCGCATGCTGCTCAGGCTGAGAGACGCAGTAGTGGAGGGCGTCGGAAATTTTGACCACCTGGGGCTGTTTAACGTGCATTGACATCGCACAGCACCCGGACGCCTTGCTTTTCGCCTGCATCAAAAAGCGGCCGCCGCGGCGGGGATTCGAGACCGCATCCTTGGTCACAGCAGTCGTGCGCACTGTACCACCACGGCGGGGCGATTCGCACCTCGAACCCTAATACACATTCATCAGGCTCCGAGATCCTTTGCTCGTCATGGATCTTGTACTTACGAAAACGGGCTGCGTCGTAAATACCGGCATTTCTTCTCTCGTTTTTTTTTTGTTTTTTTTTTCCTACCTTATAAGAGCTTAGTTGTCAACAAATATCACTTATGTGATTACGAGCTGGTAGTCTATTCATATTGCCGCGAAACCTTCAAAACAGTATTTGTTGTTTTTTGGCGGCCGCCGGCGCACAGGCTTATCACTCTGATTCTGGACCGCGTATCGGTTCCGTAATCTTTGTTTGTTAATGCTCGATGTCGCGAGTCACACCTTTATCAGTTTTGTTGTAGCACAAGATGCACCGAGATCTGTCTCGAAGGTTCCGGCCACTCGGGTGTCTTTCCACAATGTTCCAGCCCGTGCTGGTAGCTGTTTGCGACGTTATCTAGATTGTTCTGTGCAGCCTTTAAATTGAGCGTTGCCGAGTGTGACGAGCATTCCTTGTCCGACGACCGATGAGCACGTTTGTTTCTATCGCCGCCGCCGAGTTGCTTAGTTCTTTTGCGGGCGCAAGTCAGCCCAAATAAAGTTTCTTTAGTGCAATCATCGACCCCTTCATTTTTGTCGTCGACCTCGTCACCACTACGTGACATCTGGTGGAGGTGCTGCCTTTGATCCTTCAAGCGAAGACCCAAGCCGTGTTCCTGTCGCCCTGGAAGACCAGCCTACAGGTCACCGAGCCAGCCGCTGACTTCAAGGCCTACAACCCGAACACGGTCTGCTGCTTGACCCCAGTCGATCTCGGAAGGCATCGACGCTGACAATGGCCCAGCCTACAGCACCGGTTGTTTTTGTCCAACCCCGTGAGCCCCCCTGCTTCCATGGACGATCGGATGAAGATGCGGGTGACTGGATGGACCTTTTCGACCGTGTGGCAGAATTCAACGGTTGGAACGACGCTGCGAAACTCAGGCAGGTCTACTTTGTTCTTCAAGGACATGCCCGAGTTTGGTTTGAAAATCACGAGATTTCTTTCAAGGATTGGGAGATATTCAAAGCACAGTTCTTGATGGCCTTTACAAGTTCTGTCAGAAAAGAAAGAGCTCAGGCCCTCCTCCAATCAAGAATTCAACTACCAAACGAGCCCGTCCTGGCCTACGTAGAGAAGATGAAACGCCTGTTTCGCCGCGCCGACCCTAACATGACCGAAGATTACAGAGTGAAATTCTTAATGCGAGGCGTTAAAGAGTCGCTTTTTGCGGGGCTTGTCCGGAACCCGCCGAAAACTGTTGAAGAATTTGAGAGTGAAGCATCGACCATCGAGAAGACGTTGGATGCCCGGATGCGCCACTACGAGCGACCACTTCAACCAAACTACTCATGCCACTACCCCAGCACATCTGCAAGCGGAGAGAGCCTTCGGCACCTCATCCGGGAGGTCGTGCGAGAGGAGCTCCGCCGAATGCTGCCATCATCGCAACAACCCCAGGTAGCGACGCTCGCGGACGTCGTCCGTGAAGAAGTTCAGCAGGCGCTGGGCGTTCCTCAAGCGACGGCTGCTATTGTTCCAGCTCAAGAGGCAACAGCAATGAACTACGCTGGTGCATTACGTCGCCCTCCGCCCCGACGTGATGACTTTTCCAGCCCTCGCCGCTACCGTCCTGTTCCTGAAAACCGCCCCTTGGCCCCCGCCCGCCAAGCCTACCAACGACCCCCAAACCCCAGGAAGTGCGACGCCTGGAGGACTGCAAACAACCGGCCATTATGCTTCCACTGCGGTGAGGCCGGCCACATTCTGCGCCACTGCCCGTACCGACGAATCGGTCTCCGCGGATTTGCAGTCGACGCTCCACGACCACGCCCAGGTGAACGACCACAAGAAATTGACAACTACCTGCGTAGCGGTGAGATTGCGCCACCAAGCCGTCGATTCAGGTCTCCATCGCCGTACAGGGCCCGCTTTGCGTCGCCAGGACGTAACTATGACGGTAGTGTGCGCGGAAGGTCCCCAAGCCCCCGTAGGGAAAACTAAAGGCAGCAACCTTTGGAGGTGAGGTTGCTCAACGGCGAAAAGACGAAGATCCTCCGCCGTCGACGACCACTAACGACGACACAACCATTTCATCGCCGCTCCACACGACGACATCGACGACAACACGACCAGAGTGCAAGCAGACACCGCCGCCCAGCGAAGTAACAACGGTATGCCCCGGCCATGACCTGAAGAAACGACGGAGCCGAGATCGGACACTAAGGCCCACGTGCAATGCGAGGACGCGAACAAGTGAACTTGAAGTTGATGTCGACGGTCGCAGAGTCACTGCCCTAGTAGACACCGGAGCTGACTATTCAGTCATTAGTGGACCGTTAGCCTCTTAGCTCAGAAAAGTTACCACCGCTTGGGATGGCCTGCTGATTCGCACCGCAGGTGGCAACTTGATAACTCCATCGGGACGGTGTACTGCAAGAATAACTGTAAATGGGCGTACTTACCCTACCAGCTTTGTGGTCTTGCAGCAGTGCTCCCGCGACGTGATTTTAGGCATGGACTTCCTAAATGAAAATAGGGCTATCATCGACCTCCGATCCAAGCTCATCAAGCTCTCTGCAGACAAAGCCATACCTGCTACGACTACTTCGACGCAACACGTCGCTCTAAACGTCCTCGACGGAGAATTGACCGTGCCGCCCCGATCAAGCGTCGCCGTCAGCGTAGGTAGCACAGACATTGAAACCACTGAAGGCATCGTCGAAGGAAATATCCAATTGCTCTTGGAACGAGGTATCGGCATCGCAAGAGGCATCGCGACATTCCGGAGAGGACAAGCTCAGGTGCTGGTAACAAACTTCACTGAAGAATACCGGCATCTAAACAAGGGCACGACCATCGCTTTTCTCGACGAATTAGCGGACCTCAAAGACGTATTCGCCCTCCACGACCAACCACTGGAAGACGCACCGGACCAATTCCGTCAGCCCACAGTTGACATCAACCCAGTATTGACCCACAGCAGGAAAAACCAGATTCGCAGTCTTCTTCGAAACTACAGGGAGTGCTTCTCGTCATCATCGAAGGTACGACAAACACCACTGGCCAAGCACCGCATTATAACGGACGAACACGACCGACCTCTGCACCAAAGCCCTTATCGTGTGTCGCCGCGAGAACGGCAGGCCATTCGCGATCAAGTTGAGGAAATGCTGCGTGATGACGTAATCCAGCCATCGAACAGCCCCTGGGCGGCACCAGTCGTTTTGGTCAAGAAGAAAGACAGCACACTTCGGTTCTGCGTTGATTACCGCCGCTTGAATAGCATAACGAAAAAGGATGTCTACCCACTTCCCCGCATCGACGACACTCTCGACCGACTCTGCAATGCAAGGTACTTCTCATCGATGGACCTGAAGAGCGGATATTGGCAAATTGAGGTCGACGAAAGAGATCGCGAGAAGACCGCATTCATCACACCGGACGGCCTTTATGAGTTCAAGGTAATGCCATTTGGCCTCTGCTCCGCACCAGCCACGTTTAGTCCTGGCAGGGTTGAAGTGGCAAATTTGTTTGGTATATTTGGACGACGTTGTTGTCTTCTCGTCAAGCTTTGAAGACCACAAAACGACTACAGACAGTGTTGGAAGCCATCAAGTCATCGGGACTAACGCTAAAAGCAGAGAAGTGTCACTTCGCCTACGAAGAACTCCGGTTCCTAGGTCACATCGTTAGCAAGGACGGTATTCGCCCAGACCCGGAGAAAACAGCTGCAATCGCACAATTCCCACCGCCTACCGACAAGAAAGCTGTGCGCCGATTCCTTGGGCTGTGCGCTTATTATCGACGATTTGTCAGAAACTTTTCGCGGATCGCCGAACCGTTGACGCAGCTTACAAAGGCTGACGTACCTTTTAAATGGGAAGCGCCGCAAGGAGAAGCCTTCGACGAACTTAAGCGCAGCCTGCAATGCCCTCCTGTACTTGGCCACTTTGACGAAAACGCCGAGACCGAAATTCACACCGACGCGAGCAGTGTGGGCCTAGGAGCCGTTCTCGTCCAGAAAAGTGCCGGACAGGAGAACGTAATCGCCTACGCTAGCAGGTCCCTCACAAAAGCCGAAGTCAATTACTCGACGACCGAGAAGGAGTGCCTTGCAATCATCTGGGCCACTTCTAAGTTTCGTCCATACCTATACGGCCGACCATTCAAGGTAGTAAGCGACCATCACGTGCTCTGCTGGCTGGCTAATTTGAAAGATCCTTCCGGCCGCCTTGCCAGATGGAGCCTACGACTTCAAGAATTTGACATGACTGTAGTCTATAAGTCGGGCCGAAAGCATTCCGACGCAGACTGCTTATCCCGCGCTCCCGTCGATGCTCCCCTGAAGGACGATGACGACGACGCCTTTTTGGGTCCGGTAAGCGCCAGCAGTTTCGCAGAACAACAGCGATCAGACCCTGAGCTGAAAGCGCTAGCCGATTACTTGGAAGGAAAGACCGCTTCCCCTCCTGGTGTGTTCCGGCGACATTTATCATCCTTCACGTTAAGCGATGGCCTCCTCGTGAAGAAGAACTTCGCACCCAACAAGACCGCGCAGCTTCTCGTAGTGCCTAAACCCCTTCGGCAAGAAATTCTGCAGGCGTTGCACGATGAGCCCACAGCAGGCCACCTCGGATTTGCGCGCACGTTGCGTCGAATCCAAGAGAAGTATTACTGGCCGCGACTGCCTGCTGACGTTGCCCACTACGTGAAGACGTGTCGTGAGTGCCAACGACGCAAGACGCCACCGATCAGACCAGCAGAACTACTAAACCCGATTCCACCCCCAATCCTGCCCTTTCAGCAAATTGGGATGGATCTCCTCGGCCCCTTTCCATCTTCGTCTATGGGTAACAAGTGGATCATCGTGGCCACTGACTACCTTACCCGTTACGCCGAAGCAAGAGCACTACCGAATGGTACCGCGGCAGAAGTCGCCAAATTTTTTGTCGAACAAATTCTCTTGCGACACGGCGCCCCAGAAGTGCTCATCACGGACAAGGGAACGGCGTTTACGGCAGAGTTGACGCAAGCCATCCTGGAATACAGTCACACAAGCCATCGACGAACAACTGCGTACCATCCCCAGACCAATGGCCTCACGGAGCGCCTGAACAAAACGATCGCGGACATGATCGCTATGTACGTCGACGCTGAACACAAGACCTGGGAAACCATCTTGCCGTACGTGATCTTCGCGTATAACACGGCAGTCCAGGAGACGACCAGAGCGACCCCGTTTAAGCTTGTGTACGGCAGGGAGCCCACGACGACGCTCGACGCAATGCTGCCGCACGTAACCAGCGAAGACAACCTTGACGTCGCCGCCTACCTGCAGCGTGCAGAGGAAGCCCGACGACTCGCACGGCTGCGTATTAAAGATCAACAGCGCACCGACAGTCGACGATACAATTTACGACGACGCCATGCAGAGTACAATCCAGGAGACCAAGTGTGGGTTTGGACACCAATTCGCCGTCGCGGATTAAGTGAAAAGTTGTTGCGTCGATACTTTGGGCCATACAAAATCCTTCGCCGCGTCGGACCACTGGACTATGAAGTCATTCCCGACGGAACGTCAGCATCACAACGGCGACGCGCACGCCCAGAAATTGTCCATGTTGTACGACTGAAGCCATATTACGCGCGTTAAAGAATCTGTGGTGTTTAAACTTTGCAGTGTTTATGTTTAAGTTTCTTTGTTTTGGAACATCGAGGCGATGTTTTTTTAAGGGGGGAGTAATGCCGCGAATTCTTCAAAACAGTATTTGTTGTTTTTTGGCGGCCGCCGGCGCACAGGCTTATCACTCTGATTCTGGACCGCGTATCGGTTCCGTAATCTTTGTTTGTTAATGCTCGATGTCGCGAGTCACACCTTTATCAGTTTTGTTGTAGCACAAGATGCACCGAGATCTGTCTCGAAGGTTCCGGCCACTCGGGTGTCTTTCCACAATGTTCCAGCCCCTGCTGGTAGCTGTTTGCGACGTTATCTAGATTGTTCTGTGCAGCCTTTAAATTGAGCGTTGCCGAGTGTGACGAGCATTCCTTGTCCGACGACCGATGAGCACGTTTGTTTCTATCGCCGCCGCCGAGTTGCTTAGTTCTTTTGCGGGCGCAAGTCAGCCCAAATAAACAGTTTCTTTAGTGCAATCATCGACCCCTTCATTTTTGTCGTCGACCTCGTCACCACTACGTGACAATATAAGCCGACTTCATTTTCTTTTCACTTTCCCTTCATGTTTGTACAAAAATTTTCGGGGTTTGACATTTGTGCATTCTGATACTTCTTCGAAGTCTACTTTTTGGCTGTGGAATACGTGGTAAATTATCGATATCCTTTTTTTTTTTTTTTTTTGTACGAAGTATGGTATAATTGTGTTCATGCCAAGGTTTATGCGGTAATGTGTTTACAACTGCTAGGATTTTTTGTTGTTTACTTATGTTGGCAGTAATATCTGCTCGTTTTTACTTGTGCTCAGCATTTTAATCTATCACTATGTATCCATAATTCTCTAAACAGAAATTAGATACAGCTGGCTATGGGTTTTAGTACTGCGAAGCAATTAAATGTGTGCTTGTTTAATTTACGTTCTAAATTACGAAATTAAATATGAAATTAAAAAAGAACCGCACTCTATCGATTCATGCAGGCCAGACGCAAAAACCTTTCTATAAAACGTTAAAAAGCACCAGGCAGCACAGTAGGACGTTAAGTTACAACTATTACTGCCTAAAAGTTCTGCCTCCAGAGAAGCCTTTCCCTGAGATTAGAGAGAGTCATCTCCGGCTTTCGCCACCAGCAACGTCACTATACTACGACAGAGCCACCTGGCACTTTACGCGTAACTAAAATCAGTACGAAATGGATGTGCGCCTGAAGTCTCCAAATTCTACGCCGAGAATGTTTAGTTGTGACTTGATATTCCCCGAGGCTCTACTCATCGACAGATGATCGGCCAACCGCCGAAATGATGTAAGCAAGCTGTAACAGAGTGTTGAATTTAGAAAATTAAAGACATGGTTTCGACGTTGGTAGGAGTAAATTATGAGACATGGGTTGCCACCTCCTATTCTATGCTGCGTTGCTTACGAAAAAGCAGTATAGGAGATAACTCCGTTGACGTCATTCCAGTTCGCCCGCTGCGTAGAAACAGCCACAACGCTTGACGTCATGCTTCCACGTGTCGCCGATGAAGCGACAGTCGACAGCCTTTTGCTTCCTTTTGGGAAAGAAATCGGCGAGCTCGCCCGACCACGCATCTAAACCAAGAGCGGATTAATTTCCATTAGCGCGATCCATGCCTACGCGATATGAAATACACGCTTGGTGAATCTTTGCAGGCAACAATGTCAATATTCGCCGTCAAGGGGTAAGTGAAATTGTCTTGCGTATTCATGTTGGCCCGCGTATTATAATTACACCCTCAGTAAAATCGCTAATGAAGCCTTTCTTGACGAAGCTATACATACTTGCAGCGATAGATACGTGCTCAGAAATTGCGCATATGGTTCGACTGAAGTCATGCTAAGCGCTAGTGTATGCTGAATTTATTCCTTTTTTTTTTGCCTCTTATGTGGCCTGAATGACACGTTGGCTCTTTTTTTTTATACAAATACTTGGTGGACCTGTTGATAATGAAACATGCGAGTCAAAAGTCGCAAGTTTCGAATGAAATATCCCGTTTTGTATTAGCGTTTTAGTCGCTTCCTCAACTATTCGGGCATCTATGCCCAATTTTATTCTCATCTGCACTGAAGAAGAAGAGGGAACTAAAGCGCTCGTGATGAATAAAGCACGGCGAAGTTAAAACACGAATAACAAGAGGAAAGGCAGCAGAAGTCCCTCACGTTCTAACTTCGCAGTTTCTCATGAATCTAAGCCAAATATCCCAAACGACTGATCTGCTGTAATTAAACCTGCTGCGCGCTTCTCGAGAGAAGTCATCGCAAATGAAGTTTGCCCTATTATGATCCTATCGGGCGCTGCTCTTTAGGCAGGGGCTGATCGGGGGTACCTCCGCAAGAATTAACCCCCCCCCCCTTTTTTTTTTCGATCTTTAATGCATTCGAGCTTTCGTGGACAAAACGTATCGAAATGTGTGCTGCGTGTATTATAGAACACTTCGAAATTTCGAGCCAAAATTGGAAACGTTTTTTAAACGTGCGTTTGAAAAAATAACTGGCACTGCTGCTTTGGAACATAACACATGCGACACCAAACAAAGCAGAACATTTAAGGGGACCGTTATCTTTTAAGTAATTACCATAAACTGTCACTGCTTCAACAGTTTGAAAAAAAAAAAAAAAAAAGAGGCATACTTGTTTAGGTACGACATAAAAATAAGAAAAGAATTGACCGCTTTTTTCGCAGCAACGTTTACTTCGTTAGACGTGCACATTTTTCTCTTTCAATATCTAAAATGAGCTTCAAACAGCGCAAGAAAATAGAAATTTGAATAACTGCGCCTTGTGCTTATATATTCCCAATTTTAAGGTTGTATCAGAACTAGAGAAATTCAAATGTTAATACTAAACCCCTTACCTTATTAGGCCTGTAAAGCCCACACAGTGAAAATTTATGAAAGCTATGAGCTTTCAGTTCTCTCTCAGTACTGGCCGCTATATTGCAAAAAGGAGCAACAAAACTGGTTTTTATATTAAAGAATAACAAGATCTGGCGTAATTAGACTAATTTGGGATCGTCCAAAAGTGTGTGGGTACAGTGTAGGTGCATACTAAATCAGCGAGACAGTTTGTAATAATTTTATCTTTAGCTGATGTAGCTTACCTGGTTGGACGTAGCTTACCTGGTTCTAACAAAAAAAAATTAGCTTTTGGGGCAAGCGATGTCTCAAAAGGCTTCTACAACGCCGGCAGCATGTAATGCCGGCATAAATACCCCGGAATATACGATCTTCATACTTCTGTAAAATATGACATGCTTTTGCAAGCGCAAGCAAAATATGGCCATATATACTCTCTTAATCTGCTTCCACATAAGTTCCGCTATTATAACAGGGACTTTTGTGGAACCAGATTGAGTGTACAATTTGCATCCTTAAGAGAAATTAATGCCTCGAAGCTTAATGTTTTGTTTTTTAATCAGTGCCCTTTCTCATCTTTACATGCATGCACACTGAATTTCTGCTTGTCATGTGGGCGAATTATCTTTCAAACGCTCTTCAGACATGAGCAAATGTTTCTGTGAAGGCCGTGATTCCGTTTTTCCGCTTCTTTGACGTTCGTGGCTTTGCCCGAAGATCCCGAGCGTGTTATCTACAAAGTTCTAACTCTCATTTAGATGGGGTACGCCCGGAGTGGAGGTTAGCTTGGTTCTGATGACAACCTAGTCAGCTTTCTATTTTTCCGCTACTGAGTGCCCCCCCTCCCCTTTCTTCCAACCCTTCCTTATTGTTTTTCTGCTTCCTTATTTTCTGGACAAAATCTATTCCATCAAAGAGCTGCATCAGTTCAAATGAAGAAATGCCCTAACGAAGCCGCAATTTCCTTACACGTGTCTGATTTATATCAGCTAAATTTTTCGTCACCTCTTCTCTGATCGCAGGCTGCTTCACTGCCTGCCTCACGAGTACGTGTCAGTATGCTTGCGCTTATCGCTTGATACAAGTACAGGCTCATGGTGCCGGTAATCGCTCTAAATAGGGAAACGTCAATCTCACAGAGCCTGGATGAGCTTAGCTTTTATTTTTCATTGACACGAATGATATTTTTACCCGCTGTGGTGGCGCAGTGGTTAAGGCACTCCACTGCTGTGCCCAAGGAGACGGGATCGAATCCCGGCCGCGGCGGCCACTTTTCCACGGAGACGAAAAGCATTGCGCCCGTGTGCTATGCGATATCAGAGCACGTTAGAGAATCCCAAGTGGTCGAAATTTGC
The DNA here is from genome assembly GCF_055883805.1 of Amblyomma maculatum. Lineage (NCBI taxonomy): Eukaryota > Metazoa > Arthropoda > Arachnida > Ixodida > Ixodidae > Amblyomma > Amblyomma maculatum. Next base: position 99,169,636 of record NC_139344.1, on the reverse strand, counting down.
GGAGCCCTCCACTACGGCGTCTCTCATAGCCTGAGTCACTCTGAGACGTTAAACCCCACAAACCAAACCAGTAAACCAACGAATGATATCTGCGCTGAGAATTGCATCACAAAAAAATTTAAAAGAAAACATAAGACGTCCATGTTTAGACATATTCATCTGCCAGAGCTTGATATCGGTCATTAACTTGAACATATTTCTTTTCGTTCTTGGTCTATGCAGTTCCTTGCCCATGGTCGCATAATTCGGCGCCTGAAACTATTTACGCCGCCGTTCAGTATCTGTCTTCTCTTCTCACCATATTCTCCTTCGCAATTTCGTGATTTCTTGTTTCTCGTAGTTATAAAGTTAGAGCAACAAGTTCTTTCACAAAGCGCAGAAAATAGAATGAGGATTTTTCTCATTGTTTCGACGCCTTCTGTTAGAGTTGCACGCAGTGAAAAACAGAGGCGAGTCTTTCAACGAAGCACGAAAGAAGAGAATCTCAAAAGTGCGAAAACAATTGTTGCAACTTTATTTATGCAAAGGGGTGAGGGCGAGCAAAGCATCGATTGTCACTGTGCGGCGTATAGTTTACAACGCGCAAAAACAGTCCTCGATAAACACAAGTTCGCCCGGAAGCATCGAAAACTCGGTGCTTGAACGGCCCGCGCAGCTAATGAATTGCGTGGGACACCATGCATTAAATCAACGCGCTGTCTCTCTCATGTTTTTTTTTTTCTTTTGGTTCTTTGGATCGTTGAAAGCATTCCATCTGCAGAAAGCATTGTTTCCTCAGCTTTCCGCTGGATTTGGCTCAGCAGTTATCGGGAACAGTCAGAAGAGCAGGAAAAGATGAAGATGAAGCGAACTGGGGAAAGAACAAAAAACGAAGCGCCGTCAAGCCACGTCGCGACTGTCAGTAGAAAAGAGGCACAATAGTACAGAAGAAGAAAAGAGAAAGATTGCGCTGTTTCACTGAAAAAGCAGTGACTGGTGCAAATGCTAATTGACTGCGCGTATGTCGAGCACTCCAGGTTCGAAGCCACTCACACAGGGAAACCTGACAGACTCATTAGGAATGGTAATTCGCGACGGAACGCTAATTATCCAGCCCCTGTCGCGCGCGACTCGAGTCGCGTAGCCTGTCGGCGGCTACCCACCGCCTCTCACCCTCTCTGCCCAGAACCTGGGCGCCTCTCTTAGCTCCTTCCTGCGACTGGGGCGAGCACAATTTTTACGGCAGCCACTCGTAATCCGCATTTCTTTCGGCTGGACTTCTAATCGTCTTATCTGCACTCGTTCGCTCGGGAAACGCGCGACCCTGCTACGGCTTCACTGGGCTATTTATTTGTCCCCATTTCATACGGTCGGGCGCGCCCGTGTCGTACATATGCCCTAGCAGGAATAAAAGAGGAACCGTCGAGGCAGAGGGAGAGTCTGGCTTATATCCACCTTTCAAAAAGCCAGTGTCAACCGACTCTTGTTTCATGTAAATGCCAACTGGAGGGGAGCCTTTTTCATTCCTTGAATGCAAGCATATTGTGCCGGCGGAACGATAATTTTGTGCACTGCACTGGGTTAGTATTAGCGCGTTATTTTCGGTGCACTCTGTTCAGCTCTCGGGACCATTTCGAAAGTTATTTAACGCCCAGATCGGTATGGCATCCGCGTCTGATACAAGCATTCATAGTGGCCTGCGCTTTTTATTTTTACTGCTCGTAAATTATGTCACGATGTTGATACGGAAGTCTTTCAGAGAGATATTTTCAGACGCAGCGAAACAATTTAAAAAAAAGAAGCATTAAGCCAGGAAGAAGAAAGACTTTACATATGCTCTTGGCTGCGTCTTCATGCACTAACTGGCTTTTAAAAAATATTTGCAAATTCCTGAAGTTTGCAAAGAAATAAAACACAAGCATATTTGCTGCGAAAATGTTGAAAGAATGCAAGCCGGGCTTAGATGTGACGTCTGGAACTTTTATAACACACGTATGCATGCTCAAATGTCCTCTTTTGAAAGTTTAGTAATTTTTTTTTCTTCGAGACGTTTGCCATAAGGCATAAGTTGAGAAAGGGGGTATGGAATGCAGGAGATAGAATGAGTTAAAAGGAGGAGTGAATTCCAGTTTCACTGAGGTAGTCGCAGAGGTTGGCGGTGTACTGGTTGCCCATTGTCCACAATTCTCATACTCGCATTCGCGGTTCCACCGCAGGCCCACCTTCATGAGCAGCCGTTTTCTAACCAGAGCCGTTGCTGGAAACGTCCGCAACAAGTGACGCACATCACAAATCTCAGGTGCAGCGTCAAATTGAGGGCACCTGTCAGTCACTGGCAGATCTATATTTCACGCCACAGATGACGTACAGAGGGGGTCAGAGCCGCCCCTGCCCGAATCCGGCCCAGAGATACCTCCTCCTGCCGAGTAAGACTACAGTAAACAATGTCTACAATACTACTACAATACACAAGACTACAGTAAACAATGTCTACAGTAAACCAGCGGCGCACTAAGTTGTCGCGCTTGAGTCATCACTAACGCATTATATGCTAGTGGACTTGTATATGACCACCGCAGGAAATCCTTACGTCTCATAATGTTTCTTTTTTTTTTTTTTACATCTAGCGCGAGAAATGTCGTACGCTTTGGTAAAGACAATTTGCCACTACCACAACATTCACTGTATATTCCACTGAGCAATCACCAAACGATCGAAGAAGGAGGCACCCCGTATTTTAATAGCCAATATCAAGATCGATTGTATTGAAAACAACCATTTGTCATCCACTTACGTTTGCCCGTGTAATAACCGATGCTGTTCAATTTCTCAAGACGGTTCGTGGCGTTCGACTTGAAGAGCGACCTGAGAAGATAGTGCACGGCTTGCTTGAATATCATACGTGGCTTTGATGACAAGAAGAAGGGCCCACGTACCTTACCTTCCTGGAGGAATGTTATTCGGTGAATACATTATAAACTGAGCTCGGTAGCGTGGGCCTAATTTACAGCGAGCATAATCTTTCACGGTGCGTTTCAACGCTTAAAAGCTCCAGGTGGTCGAAATTTCCGGAGTCCTCCACTACGGCGTCTCTCATAGCCTGAGTCGCTTTGGGACATTAAACCCCACAAACCAAACCAACGTTAATAAGCTTATGGTCAGCATACCTATTGCCCTTTGCGCCCCTTTGTATGCTGTCTTCATTGCAAAAGCAAAGCGATCAGAGGTGCCCATTATCACCTTTGACGGTAAATTTTCTCGAACCACACTCCTAAATGAATACGTTTCTAGGGCCACTCTTTCACCTTTCGCCAACCAAATAATTCTCAATGCTTACAATCCCCTACCTCCCATGAGATGATAAATTTATCTTTGAGATCCTTTGCAGAACAATTTCCCAATCAAATACTTTATACCACTGCTCACATTGAACGTGGCATGGTGATGTGTTCGGAAAGTTTTCACTCGAATACCTTGGTTACAATTATTTCATAGCCACGAAAAATAGACGAAAAAGGCTATACTGGATACTTGAGGTGAATGGCTACAGAAAATTAAAAGCGCTAAGACAGGCACAGGTAATGTCTGTAGAGTTGACTTCTGAGAAACTACCAGAATGTCTGACATGCTGTGCATGAGACTGAAGTGCTACGCATTTCCGAAAAAGCGATAATAAATTGCACTGTTATACTTTCCCGCTTTGCTTATGCGTTATACTTGATTGTATGTGAGCTTTAAAATTGCTTTAATTTATGTTTTTTTTTTTTGATACAACATTAACAGTGTACAAGCCAAAAGTTCTCTGACAGGATTCAAGCTTTGGCAAGCTGTTTTGAGCTGCTACGGTGAGAGAATAGGTTGAAGGATTCTTCTTTTTAGCAGTAATTTTAAAACAGGTAAGAAGACATTAACGGCATTGTATAGCAGACTTTGGAGACTTAAGACACTAGCAAAAACACTAGCTTCACAGAAAAAGATAAGGAAACGGGCTAATGACAACGCTGTTTAATAAAGCACTGGTTGCCCAATGTGATCCTGCACGAGCGCTAGCAGTATTATATTGGCTAATGTTTCAAACCTAGATGCCCGTATTTTATCCGCCCGAAGGGGTGGAATAGCTGCGTAGGAACCAACGACCGCACTACTTCACCACACGCAACGAGTCCTGACGCTGCGGTCGACTCACTGTCAGAAAGTTTCGTTTTCCAGAGATTGAGCGCATGACTCTCCCTGATCTGCCGGCGCGTCGCGGGTGCTTTCCAGTGCGCGTAAAGAAGCGGCTAAAACAAAGTCACCAGCTACTCGGCAGTGTGAAAGAGGCGAGGAAAAAATATTGAGAGCGAAAGGGGAGAGAAGAGTAGCCAGGAATGGCTAAAGCGTGGGAGCTCTTGTACACTTGGCCGAGATTTATGACTAGCAATACCGATTTTCCTTCCGCAAGCAGGACACTGCGGGAAGGGCAGGAAGAGTGGCGAATTGAAACATATTGGCCATGCGGTGGACCATTCATAGGTTGCCGCGCGGAAGAAAAAAAAAAAAAGAGAAAATGAGCGCCCAATGAAAGGCTGGTCTCGGGAATGGAAATTGAAAGACGACAGTCATTCCCTCGTACATCCGTATGTGTTTCACTTTCCGGCATCGGGGACGTACTCGGGGCTTTCAAGGGGTGATTTGTTGTTGAGTGCAATCGCCCACTCCGGATTGCGCGTGTCCGATAGTTTTTTTGTTTTGTTTTTTTTTTCTCTCTCAGAAGGCGTTAAATTTATTTTTGCTCACTGTGCGGCTTCCGAGGGAAACTTATAAATTTATTGGCGGGTAAAACGTTTCCATTTTGCTTAAGAACTGCTGCGTCATTGCTACGGTCGCCGAAATTAGTTTCCTTCTGGTGGTCTTCTCAAGCGCCAAAGATATCACCGATACATCACGCCAAGCTCGTAGGAGGTTTCTGCATATGATCTTAGTTTGGTGTATGAAAAATGTAGGAAATTTCTGAAGCCAAGTTACTTTCCCGGGCACCGCCGAACGTGAGAGAACGTTTCCTCGTAATAGTAAGCAGTGCAGTGTGCACGATGCCTATCTGCTCGCAAACGTGGCAGAAAAGCTTATCGCCTCTTCCCGTGTAACAAGACAAACTGCTTTCCGTTCAGGCTGCAAAAAAAAAAAAAAAAAAAAAAAAAACCCTCTCACTTAACGTTTTATGTTCCCGCTTTTTACGGGAAGCGTGTACACAGCTCATTCGATCAAAAAGCCGTCGGCATCGTAGTAGTTGTTGGCACCAGCGTGTCGAAATATTCGTGCGGAAAAATCCTGATTGTCAACAGGGTTATGACGTCATAACAACATGACCTCGTGTTAGAATTTCACACACTTCACATTCAAAATAATGCTGTACAATATATCTAATAACCAAATCTGTCGCTATTGGAGTTCGAACACCGGTCATCTTCGTGCCAGACGGGCCCGCAACGCATAGGCGACGAAACGTCGTAGGTGCCAAGCGTGTTAGAGGGGCACCTAATGAACGCGTTGTGGTACGTAATTATAACAGTAGTAATAAGTAGTAGTAATAACTTTTAAATCGAAATTATTTAAACAAAAAAAAAACTGTAAAACATTCGCGCAATGAAAAGACCATTTTAAAGGCGCTTCGCGTCTACTTTTAAGGCGAAGTTTAAGCGTCCCTCTATTTTTTTTTTTGCTTTGTGTAAATAGATTTCTACAAAAACCAGGGTTGCATAATGCAGGCTGAGAAATAACTGGTTAACCGTTTCAAAACAAGCTAAGCTGAGGTTTTTTACAAGCAAGAACCTCGGACAAGCGGGAGCTATAGATGAACACTTTATTCCAAGGGCCATATAGACCCCTTCTGCCATGGGCCGCCACGAATGGCACTGGCTTCAGGAAATGTACTTGGGCCAGGTATGAGTGTTTTAAACTTTGAGCGATTATTTTTAATAGCCCGATTAAACCAGTTAGGGAATACCCTCAGTTTCCCCGCATATAGTCGATCACCGTGTCCTTCGTTTCACGGACATCTATATCACGTCCGTTTTCAGGCCTTAGTTTTATTCACCTAAAGAACTCGGCTTATGACGTGACGAATACCGACCCAGAGTAAGAGTAGTATCATCCTTGATTTTGGGCTTAAAATTCGCCATGACGATCACTGAAGCAAGCTATGACAGAACAGTGGAGGTTGGTACTGCAACTGCCCATGGAAGCTAGGTTGAATAGGTTTTCCTAACATTAAACACCCATTATTTTGTTGCCGTTTTTAAAAAGGTTTGCGAAACATATGCTGGGTTATCAGTTCAGCAATAACTAAAAATTTACAAGCATTCTGCTTCTTCACACTAAGCAACAAGACCTATGTAACGCTTGTGCATCTTAAACAAATATATTAATAGTTAGCAAAATTGATAATTTTAGAATAAATATGGTATCATCAAGCTTAATGCCTCGCCCCTTCCCCCTTTTTCCAGTTATTTCCCTCAACAACATACTTCTTCTAAAACCAGGATCGATGAAACAATAAGTGAGAGCTTAGCTCCCTGCTTCCAATCATAAATTGCTCGAAATAAAAAAGGAAACGCGTGTGTTCGACATCAACACCAGTGACTTCGCCCAGCTGAACCAAAATGAACAAGGACGGACAACATAATAGACAAACAGGAACAACACGCAATAAAATCTACTCTGCAAGCATCAGTAATAGGCAAAGGGAATGATAGGCAAGTGACTCGAAGCAGGTCCGTACTCGTCGCCTTGACTTAGTCGGGCTTTGGTGTCGGGCTCTTGATTCGAGGTTTGCGCGATAAAATCCAAGCCGTAGCCGCGGTATATTTAGGACGGCAGAATTAAAACATGACAAGACTGTACACGATGTCAGCATACTTTGAATAACCCCATATGGGTCAATTTATTCGGGAGCTCTTCGCCCCACTCACAATAACTTGTAGATGTCTTGAATTATTATATATGTCATATATATTTTCTGCTAGAAAAGTCACCTAAAATACGCTGTTTAAAACTGCAAGGAGTCGTAGACAAAACATCTTGAAGCTGTTTTGAAGCATAAGGAAGGATTTTTGCGTTTTCGGCTGCACAGAACGTTTACCAGCAGGCTAAAGCAAGTTGTTTCCAAGACATACTGCCTCAGATATCTAGATGGCTTCTTAACTAGGCATTTTACAACTTACGCTGCATGACAGCTAGGCAACTGCAGCGCAACATATACGCCTAACAGATGATACCACCAGCAATATGACAACAAAAAGATCAATATACGTTTGCTTTGTCTTATAGGGCTTGATGTCCCGAAGTGAGTAAGGTTGTGAGGGACGCCGCAGTGGAGAGCTTCGGCTAATTTTGCCCGCCTGCAGTTCATTAAGATGCGCTGACATCGCGCAGTAAAAGGGCGTCTTCCATGCCGCCATAGAAAAGTGGTCACTGCGGACAGGATCGAACCCACGCCATCTGGATCAGTAGTCGATCGCGCTAACCACTGAGCCACCGCGGTGGTGCTCATTTCACATCTCGTCAACACGCACACGCGTGTTTAACTACATAAGGCAAGTATATCTTATTGTCCTGAACATACTATTCCTACGGCCGTGCCAAATGTGAGACAACAAAGTACCTGCCCAATGAGCACACTTCAGACTACTGGTCCGGTACAGACGTCAGATCTCTATTGGCCTGAAAAACTTGCTAAGTAAGCGCTTACAATGTGTCTTAGCAAGACGTGCAAGACATGTTTAGTCACCTCAAAACGCCTCGTAGCCATCGTTTCGCAATGTGCCCACTTCTCGAGCTAGAACAGATTTTGAAATACTTTTTTGTAGATATATCAGGCACAAATTCTAGATGTTTCCAAAGGGTTTGCATCACTGTCTATAACAGGAACATATATGACTGAGTCCGAGCAATTTAACTTAAGGCTGTCCCCAAAATTACTGCCTGGACGATTTCTGAGACACAAAAAATATTCTGAGGGTGGTTGTGATACTCCATAATGCGAAATTTCAACACCACTATTTGAGCATTTTTTCGCGATATACCGAGCTAACGAATTTTAGATATTGTTGTATGTATGTATCAATGTATGTATGTATGTATGTATGTATGTATGTATGTATGTATGTATGTATGTATGTATGTATGTATGTATGTATGTATGTATGTATGTATGTATGTATGTATGTATGCATGTATGCATGTATGTATGTATGTATGTATGTATGTATGTATGTATGTATGTATGTATGTATGTATGTATGTATGTATGTATGTATGTATGTATGTATGTATGTATGTATGTACAGTAATCACGGATTGAAATAGGACACTCGGAGCGCGTGGCCGTCGCTGCATGCAGCGCCGCCCGTGGATGCTCATGGAACCAAGGTGCTGCATTGTGGTATAGTGCGAGGGGGAGAACATCTAAAAAGCAGAACTGCTCCTTCCGGTCGCCAATAAGCCGGCCTGTTGTTTACCACACTGCCTGCGTGGCGCTGCAAGGCTTGCGCGCCTTCGCGGCCTTCGTGTGCCGAGCGAAATGGTTCGGCGGTGCGCACTGCCCGTTTTGCGCCGTCGTCTGCTTGCGCATCAGCGCGAGCAGACGACGCTCTCGTTACACGCCTTTTGGCGATGCGGCACGCATGCTGTGCAATTAAGACACAGGATTCAGCCACGAGATAGCGCCTTATGTGCGTTCGTAGATATGATAAACATCTGCACAAAAGACTAGCATATTTCGTGCGAACACCTGTGGAGTAGCTGACGAGAAACCGCCTTCTTTATTTCAGCCTCGAAATGATAACTCCCGGCATTGTTGGTCGTACTGACGTCAGCAGAAACCGAGCCACAGGTAGCTAGCTATATATGGCGAACACAAGACGCACCTCAGTTTCAGACACGAGCAGCAATGCCAGGCATACCCATCTCGGAACGGATGCAGATGGTGACTCTGTCTGCAGCAGGTTTACCGCAGCAAAAAATCGCCGATTTGACTGGACGCCCCCGCTCGTCGGTGAGCAGGATTGTACGGGCTTTCCGGACGGATGCTCGCTTGGAAAATCTGCCCAGAGGACACCGACCGAAGGTGACGACCGACTCTGACGACGAGCGTATAGTTGGAGCAGCGAGACGGAACCTGAAGGTGACGGCGAAATAAATACGAAACGACCTGGGGCTCGCAGCTAGCACACAAGTAGTACGCGAGCGCCTTCACATGGGTGGCCTTCGTTGTTGTGTGGCGGCGATTAAGCCCTTCCTGTCTTCAGAAAACAGGATCAAAAGGCTGCTGTTTGCACAGGTGCATCGGTCCTAGACAGTGGGAGAGTGGCAGAATGTTATTTTTACGGACGAGAGCACGTTTACATCAAAATGGGACCAGCGGCACCGAGCGTGGAGGACACGAAACACGAGGTAGGTGGACTCCTTCACAAATTCGGGGGTTACACAGCTTGTGCAAAAAAAATCTGCTAACGTTTGCATTTCTTTACATTCCCGTAGCGCATGACAGATGGGATAGATGGTATGTGGGGGCTAGGTATGCGTTTTCATCAAAAGTTTTATATTCCGTGCACTCCGCTACAGCGAGGAGAGAGCGCATGGCCCAAAACGTTTCACCAGCGCCTTGTTTCGTGCGTTGAACGCAAGCAGTTCGTACAAATGGTCACTAAAGGCAGTGCATTCTGCCAACATTCAAGAGCAGAACCCCCTATCGTCGCGATT
>NC_139344.1:98914919-99157419 GCF_055883805.1 Amblyomma maculatum | reverse complement strand
ACGAAAATAAAAAGCGCAAAATGTTTAACCCTGAATTAGATTAAGAAAGATAAATACATTCACAGTTTCAGTACGACAGTTTGCAACAAAAACGTTATGTACCTGCAAGCCTCCACTTGAGCATTCCTTACCTGAGCGTAGTGAGCGCATGGCGGGAAAGCTACTTAAGCCTGTTTCAGTCAACCGCACGTTGTAATCACGATACGAATATGTGTTGATCCACTGAAACAAAATACGAGGCTTACACGTCCCTCTTGCGGCCCTCATGGCCGCTCAGGACAAGTGCTTTCTTGCCATTAATTCTTTCAATCGTTATTCGATTGAGCGTCAAATCTATTGGTGGTCTCGAAACGAAAGAGCCCCCTCGAAACGGTCGACGGAAGTTTTTAACTCCCGCGTTGTCTTGGAACCAACGACCGTGGCCACAAGGGAAAACAAGAGGCTACTTAAGGCGACGTAAACGCATTTCCAGAAACGGCTAGCGATATTGGAAATGGTGGCTCTTTCGTAAGGTCGCCTGCGCAGCTTCCCGATATGAAGTGAAAGACGAAACAAAAGATGCCCACCCCTGCTTTCCCAACCTCATCGTTTTTTATTCTTTTCGTTTTCTGTTTCCGTTGACGCTATCTGCCGCAACGCTCTCAAAAAAAAAAAAAAAAAGACGCGCACTGGGAGCTGCAGGGACCTTGCCCCGGCCTGAGGCAGTGAAGCCTGCCTTGAGACCAAATCAAGCCAGGCACAATGGACTGTGTCCGCGCGCAGGGCATTGGCAAACAAAGGGAAGGTATACGGCGATCCCAGTTTCTGTTCCCTGCCGCCGGCTTTGAAGCCATCCTGGAAGTAGCCGGATTCGGTGAGACTCATCCCGAGTAAGAGGGCCGCGCCGCCGTTCGTGATGACTGGCTTCAGAACGTGACTCAGGATTCTAGACGGTTCCGCGGCGGCGCCCCTCCAAGTCATAAAGCCACGACGACTCGCTCGAAACGATGACCTCTTTGGACGGCGCCGGCTTCTCGGCTCCGGTGGCTTTGTTTGGTTGCCGGTGGGCCGGACGCCGAATATCCCATCGGGATCTGTTGACCACACGCAGTGACCTCATTTGATATTTAAGAGGGCGTTCCGGCCTGCCGGTCTTTTGATGCGACGCGCGGGCAGTGCGCATTCGCACTGGCACCGCTTCTTATAGCGACGGGCTCTAAAAGCTTCCGAAGCTCGCGCCGCTCATTCAGGTCGATGCATCTCCGTGCACCGACGTCCTTTGAAAGGCTAATAAGTTGCAGTTGAGCGGCTGCTAAGCCAATCAATTCGGTATGCTGTTGATAGAAATGGGCGCGAAATAAACTACTAAAGACGAAAGTTTGATTGGAAACACGTTTGCCAAGACGACGGAATGCCATCTATTTTAACAGGAAGCACCGCAGACTTCACAAACGTGTTCGCGTGTCGTAATGAGCTACAGCCAATGGAGACTTGGTAGAGGGAAGACAACGAAAGAGCTGACCCAGGCGCTAAGGCAGTCAACGATTTTACGCCCTTTGTTGTGTGTCAAAAAGTTTAAATTTGAAAACCGTCACAAAAGATTTCTTGTCATCTGTTGTCAAGCGTCCTGTAGAAACAAGGAAGAAGTAAGAAAGCGATCAAACGTGGACGTTCTGTGGGTTATCTCATTTTGTATACAGGGTTGCGGAAGTAATTACGAGCTTGAAAAGCTTTGTTAGTTCACACCCACATGGGTTCAAACCGAGCTGCACTTGTGAGCTATCCTATAATTGTGTCACGGTTTTTTTACGCGGCTACTTTGTTTATGACCCCGTGCGCCTAATTTTTACCCTTGCGGTTGTCGCTAGTAAGGACAGAGCAGCTAGCTGCTGTAACAGCAGCAATTTGCGACGACATATTAAAACAGTCGTGGGGAGGGCACATGATTATTATTGGAAATTGAGTGAAAGCGCTCAGGCAAAGCTCTTTACTTTTTTTATGCACTAAAACATGTCCGACAGCCTGGTATACTTGTATAATGTTCTTTTCTTATTACACTAGTGTGCTTAAACGAAAAAGGCCAACAAAAGCTTAACTTTGAGCGGCCAGTTCCAAAGGAAATGGCGTCTCAATGAGCCATGATTTCTCATTTGCGCATCGTACATGTAGACAACGCGGTCTTGAGCAGAATGGACGGTCAACAGGCGTCGACTTTATTATGCTAAGGAAAGGTTAAGTGTACGAGCTGAGGACAACAGTCGGTCGAGCTTTGTACGGCGCTCTTTTTAGGAACGTCTCCTCCTAGGGGCATTTTTTTGGCGACTGTAAAACGGCATATCACGAGTGCTCGACCTTAGGAATTGCGGGCGTCAAGAACCATTTGGTAGATGGATGATGGACAACGCGCACACAGTTTTCGCTGCCCTAAGCTCTTACCGAAGCAAAAGGAGCTATAACATATTGCCGTTAACTAGGACCGTCGTATACTGTTCACTTAGTTCTGCCAACGGCTGATTTTCTACTCGAACAAATACTACCAAAACGATCAGCGGTGCCCACAGTGCGAAGAACTGCAAGTCACATGGATTACTTGTGAACAGTAAATATCCTATCCAAGCCGAAGCCATTCCGTTTATTTGTTATATGCAGCGCGCCCCCTTTTCTGCACTTCTAGAGATATAGACGCGCATGTATCCCTCACTCCGCTCAACTACGTAAGGCTGATGGTGCAGGTTATTAACCACACCTCAAGCACTGTCTGAATACCCGCTGCGGCCGCTCTCGTCTTGACCCTTCACTTTTGACGAGGACCATAGCGGCACGCAGACTCGCCTACTGCAAGCGAACGGCGCAGTCGGGTTGCGCTGGGGACTTTATTGCACTGGTTTCCCTGCTTCAAATTGTTATCTCAGGCATAAACGAAGACGGTGTGCACGAAAACAGATGCATAGTAGGGCATTAATTATATCGAGCCCAAGGGCATGAATAAATGTCTCCCACACATTACTTCGCACATCGTTAAGGATACCAGGAGAACATTGCGCTGAATATGGCCAGACGTCGTATAATTAGATCGTCGTACATATTGTACTGCACAAACAGCATGGAGTTTGAGGAACAAAGTGCTTCGCATAGGTAAATCCCACAACAAAGAAAGAGGTAGTCTGGCGTTACCAGAACAGTTTCCGATTGAATAAGAAGTTGGTTTAACGAGCGGTCAGGTTATTATGCTAAATTGAATCTTCAGATTACCTGATAATGTCTTCAAAACTTGTACGACGTACACCTCAGCGCCTAATAACGGCTTGGCGGGAAAGCTTTATTATTTTTTCACAGCGTAAACAGGATTAGCTTCGGGATTTCTTGCGCACGAAGGAGATGGCGCAACTGTGTTCGTGTCATGCGCATGTCAGTCGTTCCTGCCGTCCAGGTAGCGCTGTAGACCTTTTTTGATGGCCTATGTTGCACATTGGATTACTAGGTCCCCATTGGAACAGTCATGAGAGATACAGTCCTTTCCACGAAGACGGCGCAGGACACTTATACACTTGGGACTGATTTATTAAGTTTTGCTCAATGCGTGTGATTTCCTTTGCAGCTCACCGGCGGCTATTTTCGCGATGTATTTAGGCATTCGCATTTCACTGTACCTCACCTGGAATCAAGGCGCTTTCTGTGGAACAGAAAAGCAACAAACTCTCCTGAACTTTTTATTTTGAGCCACCCATACTCGTTTAGTTCTAGAAATATTTACGCTTGCTGTTACTGTTATAAATGTCTTTCTATTACTTTGCACTGCCGTTTTTCACCAAGTCGTATAGCCCACAAAAAACTTCGCCCCCCCCCACCCCCCTCGTTCTGCTCCTTTCCCACATTCGCGTCTCAACATCGGTCCTAGTGCTCACCTTCGGTACGAAGTATGCGAAAAGAAGAAGTCAATATAAATAAATGATCAAAAAAAAACTAAAATAAAAGCGAAAAGCGTCCCCTTTTTTTGCACTATGGTCGCACAGTTCTAGCATTCACAATTTCTTTAGCCCGAAGGCATACCGCCATGCGGCTTGACTTAGGAAAACACGCTTTGCAGTATTTAGTAATAATTTGCTTCCACGGAAGTCCGCAATCAGGTAGCGGTAGCAAATCAGCGGCCGAAATCTCGAAACTGCTGCCAGCTGGAAATTGTTCGTGCCCAATCCGCACGTTTTTAACCTTGCATTGCGGAAAAGAGCGGCCCGATATATCCAAGCAAAGTTCTGTGCCAACCAATTTCGAAAATTTGCTGCTGGCTTCCTGCCGGGACCCTGTTGTGCCTGGCCAAAGCCGCCCATAAATTCAGCCGGACGCCAAACTTCTTCGGCTAACGCCTCCTTCACAAAATACGGATACTTCTCTGCAAAGCACCAATGCACTGGAGGCGAGCCGTACCAAAGGGAGAGAGGCGACGTGTTTCAACATGAGCTGAGCGTCCAGACAGCACGGCGCCGTGGCCCTGGCGGTGAACCCCTTCTCGCCCCGCGACATATTTGAAGCGAGAGCGCAGCAAGCTCTCCCATTGGCCCTGCGAGAGTGCTGCCGTCGGATTGGACCATTTTGAGCGTCAACGGTTCTCGGCGACGGAGTCTCAAGTGCTTCCGTTCGAGACTACGAGTGTGAGTTCGTCACTAGCGTCCATCAGGAGCAGTTCGCCCCATGACAGTGCGCACGCGGCGGAATCTCCCCGGCCGTCGCTGCGCGAGAACAGTCGCGTATGGCTATGTTAGCTTTCGGCCCCATAGCCGAACTCGTTATTTAAATGCCTGTAAATAGTGTATAAAGCTTTTTCTTCATCTCACCAACGCCGACTCGGATTCATCGCTACCGCCCAGGGAGCTGACAGCCCTCGTTCACGAAACGGGTGACGAGCGCTGCGTTACCAACACCTTGGCACAACCCGGTTGACGGTGGGCTACTGTGTGATAACCCCACCGGCTCAACATTGGTGGCAGCGGTGGGATCCACTGGCACAACCCTGTTGACGGTGGGCTACTGTGTGGTAACCCCACCGGCACAACATTGGATGGCAGCTGCGGGATTGACCTGCGTCAGGCACCTCGGCGCGGTGAGTACCTGAAGTTTCCCTCAAACGCCAGACTTCCCTAACACACAGGGTAGCTTAGAGAAAGGCTGAGCGTAGCATTGTGTTAACCTTGCGTGTTTCAAGCCTACAGGAAGTGTTTTGAAAACCAGGGGATGCTGAGAAGGGAATCAGTGTGAGAAAGGCTTGCGCATCTCTTGCTAGGAGCGAGATAGCGAACGTATAGCACACTATTCTAAAAAGGCAAACAACAAGAGGCCGGTAAAAGATGGAGAGTTACAATGTCAAAGAACTTCTCCAAATTTGTGAGGAGTTAAGCATCGATTTGGGCTCAACAAAAAGAAAAAAGGAAATTCTTGAGATCATGCAGGCAGAAGACGTGACGGTTGAGGAAGCCGCAGAGGCCTGGGATGATATTCAAGAGAGAAAAGGGAAGGAGGAAGCCAAAAGGCTAAAGCTTCTAGAACGCCAAGAGCGCGATGAGCGTAGGTTACAACGCGAAAAGCGGTTTTCCCGCTTAAACAAGCTTTGGCAGCTCGAGCTTTCGGCATATGAAAAAAGTGTTGAAAGGCATGACGCTTTAATTGCCATTCAAGGTAACAGTTCGAAGCCGCGAGAGTGTCTGCAACCATTCCTCATTGCCGAGAATATGGCAGAGTACTTGGCAGATTTCGAGCGTGTCTGCAAAAGTAGGCGCTTCGAGCAAGATACTTGGGCACACCAATTGGTAGCTCTTCTCTCCGCTGAGGTGTCGGAAGAAATCAAGCGCGTGTTAGACGGTGACTTGAAAAACTACGATTACCTGAAAGAGTCTTTACTGAAAAGACATCGGCTGTCACCAATGGAGCTTGGGGACAGGTATCGGCGTGAGAAAAACTGTGCCAAAACGTACTTCGATTTGGCGTATCAATTGAAAGCCGATGTAACTGATTGGCTAGACAGTCAAGAAGTCTCGGAGCAAATTGTACTTGCACCAGAGAATGAGACACAACTTGAGGAAGACAGCACGGCGCGCCGTGGCCCTGACGGTGAACACCTTCTCGCCCCGCGGCATATTTGAAGCGAGAGCGCAGCAAGCTCTCCCATTGGCCCTGCGAAAGTGCTGCCGTCGGATTGGACCATTTTGAGCGTCAACGGTTCTCGGCGACGGAGTCTCAAGTGCTTCCGTTCGAGACTCCGAGTGTGAGTTCGTCACGAGCGTCCATCGGGAGCAGTTCGCCCCCTGACAGTGCGGACGCGGCGGAATCTCCCCGGCCGTCGCTGCGCGAGAACAGTCGCGTATGGCTATGTTAGCTTTCGGCCCCAGAGCCGATCTTGTTGTGTAAATGCATGTAAATAGTGTATAAAGCCTTTTCTTCATCTCACCAACGCCGACTCGGATTCATCGCTACCGCCCAGGGAGCTGACAGCCCTCGTTCACGAAACGGGTGACGAGCGCTGCGTTACCAACTCCTTGGCACAACCCTGTTGACGGTGGGCTACTGTGTGATAACCCCACCGGCACAACATTGGTGGCAGTTGCGGGATCCACTGGCACAACCCTGTTGACGGTGGGCTACTGTGTGATAACCCCACCGGCACAACAACCCCTAGCTTACACTGGAATGTCAAAATAATTTTTAAGACAGAGCGTGAGACATCCGATATTATGTATACATCAATGAGGAAAGACACTTCTGGAGTGACCGCGGTCTTGATGATGATGCCAATGATGAAGAACAAGGTGCCGTGCACTTTGGCATAGCTTACCCAAATAGCCTGATGATGATTAAGTTACTATAATATTTCAGATAATGCACTGTCTACTGCAGCTATATGCGCAGTTATCTCTGCAATGAGCTGAGCTCATTGTTCGTTTTCATTGGACGGAAAGCAAGGTGGACACTGCTCTTTCGACTCGCGCGCCTAACTGCGCCAAGGGCAATTTGACATACGCGAAAGCGCTGGAGCTTACAGCGACGGAATTTATAAGCGTGAACTCGAGAGCGCGTGTTGGATAGCCTCCAGCCCTACTTGTGGCGATACGCGACGGATACTTTTCGCAGCGTAGTCGAAAGGGTTTCTCCCTGTGCCTGCTTCCGACAAAATGAGAATGATACAACCATTTCATTTTGCATCTGAAAGCGTCCGTCTTATGCCGCCGCAAGTACGGTTGGAGGCTATCTCCGAAGTGCTTCAGTGCACGCGACCATGAATGACATGTCTGTGCAACTACCGTGCAAATAAACCAGAAATCGATTGTAAATCGAAGGGTACGTTGCCTTAAATTAGTCGTGAAGGGCATCTAATTTCGATTGAAAGGAGGATAATTTACAATCGAAACTTCGCTATTTGCCATTGTCTGCGGACCCGTTCGAAACGTTCGCCTAACGTGTCTGGAATGCTTTGTCTTCGTGTTGTACGCTAAAATTAGTATGTTCTTACATAAATACATTCAATTATCTAAAACCGTGGGGCTTCCCAGACGTTTGCAGAACATGTACGATTGAGCAGCTGCGTTCATTTGGTAGTTGTACCGATTTTTGGTGATGTTTGAGAAATTTTCACTGTGCTTAGCGGTGTAGATAGCTTTCAGTGAGGGCTCTCTAAACTGCTATACGAAGCCGAAAGACTCCTCCCTTCCCCCGCTTTTATCATCCACAGGCGCGCGAGAAAAAAAAAGTAAGAAATATATGAAGCTGCTGGTGACATTGCTTTTGGCGGCGTTGCAGCAAACACTGCGCAATGTGGCAGGCGCAGGCTTCCTTGGGCGAATTGTGCTGACAGCGCGGCACGCTTCAGCGCTCGCAGCTGTCCGCCGCACGCAGGGAGCAGAAGCGTACACTCTTCTCAGTGACGTCACGTCTTGTCGAGCTTGCCTCAGTCTCCGTTGTGACGGCGCACGTTCCGGGGTCATTAATCCGAAGGGAAAGGCTTGCGCATACTTTGAGAGGCCAGAGGAGACGCGCGCAGGCCAATAATGCTGTGTGTCTGGCCCACGTTCTCGTCAGGTAAAGAAACGGGAAACTCTTCCAGTTACATTCGCTGGGCAATTCCTGAGCCTGTTGCATGGCTTTCTTCGTTTCTCACTTTTTCGTCGGTTCTTTCCTGGCTATGTTTCGTGGAACCCGGCGGCCTTTGATATATCTGACCCGGGATAATGTGACGATTTTCATTTTTATTTCATACCCTTTCTTTCTTTGAGTTAAGTGAGCCATCGCAACGCTGTTAATAGCTCCGGAGGAGTCAGCTGGTCGGCGCGCCGAATGGCCTTCGAAAAAGAATTTAATGAAAAGCGAAAACGAGTGTCATATTTTACCACTCGCCAGTTTATTCGCTCTGTTGTGCACCTAAAATAGGTGAGTTGAGAGAGAGGCGGGAAGAATGTCTGTAGCAATGTTCTTGGTGTAACTATTTTCCTCTGAACTCTATTTCGATCGTATCATTCATTGCGCCATAGCTCAGATCCCTACAATAAGGAGGGTATATAGAGGCAGCTAAGGTAACCATGAAGGGAGAAAAGGAAGCCGATATTAGTAAAAGAACAATACATTATACTTTCTCGGCATAAAGAACGATCGGTTAGCTCTATTCTGACACCATGGTTCTTTTTCTTTTTTTTTTTTTTCTGATGCGAGGGCGAGATCGGACGTTTTGAACAGTCGATGTTAGGACTCACTGTTCGCCTTCAAATACGCAACACGGGAATGGACACTCTAGGATTCGCCCTCAAGCGGCTCAGCTGCCCTGGCACAAAGCTGCCTGCCAATACTAAATGTGTTCGTTCGTGTCTGCTAGTCGCCCTCTGCTATTGATAAGAGCAACGAGGGCTATGCTATACTTTTTTTTTTTTTTTTGAGGTTTTAAAGCTGACTTTTTTTTTTTTTTTCGGTTTTAAAGCTGACTTAAAATGAGCCTGAAAGCCTTGAGCGTTTGCGGCGGAATTTGTGGAATGCTGCTGCTTCCGGAGCAACAGGTCTTCGATGACTTCCAGGAAAATGCATGATTGAAGCCAAGCTTCATTGAAACGCAGGAAGAACAGTAGCTTCCAGGAAAGAGAGCTCAGGAAAACATCGCCGCCAAGCCACGCAAAAAAAAAAAAAAAAAAAACAACAGACAAACAAGGAAAACAAGCTCTAGGAGAAAGCAATCAGGTGACATTTAAAGAGATTCAAGCTGTTCTTGTGACTGAATTGCTTGATAATCTCGCACGAGCATTTTAGAATCCGAAAAATGCCCTTTTACAGGTGCCTCACGCTTTGACAGATGAGAAAAATGGCTTTGCAGGTCGAAGAATCGTCAATTGCACAGCCTACTACTGGTTTTTGTTGCTGGTGGCGTGTTCGGGATATACTTGTTTTATCAGAACAGTGAGAGCCAGTCAATAGTATCAATATTTGAAAATGTAAATTTATTCGCGAAAGCGCAGCCGGTCTGAAGGGCTGGTAAGACAATGGTGACGACTTCGTTCGACAAAAGTGGTAATGTAGCAACTGCGCATCTCGGAAAGCAAACAAGTGGTACTGATTGGTAGTACACAACAGTCTGTCCACTAAAAGACCCTCACAAACTGCAGTAACCGTGACATGGACAGGACTGTGCGATATCATATTGAGCTGGCGCATGCAGTCAGCATCACCGCCAAGTTCCTAAACTCCACGTCAGCTAACCTTCTGACTCGTTCACATTAATCTTGGCACTACCCTAAGTGGTACAGTTCCTGTTTTAGCGCAAAAAAAAAGCGTGAAAAAAAAATGCTTGGTACAATTGTGTTCCCGCCTCTTGTAGAGAGCAAAACAGCGCAAACTTCACAATGGACAAAGAAGGGCAGACGAGACATAGGCGCTTGATGAACCAACTAGCTCGAGATGTTTTCTTCAAGTTTATTCCTCTTGTAGAAGCTGTGCACGCCTGCAAGGATGATTTGGTGATTTGGAACGAACTGTCTGGGAAGCGCTCTGCCGATAATGGTTCGAGAGAGTAATGAAGTGCGTTATTTGTATTTATTTATATATGATTAACCTGGAGGTGCCTTAAGGCACCCACAAAGCCTTATTTAGGTGTTTAGGAGAGAATGGGTTGTTGTAAAAGAAGAAAAAAGATATACAGAAATATAGAATACAAGCACAAACCTATGCAAAACAGTCATGAGCAGACATATGGTTAGGGGAAGTTCCGCCCTAAATGCCCTTGAAGCAGTATTTGCGGTAATATTTTAATGCAAGAGGTCGATAGAAGTATTATTTGTGAGAATTTGAGTGAAATTTGAAAGCTATGACGTGGAACCTATAATTTACAAAGCATTTTTATAATGTGCTCCTGGCTACCGCTAGCAGCCGATTAGGGCGATACCTCTCCGCGCGCTTCCTCCCTTTCTGACGTCATCGGGCTTTCTGGGTGCGCCCGCTCACTGGAAGCTCGGAAGTGACGCGGGTTGGACGGGGCGTGGGTGGGGCGCCGTGTGGCTTGCTTTCTTCATTTATTTTTTCTTGTGCGTCAGCGTACGTTGAGTTGAGGAAGGAGACGAAAAGCAACATTTTCGATCGCCGATATGTTCGGTGCTAATGAAGCGAGCTTGAAAATGCACCTAGTGCTTGTGCGCGTTTTCCAGCTTTAGTAAAACGCTTTCATGGGCCCTTTATTGGGTCACTACAGCATACCTCGACGAGAGAGTATAAATAGCAGCTATCATCGCCAGGGGTTTAACGGCGCAAAGCTACATCGGCTGTGAGGGACGCCGTAGAGGAAAGCTCCGGTGTTTCGAATGCAGGTGATTCTTAAAGCGCGCTGATATCCGACAACAGACTGGCGCCCTGCGTCTCGCCTTCAACAAAACGCGGACGCCGCCGGCGAGGTAAAACCCGAGTCCCCTCGGCTTAGAGTGCCTATGTCACCGCTTGTTAAGGAAGCGTCTTTCGGACGTTAGTGCTGCGAGAAAGTGGGCTGAATGCAGGTCACACTGATGCGCCAGGCTAAACACAGAAAATCTCGTATAATGCTCTGCCTCTCGGCTTAAGCCGAACAAAATGGCCGAACATGCTGCGGCGCAATGAACGTGGCGCAAAACCAAGACTTTTTTCCAGGTAAGCTGCTTTATCCGAATGCAAGCCTCCTTACGGGTGTCACTGCCTGTTGTATAGGTTGTTTTCGGGAAGGGTTTACAATAATTATGTGGAAAGATATAATCGCGCTGCCGTCTAATGAGCTTTAAGGGAAACCAACATCTTCGAATTATACGGCTTTGCAATATTGCCTTGCGTACTTCCATAGAATAAGGAAAATTAAGAGAGTTTACTCATAGAGCATACTATCGGTTGGCGTGGTATATTGTTAAAAATACTGAGCAAGGTTAACTCGCTGTTTAATGTCTGAAAGTAATTCCTTTATTTGAAACGGCCACTGGAGGAAAAAAAGCTAGCAGTATGCAAGAACTGTCACGTTTGGCATATATTTCCTAATGCGACGCCTTTTAATATGCATTTGTTGTCGTATAAGAGATTTAGGCTGGGCATCATGCAAAATTAACGTCAAATGAAACAAACACCAAACATCAGGATTGTTTATCAGAGCAGTCGTCGAGTCATACAAGCGAGTCGATACTTTGTAAAGGCAAATAGCAGCACCTATACTTCAAAAAAAAAAAAAAAAAACGTCAAAGGGGCTGTGTCTTTTCTATACTGGCCAGGGATGCAAAGCCAAAATGACGGAATTTTCTCGATATCTTCTAAGTTCTTTGCTCGACTCGAAGTGCACGTGAGTGAAGCATCATGTAGAAGAGGCCTGGAAAAATAAGTTGCGCGCACTCTTGACGAATGGATGGACTAACATCCGTGGCGAGGCAGCCAAGGATTAGTCGCTGCTTCGCCAAAGCCATTCTTCTACCGATAAATCGACATAGCATAGAATCCTCACACGGCGGAATACATTGGAGGTGAGAGGCTCAAAGTCACTGAAACACTAAGAGCAGAGGTAGAGGCGCTAGTATCAGACAACATCGTCAACATAGAAGCAGCCGGTGGTATTGTCTGATTTGAGCTTATCACATGCATTGAATTTACTAGTCAAGGCGTAAGTATGCTTATGTATGACCTCATAAAGGTAAATTCATTACTGACGTTGGTGCTTTTAGCGAATAAGTCCACACTCTTACAAGCATATGTGTTTCATTTTCATAAAAATTTTTCAATTTTTCATGCAAAACTATGAGAAAATTTGTTTTTCTTTTAAACCACTCAAAATTTTCAGAAAATTTTTATCTTTAGTCCTGAGGAGCAGTGACGCTAACAACTTTCGCGTGAATCGCATAAGGTTGAAACTCGCAAGAAAGCGTTCAACGAAGGGCAGCTCGTTCGGCTCTTGGTAAGAAACACATCAGCGACGGAAAAGGAAGGAATTGCGATAAGAGTCCCTTCATTCTCCTTTTTTTTTTCTTTTTCTTTGGTGCCACTGTGCATGATTCATTCCTTGCTACTATTTAAAAAAAAAAAAGGGGAAAAAAAAACGAACGACCGTACTTGGAAGCCTCTACTCGTCAGTCGTGACAGCGGCCACGCCCCCAGCTTAGCTTGCTGCACTGCCACCTAGATGGCACTTGAACATTTTTTTATATTCTGCTAGTTGAGGCGCCTCAGCTCCTGAGAAGTCATCGCACGCTTTGAGTAGCCTAGATCACTGAAGAGCAGGCGGCATGCGCCGGGTAAGCTTGTTTCCCAGCTCGTGACCGGGATCTATGACTGATGTAAACGAATCGAGAGCTCCGGTCAGCGGCAGCTTTAATTTCGGCCGCAGCTAGAGCGCACCGCTCGCCGTGCGCCAGCAATCACGAAGTCCCTGTTTGCGTTATGGTTTGCGCAAGATGGCATTATAGGAAAAAGCTGGTGGGGAAAAAAGAAAAAAGCCTCGTAGTCTTCGGATCAAAATATCTCAGCAATATGTTCTTCCTGCGACAACAAAGTCAAGAAAAGACAAAAAAAGCGACAACAAAGTCAAGAAACGAAGTAACATCGGATATTGTTGCAATGAAATTGTGACGCTGCTGTCGTCAGTGTCGCTTAAGGGACAGACGGGCACAAAGAATTAGTGTGGGAAGTCGGGGAAAGTGGGGGGCTATGAGTGCGGTTCCTCTTGGCAGTCTTGTAGCATGAGTGGACGCAACTGGTGCACAGATAGGAGGGCGCCGCGAGGCACTTGGCGAAGCACGCAAAGCCATTTAGGATGACGAGCGTTACGAGCCGAATGATAATCAGTGAGTCCTCGAAGCGGGAGATATAGACGACATGATGAACGCCAGCTTGCACGCGCCGTCTCAACCCCGTAGTTGCAGGTGAGACGCACATTTAGCAAAGCACTCGATGGAATGCGGTGGCGGGCGCATAACAAAAGCGCTTCTCTCGTGACGACAGGCGAGCCGTGGCAGGACCAATCATTTCTTTTTCTTTTTTTCTGATAGCAACGGTACTCATTGACTCTAACGTTGCAACGGCCAGGGGAACGGCCAGGTGTACCACGGAGTGTAGGAAGGACGTGACCCTAGGAGTTTTGCTTTTCCTTTTTTTTTTTTATCAGTGGAGAGAGGGTTTAAGACCTCTTAAGGTTGAAATGAGAGTTGAACATTGCAACGAACCAATCATGTGGACGTCTGTGGTGATTGGACGTTTTGAAAATTAGGGCTGGACCTGGGGCGAGGGGGGGGGGGGGGGGGCTAAAATCAAGCCCGAGGGCCCAGTCCGGCGTTCTGGACTAGGTTTAAATGCTCTGTATCTTTGGCTATGCCGAGGTGGGAATATTTCCCAGTTAGCCAGTTTCACCTTGAATCTCTGTTGTACATGTTGTAAATATGTGCTCTGTACATAAATATTCGGGTATTCTCGCGAACTCCCGACTTCAAGTCATCGTTACATACTGTCTCCGACGAGGCACCTCTGGCGCAAGGAACCTCCACTGTAACACGGTATACCGTCTCTGACGGCGCACCCCTGGTGCACAAGAGAAAAAGATCCAATAACTTGAACATTACTATTACCTAGCTTCAATTAGGTCAACCTCGAATACGCATTACCCTTTCAAAGAGACGTACCTGCGTTTCCTACTCGGTAGCGAGGCTGGTAGAGACTCAAAAGGTCATGGGTTAGAATCCCGATTTAAACATCGTACTTTTTTTTAGACTAAGTATACTATAGGAGATGTGAGAATAATCCTCCTTTTTTTCCCCTCGAAGACAGTGTATTCATAATTTATAAAACTCCCGAAGGTTACAGCCGCACATCTGCCGAACCTGTATTATTTTTCAATGCTATCTCGGCCAACTAGTATGGCTTTGCGCTACAGGTGGCCAAGGACGTGCACGTCTTCTTCTTGCTAGTTTTCTTAATTCCTTCACTGCGCCAACATGGGCGACAACGCAGCCAGCAGTCTGAAAACAAAAGAAGCCGTTGTCAAATTTCACCGGGCTATACTGCTCCATCCTCTAAATAGTCCTGGACTGACAACGTGGGGTTTACGTCTTGTGTTTCGCGGATCCTTATTTCAGAATTACGAGGGTGTCATTCGCGCCGTCAGGATATGACTGGATCAGAAGAGAGAATACAAATAAGAAAATGGCGTGGATGCGCATGTTCACGAGCGGCGAAAAGCCATACATGTTAGCCAAGATTCCACTAAAGTGATATATTGCTCCTGTGGCTATGTGACTGCATTGTTTGAAAATCATATAGATGTGCAATAATCACTCTTCGAGAAAAAAAAAAAATAGTACGTTATTTTTTCGATATCCGTCATGCTGTATACAATTAGGCCTTTTGAAGGATGCGCTGACATTTATTTCACATTACAAGTCCTCTTCTATCATTTGTTTCTACACATGCATGCGTGATGTCACATTTGATGTGTATTTTTCGTTACAACCACACCGCCGCAGGGGTGACGTCGAGTGTCTAGTTGAACGGGAGCCTTAAAGTTGTCGCGTTAGAACGGTCACAAAAGAACGCTATAAAATTTCGCCAGAGTTATGCTATTAAGGCGTGAATTTTCTAAAATGCAATAACCTTAGCAGAGTTACTTCATCTCGCCTCTCCCTATATACATATTCGGCTGGGGTTCGGCCTTTTGTCAAGGAATGTAGGTGCTACATTCCTTGACAAAGGCTGGACCCCGGCCGAAACGTCGGGTTAAAGTTTACTGGTTTTCTACCGTGCGTCATCTCCTTTACGTTTATGCCCTATCAACCTCCTCCCTATATATATATATATATATATATATATATATATATATATATATATATATATATATATATATATATATATATATATATATATATATATATATATATATATATATATATATATATGGCGAGATCTGGATGATGGTATGTACACGTGAAAGCAGAAGATCCTTGGAAGGCTCACACAATTTATATATATATATATATATATAAATTGTGGAAGAAGGCCAGGTCGAGACAAGTGATGCCGTGTCTGGCGTTTATTCCGATGGACAACCGAGGCGCGTGCCACCGGTGGCGCCGCTGGATGATGAAGATGATGATGGTATGTACACGTGAAAGCAGAAGATCCTTGGAAGGCTCACACAATTTCCCCGGCGGGTCAGAGGCGGCCAGCCTGGCCGCTCTTAAGCAACGGCTGCATCGCGGCGCACAGATGGCTTCAAACGAGACACATGAACTATCTCAGTGCCACGGTGACGTCGATCGGCTGGGGGATGAATAGGTGTCACTTTGTAGTTCACTGGGGAAGTTTAGGCGATGACCGTGTATGGACCAAGGTAGCGGTGATGAAATTTATCACTAAGCCCAGAGGTTCGGAAAGGTGCGTAAAGCAGTACTTCGTCACCAGGACAGAAGGAGACCTCACGATGAGTAGAATCGTAGCGACTCTTGCGATCTTCCTGGCAGGCTTCTGTGTTGAGGCGAGCAAGGTGACGGCACCTGGCCACACGGGATACGAACTGGGCAGGTACTGATGAGGAGAAACAGTCGGACGTAGAGAAGAATGAGCTGTCGAGGATTGTGGTGGGAGGGCGGCCATAAACGAGGAAAAATGGAGAGTAACCGGTAGTCCGCTGTACTACTGTATTATAGACAAATGTGACAAATGATAAAATAGTGTCCCAATTTCGATGATCCGGTGTTATGTACATTAAGATCATATCCGATAAAGTGTGATGAAATCGTTCAGTCAGACTGTTAGTATGAGGATGGTAGCTTGAAGTGGTCTTGTGAAGGGTGGATGATGCGTGGATAACTTCGGGAACGACTGTCGATAAGAAGGTCGTTCCGCAGTCACTTAGGAGCACCCGTGGAGCGCCATGCCGCAATACAACATATCGCAAAAAGAAATTTGCAACCTCTTGAGCCGAGCCAGTAAGCACAGGTGCTGTCTCCGCGTAGCGCGTAAGGTGATCCACAGCCGTGATGATCCAGTGGTTGCCCCGATCAGAGAGAAGCAGGGGACCATATAAGTCGATGCCGATTACTTCTAATGGTGTGGCTAGACAGGGAAGGGGTTGTAAGAGGCCAGCAGGTGGAGACGTCGGCCGTTTGCGATGTTGGCACAGGGGGCGGGAAGCGACGTATATTCAGCTACACTGGAGGACAGGCCAGGCCAGAAGAACAGTCTCTTCACGCGGTCATAGGTTTTGTGAAAACCTAGGTGACCTGCCGTAGCGTCATCGTGTAGAGCCGCTAGGATACTTGGGCGAAGCACACGCGGGAGGACTGGGATCCAGCGGGTTCCCTCAGGGCAATACACCTAGTGGAGTAGGATGTCATCTTCGAGCTTGAAGTTGCATAACTGTCGGCGGAGTCTAGCATTGAGTGGGTTTAAAGCACCGGTAAAGTGGTCGATGATGGGACGCAGTAGGCGTCGGCTAGTTGCGGCGACCGGAGAGCGTGTTTTTTGTTGTCAGAGGCGTCAAACGAAACGGCTGTGATATGCGTCGGAGGACGAGAAAATCGGCTCTGGTCAGAGGAGGAAATACAATGCGTAGAAAAACTGCAGGTTGATGGCGAAAGTGGGCAGCGAGAAAGCGCGTCGGCATCTTGGTGGTGGCGACCCGGTTTATAAACGACGTTGAAATGATACTCGCGTATAGTCGTAGGATTTAACGACCAAGTCGACCTGTCAAATTTTTCAGCGAAGACAACCAGCAAACAGCATGGTGATTGGTCACAACTGTGAAGTGGCGACCATATAGATAAGAACGAAATTTCTGAACCGCCCAGACGACGGCAAGACATTCCTGCTCGGTAATGGTATAATTTTGCTCAGCTGGAGTCATGGTGCGGCTGGCGAAGGCAATAACTTTCTCACGGGAAGTTGCTTCGCGCTGTAGAAGTACAGCGCCGAGACCGCGACCGTTGGCATCAGTGTGCAGGATGATTGGAGCGGTGTCGCTAAAGTGGCCAGGAGCAGGATATGTTAGGGCGGGCTTGAGGTTCTTGAATGCAGTTTCGCCCTGTGCAGTCGACACGAAAGCGCTGCGCGCTTTAAGTAGTTCATGAAGAGGAGCAGCAATAGTTGCAAAATGTCTAATAAAACGGCGGAAATAGGACGCCAGGCCGAGAAAACTGCGCAAATCTGCAGTCCGTTGAGGACGAGCAAAATTCAGGACCGCCATAATTTTTTGAGGGTCTGGACGAATGGCGTCATGACTAACTAGATGTCCCAATATTTTAATTTCATTTGATGCAAAGTGGCACTTCTTGGTGTTGAGCTGAAGGCCTGCTGAAGCGAGATATGTGAGAACTTCATTCAGGCGCCTAAGATGGTCGTTAAAAGTTGGCGAAAAGATAACAATGTCGTCGAAGTAGCATAAACCGGTTCTCCATTTTAGTCCACGAAGTACTGTATCGATCATTCTTTCAAATGTCGCTGGCGCATTACAAAGGCCGAAGGGCATAAGATTAAATTCGTAAAGTCCATCGACAGTTGCGAAAGCGATTTTTTCTTAGTCATCCTCGTGCATAGGTATTTTTCAATAACCAGAACGGAGGTCCAATGTAGAGAAATATTCAGCGCCTTGGAGAGAGTCAAGAGCGTCATCGATTCGCGGCATCAGGTATACATCTTTGAGGGTAATTTTGTTGAGTGCACGGTAGTCAACAAAAAAGCGAACCGAGCCGTCCTTTTTTTTAACTAATACTACTGGAGAGGACCATGGGCTTGTTGAGGGACGAATAATATTGCGACGGAGCATTTCATTTACATTTTCTTCAACTTTATATATATATATATATATATATATATATATATATATATATATATATATATATATATATATATATATATATATATATATATATATATATATATTAGTAGGAGAGGGTATAAATAATACCATACACGTATGTCTCTTGCTTTCTGTGAAGATGTACAGCACCAAGTATGCGCCCCACGATTCTTCTCTATAGCGTTTCAGGGGGAGCCTAATTGTAAACGATGCAAGCTGCAGCTGTGCTGACGGCTCTATAAGGCCTTCTGCCACGCTTTGGTCGACTGTTAGTGCTGTGAGCAGGTCCCGAACAAAATTACTTCAGCTAAAAGAGTCTCAGTGTATGCCTTCGAAGTACAGGCACTTTATAGGAACAAATATTCACAATTAACCTTCTTCTTCGTATGGTATATATTGTGTATTCTCTTTGCTCACTTGAGTGTTTTTCTGAAATCGTCATCCCCTTTACGGTGTATGATCTACGGAAAAAAAAAGAGAAATAAGTGTTCTTCTATCTCTACACCCTTAGTAACAATACCGAGCTCGAAATTCTGTGCCGCTCCAGCAAATATGCCTACGAAGTAGTAGATAGCTTCAACATCCGTCATTTGAAGGGCCTGCAATATCACATCTGCAGTCGTTCAGTGGTGCAGGTGCACGAAAATAGTAGTAATGTTTGAATATTGTGATGGGTCCACATGGAAAGAGGTAGGCACGACAGACTATTCAATGGCCCTGTAATCAACCGCTAATCATCTGTGTTTTTCTCAATGTCCTGAATGCATGGTAAAGCGCTGGCGAAGGCAGATCTGAACTTAATGCAGAAAATTGCGCTTAACAATAGATATTTGCGCTACCGATTCAGAAAAACGAAACTATTATTTTTTGACCAACGTTCGTCTGCTGAGAGTACCTTTTTGTTTTGTAATCGATATTTATTGCCTCATTTCTGCTCTGTACTTTTCCCTGGAAAGCATGGGCTCGGAGTGTAATTTCATGTGGGCCATGGTTTTCAGGCTATCAATGTCTTGTATGTTCCCGTTGCATAAGACAGCCCTCCGTTAAGGAATGCGACCACCGACTGAAATCTCGACGCATAAACACTGCAATTTCCTTACTTACAGCCATGACTGATATGTGATCTCTAAAATCGGATCACTCTCATTATGTCTGCGCTGTTCCCGCCTTGTTTCTAGCGGATCCTAGAAAAAAAAAAGAAAACTGAAGAAGTTCTACAAACTTATTTCTCTTGAAATCACATTGTGGTGCAGGTGCATAAAATACTTTTGTTTTTAATGTCTTAGCATTAGTACCCTCACTTTGCAAAATCTGTCTTTTATGCTGTGCAGCTGCCATCCTCCAGGAGGCCTCTGGCCTCTACGCACTCGCTTTTGCCTCCAGTCAGCATTAACTATCTAAAAGCTGATCATCTAACCATCTAAAAACATCTGCTGATATAGAAAAGCCAGAATTCAAGGATTCTGAAATGATTGAAGGCAAGTTAGATAAATGTATCGCTTACTTTATGCTACCGTCAATCATGAAATTGCTGGGCATGAAAGCTTGTATATATTTATATATATATATATATATATATATATATATATATATATATATATATATAGGGGCCATGATGGTGCTCGTTATAATACATGATTATCTAAGCAAACATAAAAAAAAGAAAAAAGACATAAAAGTACCATCCCCAACTGTTGGCTCCTTTCCTTCGTACATATATATATATATATATATATATATATATATATATATATATATATATATATATATATATATATATATATATATATATATATATTGCTTTTTTTTAGAGGGTCGGTCCACCGTCCGAAACTGATTGTTAGAATAAAATCGGATAATCGGGACAGTTGTGTGACATCCTTTATATATATATTATTGTCATGCTACTGACACGATGCAGGATTGTATGGCAGAAGAGGAGGAAGAGGCGTTGGTGTTTTGGGGGCTAGTAGGCTTCACCTTGTCCCGCTGCCACAGCACTGCAAATAAACACCCCTTCTTATTTCACCGTAACAACTTGGTGGAGGGTGCTTCGTTCGACCCCTACCTACGGTGCTGCAAGACCAACTGGAGTTTTGTCGTAGTCGCCGCCTTGATGGACTGCCACCCGCTCCCCAGCATCATGGGCCACAAAACCGACACTAACCGTGCACGCCGCGACGCTGCAAGCCAGGCTGGCGACAGGCCTGCCCTCTCCAGCCCTATTCCGTTCCAGCCTTACCGGCAACCACGGTCGTTTGCAGGAAAAGAAGGTGAGGACGTTTAGAAACGGCTACTTTATTTATTTATTTATTTATTTATTTATTTATTTATTTATTTATTTATTTATTTATTTATTTATTTATTTATTTATTTATTTATTTATTTATTTATTTATTTATTTATTTATTTATTTATTTATTTATTTATTTATTTATTGTTACCCTCAGGATAGGAACATTACAGAGGGAAGTGCTTATATGTATCTATTCGTGCTGACATGGGTATCAGTTATTATTTCGCGGAAAAGGACACAATCATCGGCGAATGGATGAATTGATGAGGTAACGGAATCAGGCAGGTAATTAACGAATATTAGGAAGAGTAAGGGCCCAAGCACGGTATCTTGCGGAAAACCAGAAAGGATGGGGTGTAAGCTTGAGTTAGTGCCATTAGCTGCTACGAATTTCTGACGTTCTGTTAGAAATCATTCAAGCCATTTCAGTACATTAGAACGAGTTAGTCAGTACAACCCGTGGGACCCTGTCACCATGCTAATAAATGTATTCTTTCTAACTCACACGGCGATGACCTGGTTTGAGAATGACGAGGACAACTTGACGACTTGTAAACGAGTTTGCGACAGAGTTAAAACAGCATTTTGGCTGGTCGGTTTCGAGCAAAAAGCGGGCTGAACAGACCCTTGCCCAAAAAGCTCAATTGCCCTATGAAGCTTGCACCAACTATACAGAAGAAAACCTCAGATTATGCAAATGTGTCAATTCTAATATGCCCGAGGAAGACAGAGTCAGCCACATTTTGGAAGGCATCGCGGATGACGTGTACAATTTCTTAATCGCCAAAGACAACCTTGACACTGTCCCCGATGTCGTTAGACACATTCGCGTGTTTCAAGCTCACAAAACACGTCGTATAGCGCCGACATTTGGACGGCTGGACAACATGCCTACCGTGGCCAGCCTTGATGACTATGCTCTATTATATCTTCCCTCGACTATACGGAAAATCATGCGGTAACAACTTTTAGGGCTCAACCCACTTCGCCAGCATGAATCTGCTGAGCTCTCTGTCCAGGGGGTCTCTAGAAGACCGGCTTCAACACCACAAGCGATTGCAGTGCAGCCTTTCTCCCAATCTCTTGAAGTTGCAGCTTCGATTGACTGCCCGCCTATGCATTTTGCCGACCCGACTGCGTCGATGCTCGACGCCCCAAGTTATGACTTCGCCTCAAGTTCACCTCAATATTTCATCCGATCTACTGAGCAGTATGAGCATTCAGCCAGAACTACACGGGCCCTGCTGTTCCTAGTTCTTATCCCCAACAGCCTTTTGTACCTTCCCCGCGGATATGCTACCGCTGCGGCGTCGAAGGTCACATCGCCAGGTACTGCCGCAGTAGGTTCCCGCCCCGCTATAACCGCCCGGCGCCCCAACAGCACCCAACAGTCGGCAATACAAACCCGTGTTTCAGCAATCAAATACTCCGCGTGGATATTTCCGCAACATCTATAACAAGAATCTCCGTGACCGTTCACCAATATCTTATCGAGGTGTTACTCCTCCACCCGCATCACCAGGGCGGCACTCCGTGCCACCTTGTCAGGAAAACTGACCGATGGGGGTAGAAACGTGTTGTGTGCAAATATCCCTCCTTCAACTATAATGCTCAAAAACAAAATTCGTGTGTTCATTGATGGCGTGTGCACATTAGCTTTGGTGGATGTGGGTGCTACTGTGTCTATGATCAGTAATCAGTTTAGGCGCTTGTTGGTATGCAAAGTGATGTTTGAATACGACCGCGCTTCAATGTTTTGTGGTGTGAGCGGAGAGGCGTTGCGGTCTCTAGGTGTGTGTAGTGCTCAACATGGTGCAATTTGTCAAGCCGAATTCGTCATCTAACCCGACTCTACGCATGGCATCGTTTTAAGAACGGACTTTTTGAAGTTTTTTGGCGATACCATGGACTGCTGAAGTGAAGTGGTTCAATTTGACGGCTCGCATCTGCCGTCTCTTTTTGAAAGCGGCCGTAATGAAGACACAGTTTTTAGTATTATCGTAGACACAGAATTTCCCTCCTTCCCTGCCT
Organism: Amblyomma maculatum; assembly: GCF_055883805.1. Taxonomy (NCBI): domain Eukaryota; kingdom Metazoa; phylum Arthropoda; class Arachnida; order Ixodida; family Ixodidae; genus Amblyomma; species Amblyomma maculatum. The sequence continues at coordinate 99,134,815 of NC_139344.1, read as the reverse complement.
TGTACGTCCCCGTGTTCGTTCCACTTATAGACCAGGGTTACATTTCAGGTAGTGGTGCACCCATTTCACTCAGCATGCCTGAAGAAAAACGTTATTATTCCTCATTGTATGATCTCCGTGCATCATGGTAGTGCCTCGTTATGGACAATCAACCCATCGTCCAAGCCTGCAGTTTTACCAACTGGATTGAAGCATGTCTCATGTGGACCCGATGCGCCCCGCGTCGTTGCTTTGGTCACATATGCTACGAGTGCCCCCTTACCTCCGGCCGCTAATGAATCTTCGCTCTTCCACATGAACAGCGCTGATCTAAGCTCATCTCAACATTGTATTCTTGTGGAGAATATTCTACCTTCCTCGCCTACGCTTACCGTTTTTCAAACAGATAGACCAACCTCTCACCTTTCACCTCGGATTCATCATACAATCGACACTGGTTCGGCTCGTCCCATCCGCTAAATGCCATATGGCGTGTCCTCATTTGAGCGCAAAGTCATTCATGAGGACATGCTACAGAATAAGGTGATACAGGAGTCATCAAGCCCTTGGGCAGCCCCTGCCATTCTTGTACGCAAGAAAGACGGTTTGTGGGGATTTTGTGTCGATTACCGACGTCTAAATTCTCTTACGAAAAAGGACGTCTATTCTCTTCGTCGCATAGATGACGCCCTCGGCTGCCTCTCTGGTGCGTCCTAAATTTCTTGTCTTGATCTGAGATGTGGCTGCTGGCAAATTCCAGTGGACCCTGCGGATAAGGGAAAAACAGCCTTTCTCACGCCAGATGGTCTTTATGAGTTTATTGTTATGTCATTCGAGCTGCGCAATGCGCCGGCCCCATTTCAGCAATTTATGAACACAGTTCGCGCACCTTAAAATGGGACATTTGCCTTTGCTATCTGGACGATGTCGTCATATTCGGGAAGTCCTTCCAAGACACAATGACCGTCTAGTCCACGTCTTGAGCTGTCTGCACAACGCCGGCCTCATTCTAAATTCGAAAAAGTGCCGCTTTGGAGAGCACCAAGCGCTGGTGCTAGGACACCTTGTCAATAGTGATGGGGTCGTGCCCAATCTTCAGAAAACTGCCGCTGTTGAGTCCTTTAAATCTCCGCAGGCAGTGAAGGGGTTGCACAGTTTTCTAGGGCTGTGTTCGTATTTTAGACGCTTCATACATCGCTTTGCTGACGTTGCCCTTTGACTGGACAGCAGACTGCGACGCGTCATTCCGCCAGCTGAAGTTTCTTCTAATATCGAAACACATTCTACGTCACTTCGATCCTGCTGCAGTGACAGAAGCTCACACGGGCGCTAGTGGAATCGGTCTCCGTGCAGTCCTTGCCCAACAGCACGACGAACGAGAGCATGTTATTGCGTATGCCAGTCGTACCCTGAGCAAGAGAGGGTGAAATTGCAGCCATCGAAGAGGAAGGCCTGGCTGTGGTCTTCGCTGTGCAGCGTTTTCATTCATATTTGTACGGACGGTCGTTTACTATTGTAACTGACCATCATTCACTCTGTTGGCTGCAAAACCTTCGAGACCCATGGGGTCGCCTCGCACACTGGGCTCTCTGGTTAGAGGAATAAGACTTTGCCGTGGTGTACAAAAGTTGGAGGCGCCATGCAGGCGCAGATTGTCTTTCTAGGATGCCAGTGGCCACGACCGGATCTGACAGCAGCGATTTAGACAATTATATATGGACCCTCGAGCCGTCGTTCCCCGACACGAATGTTTTCAGAACAGAACAGCAAAGGGATAGCGCTCTGCAGACCCTTTTTGCCGCCGCCCGAGCCAGCGGAACTACAACCCATTTTTTGCTCGTGATGCCTCTTCACCAGTGCCCTTACCGTGTGTCTCCTTCAGAGCGCCGCGTCATTGCTGATCAGGTCGACGACATGCTGCAACGCGGTGTAAAGCAGCCTTCTTCTAGTTCTGGTCGTCTCCCGTAGTACTTGTGAGAAAGAAGGAAGCCTTAATGAGGTTTCGTGTCGACTACTGCCGTCTTAACAAGATTACCCTTAAGACGTATATCGACTACCCCGCATTGGCGACGCCATCGATTGTTTACAAGAAGCCGAGTTCTTCTCGTCCCTGGATCTACAGACAGCCTTTATCAACCCTGATGAACTGCATGAGTTTACCGTGATGCCGTTCGGCTTTTGCAATGCTCCTGCTACGTTTGAGCAAATAATGTACACCATCTTAAGCGACTTCAATGGGAACATTTGCCTTGGCTATTTGGACGATGTTGTCGTTTTCTCACCCGATTTTTCAACGCACTTCGTGCGCTTACATCAGATACTGAGCTGTCTCATCAGCTCTGGTCTCCAACTTAACCGCAAGAAATGTCGCTTTGGCGCCCACAAGCTGAGATACTGGGCCATGTCATGTCCAACGAAGCCGTCCTGCCCAATCCGGACAAGCTACGTGCGGTAACCGACTTCCCTAAACCGACTTCTGTTTATGAGCTGCGCAGCTTCGTAGGCCTGTGCTCATAGTTTCACCATTTTGTCCGCAATTTCGAAACCATCATATCAGCGCTTACGAAATTCCGGAATGGTCCCGCCGACTTGTATATCTGGACGCCAATCTGTGACGATGCTTTCACTGCGCTCCGACGTCTACTGACTTCACCGCCAATTCTCCGCCATTAAGATCCATTCGCCCCTCCCGAGGTGCACACACTGACGCAAGCAGCATTGGCCTCGGTGCTGCTCTCGCTCAACACAAACACGGCCTTTCCGAATAGATAGTTTCTTACACTAGTCGGGCGCTAACCAAACCTCAATGTAATTACACCGTCCCGGAAAAGGAGTGTTTTGCAATCGTGTGGGCCTTAACAAAGTTTCGCCCCTACTTATACGGCCACCGCTTCAACGTCATCACTGACCATCATGCACTCTGCTGTTTGGCTTCCCTGAAAGACCCTTCTAGACGCCTTGTCCGCTGGGTCCTTCGTCTTCAAGCCTTCGAATATGTTGTCATTTACAAGTCGGGACGCAAACACTCCATCGCTGACGCCTTGTCGCGCTCGTCATTGCCCCCTCCTGCACTCTCGGAACCGATATTCGATCCCTGAGTTGCAGCCCTTGCTTCTCAGGACCTGCTTGAGGAACAACACCAGGATTCTTTGATATCTCCGCTCCTCGACGTCCTCACCGCGTCCTCTACGTCTTCGTTTCCGCGAGCTCTTCGTCGCCACCAGTCGCAGTCTCAAGTCCTCCGGACAACCAACTGAGCTCCTCTTCATTATATATATATATATATATATATATATATATATATATATATATATATATATATATATAATGAAAGGAGCCAACATCTATTAGTTCAAGGTAAAAAAGGGGGTGATATTTTTTATACTACTTGTAGTTAGTATTGACCAGCATTAGTCATGTAATGATTTTAGAGAAAAAATAATTAAATACGAAGTAGAAGGAAAAACAACGCACCGATTTAATTTGTCATAAAGGAAAGTTGAAATCCCTTGTGATGAAAACATTTTTTCGGCAAGTGCTTGGAGCTGGTTGTATACACGAAGCGTGAAAAAAAAAAAAAATCTATCTGCCCGGAGGGCTAAATACTGCTGACGGGAAAAATGTGAGGGCTAAAAAAGAAATCTTCAACCAGGCTTTCAATTTTAGCCATTTCATCGCTGAGGGTTGCAACACGTCTGAGTTATATAAGTCGCATGAGGGAGATGTTTTTCGGCCACCATCAGCTTACAATAAATTAACATAAACATAATGCTTCCTAAGAATCGCTACGCTGCCACCACGAGCGCCTGTCGTTTTGGTATGTTATACTCAGGTGGCGCGATTTCATCGTTGTGTATATTGCTGTGCAGCCAGTTCTCACCAGTCCCACAAATATGGGGATCTAGTGCAAGCAAAAGTGCCTCTAGAGCATGCTTTTAATTCGGTTGACCTCAATAGTTCAACGAAACCATGTGCAGGTGAACAACTTTACGCGAAGCGTATACAGTTCGTTCGATCAAAAAAGGCGCCGTCGAAACCCAGAAGTGAGAAACGTATCTGAAAACCTGTAGGATATCTCTTCGGTACATATCATAATTGCGTCGCAACCGCTGTTTCTGTAGCATTCACGGTAGTGTGACACCATTTCGATTCCCATTTAGCATCCATACCCTATTCAAGTTGTAGGCTACTTTTCAACCGGTATTTCAACCGATGAGATATGTACCTCACAATTGTATGCCGTTCATTGTAAGGGTGGGTTTGCCCCGAGAAGTGAGACAGATAGTGCGCCGTCCTATCCCCAAAAACCATGCCGACTAAAGGCGCTTCACACTTTCTCAAGCTCTGTGTTTGTCTCTGGATGGCAAAAATCTACAGAATGAAAACGTAGTATTAAATATGCTATCACCTATACTCTTACAGCGAAACTTAAGCGTGCTTCTAATTTTTTTTGTTACCTGTCAGGCAGAGGCTCCGCCTTCTTCGGTATCACATGGGGAGATATCGGGTTGCCATCCCACAAAAGCTGTTCCCAGTACGAAGTTTATCATCAACTAATTTATCTTTCTCTCAATAATATTCTAGTCTCATAACGCGGTGTCTTGTCTTTCGCGCAAAACCATGTGCTGCAGATACTTACCTGTGCCTTGGTTTTCACGCACTTTACTAGAAGGAGTAGACCATTGCCTACCTTTTTATCGCAATGTACGCAATTTTTTTATTTTTTTTTATCACACTCAAGAGTGGCTTGCCTGTACGTCAGTGTGCCGACGTTCTCGTCCGGTTCAATGAATACCGCAGCGAAATATAAAAAGTCCGATAAAATGAAGGACAGCGAGAAAGAATACCTGATTCGGAGGCCATCACGTTAGGTGCTCGAGATATCTCGGGCTCTTCCCGCGCCCCAGCGCTAGCTAGCAAGCAAGATTTTCAAAGGTGATTCAAGCGCTCCAAACAAAAATCAATGGCTGCGGTTAGAACCAGTTGAAGAGGGCAGCTGGATTTTGGGGTTGAGTTCCATTACTGATTTTTAATGTGTGCTTTTCAGCCTTTACTACAGTCAGGACAGCCAAGTTCTCAAAATCAAATGACGAGCAGCTTCATCTAATTTCCCCTCACCGTTAAAAAAAAAAAATAATAATAAAAAATGATGTCCAAAGGAAAACTGGGAATTTTTCCAAGATTAGATGCTTCTCTGCTAGGACCAAGGAAAATTAAAGGAGTTGCGTAGATATTATCCCCTTCATGGATCACTGCCTTGTCGTGGCGGAGGGGCTTGCGAAACTCGATGAAGTCGTGAGCTCTGCTGTGTAGGGCCACCCAAGATAGACAGGTCACGGCAGAGAGTTCTCACAAAATGTGATTCACTGGAGAAGGTAATGGCAACCCACTCCACTATTTCCTGCCAAGAAAACCCTATGGCCAGTCACGATACCATTACCGATATGGCGCCGGAAGATGAGCCCCCCAGGTTGGAAGGCGTCCCACATGTTACTGGGAATGAACAAAGGGCGATTCCTAGTAGCTCCAGGACGAATGAAGCGGCTGGGCTAAAGCCAAAAGGACGCTCAGTTGTGGATGTGTCGGGAAGCGACCGGAAAGTCCGATGTTGCAAGGAGATATATCACATAGCAACATGGAATGTAAGATCTATGACGCAAGGTAAACTGGATATCGTCAAGCGAGAAATGGACAGATTGAACATTGATATCTTGGGTATCAGCGAGCTCAAGTGGACCGGAATGGGAGAATTTAACTCCGGCGACCATTATGTCTTTTATTGTGGGCACGAATCCAAGAGAAGGAATGGGGTCGCTCTCATAGTAAACAGAAGAATGGGCAAAGCAGTGCTAGGGTACAACCCCAAAAACGACCGAATGATTTCACTTCGGATCCAAGGTCACCCTTTCAACATAAAAGTTATCCAAGTCTATGCACCGACCACTGCTGCTGAAGAAGCTGACGTTGAGAGATTTTATGCGGACCTACAATACCTTTTAGACCGCACCCCATCATCAGACGTCGTTTTTCTCATAGGAGACTGGAATGCTAAGGTCGGGAGTGAAGAAATATCCGGAATTACAGGCAAGTTCGGTCTTGGTGAGCCAAATGAAGCTGGGCAGAGGCTAGTAGAGTTCTGTCAAGAAAACAACCTGACCATAGCGAATACTCATTTTCAACAGCACAAGAGGCGCCTGTACACATGGATTTCACCGGACGGTCTGTACAGGAATCAGATCGATTATATTATTTGCCGGCAGAGATGGAGAAGCGCTATACAAGCAGTAAAAACAAGGCCTGGGGCCGATTGTGGCACCGATCATCAGCTTCTTGTTGCCAAAATTAAGCTTCGATTGAGGAAAACGCAGAAAACTAGAAGGCCTTTCAGGTATGATCTGGATCAGATTCCATTAGAATATGCTGTGGAAGTGAGGAATCGATTTCAAGAATTAGATCTAGAAGACAAAGAGCCCGAAGAGATGTGGACTGATGTTCGTGATATAATACAAGAAGTTGCTACTAAGGTAGTTCCAAAGCAAAAGAAATGCAAAAAAGCAAACTGGTTATCTGAAGAGGCTTTGCAAATAGCTGAGGAAAGGAGGATGGCAAAAGGTATGGGGGAAAGAGAAAGATACAAGGTTCTCAATGCGGATTTTCAGAAAATAGCAAGGAGAGATAAGAATGCCTTCCTGAACATACAGTGCCAAGCAGTTGAGGACAACAGCCAATTAAGGAACACAAGAGCTCTGTATAAGACAATCAAAGATATCAAAGGAAGCTTCTGTGCTAAGCTGGGTGTGATAAAGGACAAACGAGGCAAGGACCTCACTGAAGCCTCAGAGATAAAGAAGAGGTGGCAGGAATACACAGAAGAACTGTACAAGAAGGACCCGGATGTGCAAACCCAACATAGGACGGTTGTGATTGCTGATCTCGAGCCGGGCATCCTGAAGAGTGAAGTTGAATGGGCCTTAGCCAGCCTTGCTAAGAACAAAGCTAGCGGAATTGATGGTATTCCAGCTGAGTTGCTTCAAAACCTCAACCACGACGCTGTTAACACACTGCATACATTATGTCAAAAGATTTGGACAACCCTGCAGTGGCCACAGGATTGGAGGAGGTCAGTTTACATCCCCATTCCAAAGAAAGGCAGTGCCAAAGATTGTTCCAACTACCGCACGATCGCGCTTATTTCGCATGCTAGCAAGGTGATGTTAAAAATCCTGCAAGGTAGGCTGCAGCAGTATGTGGATCGGGAGCTTCCGGACGTGCAAGCTGGGTTTCGCAAGGGCAGAGGAACTAGAGACCAAATTGCCAACCTTCGCTGGATCATGGAAAAAGCAAGGGAGTTCCAGAAACCCATTTACTTCTGCTTTACTGATTATGCGTAAGCGTTTGACTGCGTAGATCACAGCAGATTGTGGCAAGCTCTCCAAGAGATGGGAGTTCCAATTCACCTCATCTGTCTCCTCAGGAACCTTTATGAAGGGCAAGAGGCCACAGTCAGAACTGGGCATGGTCTTACTGATTGGTTTCCGATTGAGAAAGGGGTGAGGCAAGGCTGCATACTGTCGCCCTGCCTATTTAACCTATATGCAGAGTGCATCATGAGGAAGGCCGGTCTGGACGAGTCTTCAGCTGGAGTGAAGATTGCTAGAAAACGTATCAACAACCTTAGATATGCGGATGATACCACTTTAATGGCAGAAAGTGAAGTGGAACTCAAGAGACTTCTGATGCGCGTACAAGAAGAGAGTGAGAAGTTTGGGCTTAAACTGAACATTAAAAAGACGAAGATCATGGCGTCTTGCCCTATCAAGTCCTGGAGCATCAATGGACAAGAAGTGGAAGCTGTGACAGATTTTCTGTTCTTGGGCGCCAAGATTACCTCGGAAGGAGACTGCAGCCATGAAATTAGGAGACGCCTGCTTCTGGGAAAGAGAGAAATGGTTAGCCTTGACCGTGTAGTAAAGAGGAGAGACATTAGTCTGCCAACCAAGATCCGTATAACCCGTGCTATGGTCTTTCCAGTTGTGATGTATGGATGCGAGAGTTGGACTGTGAAAAAGGCTGACCGCCGAAGAATTGACGCGTTTGAATTGTGGTGCTGGCGAAGTCTCTTAAGAGTTCCTTGGACTGCCAGAAGATCAAATCAGTCGATATTGTCGACCATAAACCCTGACTGCTCATTGGAGGGTCAAATTCTAAAGTTAAAGCTCAGCTACTTTGGTCATCTGATGAGAAGAGAGGAGTCGCTGGAGGAAGATTTGATGTTGGGAAAGGTTGAGGGTCGCCGGAGAAGGGGTAGGCAGCGAACGCGATAGTTAGATGGCATCCTCGAGGCCCTGCAGATGAAGTTATGTGATGTTAAGAAGATAGTGAGAGACCGGAAAGCGTGGCGTGACATGGTCCATAGGGTCACGAAGAGTCGGACACGACTGAACGCCTGAACTGAACTGAACTGTAGATATTATGTTTTATCGAATACGGCCACGTTTTACTGTGTGCTCTACATACCTTGTGTGAAGTGCGCAAATATTTTCCCTTCTGCGCGTTTATTTTCAAAGTTTTTTTTTTTCTTTTTATCATTTGACCTATATAAAGACGCAAGTAAGGCTGTTTATGCTATACATTTGGCCTTCATTGCATCACCTGTCGGGAGACATGTTGAAAACACCTCGACACTTGGCCTTCGCAGATGATATGGATATGACAAATGAGGTTTTTCACACAAATACTCGCCTCCTTAAGTTGTTCACGCCATAAAGATTTTTTAGTAGCGTTAGTAGCCGGAGATTCTCAGGAAGTGTTGCTAAGGTCAGGTTCTTGGTGTCAATTAGTCCTGAACCACATCGTCCTGGATTGCACTCCAAAGGATGAAGTAATTTCCCGCGGCAATGCAGATTTCCTGTTAGAAAAAAAAAAAAACGATGTCAATGGGACGATAATTCTTCCTGGGTGAAAGTGTATGGGACGAAATTTCTCACAACCCACCCCGAAAGCAGACTAGCACATTCAAAGGAGTAAACGAAGTTACTTGCGCAACAAATGAAGTGGGTAAATACAGGATAACGGGGCAGAACTTTGATTCCTTGTGTCACGAAGCAAACGCGTAACCTCTGCGCCCCAAAGTTGCATGCGTTCAATGGTAGTGGAGGGAGACAGGGGAAGTGGCCAAGCATGAGATATCACGAGGGGGCCACGAGACAGCCGCTGGAGAAGTTGTGAATAGATGTGGCCCCATCTCCTATGCCAGAGGGCCCGTGTAGCGGCGTTCTGTCGATATGTTGTGCGCAGCGGCTTGTACTAGTTGTGTAGAGACTGTGTCTCGTCGCCGAGGCCGAGCGCCGGTTGGGAAGCCGCCGAAGACGTGCACGGAACCCATCGTTGAGAGAGAAGTGGCGACAACATACGGCGTGAAGCCGAGACAAGGCAAATGAAGCGGCAAGCAAACATGGAGTTGAAAGCTTGCGAAGCCGAGCAAGACGACTGAAGCGGTAAGCAGACGCGAAACTTCAGTCTATGGAGGCCGAAGTGAAGCGGCACAAACGGCAGGTTGATTCAGAAGAACGAACGCGTCTCCGTGAAGGGAATGCCAAGCAGCGAAAGAATGCGTTTGCGGCTGCTACGAACCTCTTCCAGAGGCGTTTCATGAACAATCCGTTTGGCTTCTCGTGCTCTGTGTGCGAGTGTCTATGGCACACATATGACTGGAGCCCATTCCAGCAGTCCATGCTGCATGCGGCAGGGGTTGCTATATACGTCAATAAAGGAGTGAACACCTTAGAAGTTTGTTTAGTTCCGTAAGTATACGACTGTGGGGAGCTCTGTGCCACTTTTGCTCACGATAACGATGAGGCAATAAAGGCTTTCGTCTTGAAAGGTTCAAACCGGAGGGATCCCCGCACACTATCTCGGTGAGATATCACCGGAGTTAGTGGTCCGCTTTGAAAGGTTTCCGTATCTCAAAATTACCCTTCTCAAAGTAGCGCTCGCCTTCACATAAGGAAGCATGGTCCCAGTGTCTTGTGACATGTCCAGTTTTATCTATGGCGTTTGGAATATGCCCATGATGCGACATCACGAAATGGTTGCTTGAGGTAGACCGCCGCTGGACTGTAGGAAGCCCAAGATAGATCATGATGCAATGTGACAAGCAAATGAGCTCAAAATTGACGCTAGCGTTGAGTATATGGCTAGTAGCTCCTAAACAATTGTTTAAAGACCGGTTGTGTATGTTTAAAATTTAAGTAAAACTGTCATGTCTCGGATAACAAACATCTCAAAATGTCATTTTTGTTACATTTGACCTGTCACTAGAAAGCAAAAACAGCAGAAAGTTCTTTTTTTTTTTTTAAAACTACATTTCCTTAGCATTCTAAGGTACTCAACAATAAGCGGTCCCCATGTAGGCAGTAAGTTTTTCTATAAGGCGTTATTGAATGAAAACCACAAATAAAATTGCTCCAGAAAATAAATTCCCAGCTATTCACATTTGCTACAAACTAAAAAAAAATCGAGGTCTAATTTAATATAAAAAAGACAATTCCGGGAATAAAATAAAGCAACCAAAAGAAGCTATGTATAGTGGCCGATGAGCAAACGAGTGGTAGTATTCTTCAAAAATTATACCGAAGGTTAGATCACTTTAAGAATGTAATGCGACAGCTTCAGAAGCATGCAGAGTTGCTGCTTCAGGACTTTGTCATTGCAGCTCAGAGTGCTCACTAATGCGTTTTAGAGCGTGAGCTGTAATATAATTTCACTTAACTCTAAAAGCTCAAACTTCACTAGATTAACTTGTAGGTGTTAAATAATTACCATTAATTTTAGTGAACTGTGATTAAAACTGAACTTTATGCTACACCCTCGTCATATATTGTTGAATAGCTTATATCTTGTACGATTACACTACACTAATTTACAGGCCCTAATTTATTATTGTTATTCGTTAACTGTGATTAAAAATGAACTTTACGCTAGACAATAATGTCGTCATATATCGTTGAAAAAACCCCGAGGAGTAGAATGCAAAATGAAACGCTCTACCACTCAAAAACCGTATAAAACGAGATAACACGCGTCTAACTCGGTTCAATTACAAGGTTAAACCGTTGCCAATTTTATAAAATATATTGTTTAAATTTATTAGCATGTTTACCAGTTTGAACATCTAATCTACTGTCACATTCTAAGTTATGCTGTGTGACAACTGCACCTATACACTGGCTTATGTCACGTCGTCTCGGGACAAAACAGCGCTTGGCCATGTCACCTGCTAATTGCCACATGCCAGAGTACTTGCCAACTCTCTCACAATATTATCTCAGTGGTCGAGAGATTAACGACGTCACACGGTAACAAGGCATGGCGGAGTGCTGACTGGTCGTCCAGGTGTGTTACGTCACAAAACCATGTGACCTCTACCAACCAATGGCTATTGTCGTGACACGGACGGACTGCGGCTTTTCCTTTTAACGAAGACTTTAATGTCGTCCCGTTAATAGATGGGAAGAATGGTGCTATCTTGCATGTTTAAAAGCCAATGGTATCTCAGGGGCCATCCGCTCTTGGAGTGAACACGTGAAGGAAAGTGGCGCAAGTTGTGCTTAGCGTCGGCTGTCCCTTGCTACGATGCTCGGCCGGGTCGAACACACTGTCGTTCTATGGAGCACGGTCACGTACTTGCCTGCACATTCTTAAAGAAGAAAGCCATGTACAGGCGCGGACATAAGTAAACGAGCAAGCTTTTCCGTTCAGAATACAATCTTGCCTTTTGGCGATAAGTAAATATTATTTGTCCAAGTGAATGCGCACTGGCGTCTACTACCATCCTGGACATACCATGACTTCCAGTTTCAACTATGCCACACGTGAAAAAATTGGCACTGGCTTAGATCAGGTATGCCAGGATATACGTAGCGAGAGGTACGTTTCTCTAGCTGAGCTTGTTGTAGTCATTTATGTCTAGCAATGAGACTCAGATCCTCTGCTATTGGTTCCCGTTGACTGAACTCTTGCCGAGTTCCCCTCTCGGCAGATATGCTCCGTCTATTGCGCTCGGTCGTCTGGCATCACAGTTTGGGAAGCCGTTCCTTCCTCTGCTCGGGCGTCTCCGCTGCTCTATTCGCCTTCTTACGCTCATTCTCGCTTTGCTGCTGCTATGCGCCGCTTTTTACGCTCTGCCGGCGGCTGCGTTTCGGTAGAGGCCAAACGGAGAGAGGTCCGTGCGCTATGCCATGTCAGTACACAATAAAGATCCCCAAGTGGTTTAATAAATAAATGAGGACCTCCTTGGCGCGCTGCAGTAAGGCCACCAATGATGACGACGATGAAGTATGGGCCCTGCCTTTATAATGTGTGGTCATGCTTGAGATGCTCCGGCCACAAGAGTATAATTAAGTAAAATAATAATAACCTTTCTCGGGGGAACTTTGGACCACTAAAATCCGATGAGGCGCAAGCCTCTGCGCGGTGGTGCGAAGCCCTCCACTACCGGCACCTCTTTCTCTCTCTTTTTTTTGCTCCCCCCTTCCTCCATTTCCTTACGGCTCGGTTCAGGTGTCCGCGGAGAATTGTGACAGATACTGCGCCTTTTCTTTCCTGTAAACCAACTTGAAACTCCGCTGATGCCTGCTGTACTGCGTCTGATTCTACATGCTGTGTGGTGCGGCGTTCGAGGAAGCGCTGTATGAAAGGCGCCGAACGGGCGCTTGGATCGGAGGCCCGATGGGATCAGTTTCGTATTGGCTCGAATAGTCTGGTGGCATCATGGCCAGTCGTGACGTAATGGCCGGATGTAACATCATTATGACATCAGTTCTGGTCATTAGACATGGTCGTATGTGACGTCATGACGGCGTCATGGTCGATGACGTCACCATGCGATGACGTCATAATCACAGTCAACTCTCAATTGCCCATGACTATTTGGTCATGACTAATGACTAATCAGTACTAGTGAGCGACTAGCTAGTCATTAGTTATTACTAGTTACTGGGCTAGTCATTAATACTGATTGGTGACTAGTTAGTCATTAACCATAACTATTACTAATACTAGTTAAGGTATGACACTTCTCGTGGCCGGACGGACAGGGTCATGGCCACGATTGTGAGCCGTTAACCTTAAAGGGCTAGGCAATGCCCACACCCCATGCAAAGACACAAGATAATAACAGCCAGTGAGAAACGTCTGCTACTTCAGCTCACGTACTGTTTAAAAGCGCGCCATTGCAGCCAGAATCACAACCGCACATGTGCCGTGCCATCACAAAGCGCGAGTATGTATTCCCGCAATAAAAGCGGTCAAGCCCGTTCCTTTCTTACTCACATTAATGCAGCTGCACAGCATCACATCAGTGCGTGGCGTCGACCTTTTTTTTTCTTTCTTTTTTTTTTTTGCGGGAGAACGGATAAAATGGCCAGACTGCGTGTGCTCAGATGGAGCCCTTAAATAAACGATGTAAACGCAGCTCTCGCAAATGAGCATTATATATTACTCTCTAACACAACCGCCACGGCTCATAAACCGAGAACACGAATGAAAATTGGAGCGACAAGCTAAATCTTAGATAGGCATGCGGCCTAAACCGTTATACACAGTCGACATTAAATACATCAATCGATATGCAGATCCACGTGCCTTGGATCTTTGGTCCCGAAAAGACGTTCTTGAGAGATATACGGACTTTTGGCTGCTTGCTGAAGCAAAACACGAAGGTTTAACAAACAAGCAATTTAGTAAGCTCTTTTACCAAAGAAATTGAAAGCTAGAGCAGCGCGCTATCATGCGACCTAGTTCAGCTTTTCACCCTTAACCAAACTATGTGCCATGAAAGAAGGCTTAACGAAGGACACGGTCTATAGTACTGTTTTTTGGGGGGCTGGAGGGTACAAATCGTTGATTTGCAATTGCTTAATTCAGTGTAATCTGAAGCCGGATGTGCAACAAAATACAAGTGGACTGCGCAGACTCCAACCTTTCTGAATGTCTAATGCAAACTACTTGTATTTTATCGTCTATCTATTTTCCTATAGTCCCGGAGTTTCTTTAAACGAAGGACATTTGTTCGCGACACTCGAGTATAAAAAAAAAAAAAAAAGAAACCAAACTAAACATGACTTTAGATCTTATCCTGTTGTTGGTAGCATGATTATTCTTTCCTCAAGGTTCTTTCGTAGAAATAGAATCACATGCTTTCATTTCCAAGAATCTATATTTTCGTGAGCCTTATGATGTGTGCGGCTCAGCGAAAGTCACTCTCAGCAGTACACAAATGTGCCTGGCGTATGAAACCCTCATTACTCACGCGCATCAGTATACGATCTTGGAGTCATCAGCATATATATTGGACAGTACTTTTTTTTCTCTCTAAGCACTTGCAAATATGCTATGCGCACTAGTACATAGCTATAGGTTTGCTTCCATTCCGTGCCTCAGTAAAGCTTAGGCCTTTTCATGCTTGTTCGTAACAATGTATCATTGTGAGCTCTTGGCGTCTAATAAAATGCGCAGAAGCAACTACGAGGCAAAGGAAGAAAAATATGGAAATAAGAGCTGCTGGAGTGCAATTACAGCAAAGCTCCATCAGTAATTTCAGGTATTAACCTTCGGGCATACAAGTGGCCTAGCGTTTGGTGCCCATCATTTGATGTCATCTTGTTCCGTTCCCATTCCAGCTGTCACGTTCTCGATTGATTTGACGCCTAGAGTACGTAATCAAGCCTACAAATTCTTCAGCATGCACACTGCTCATCGATTAACTTACAAAATGACGACCCTTCAGTACGTGAGAATACTCCCGCACAAGTTCTATCGCTTCTGCGGCCAAAGCTATAGAGCTGAAAGGCATCAGCTCAATGCGCAGCAGAATATAGTCTCTTCAGAAGTTTCGCGAATCAGGCTCTGGAATATTTTACCATTGCGGAAACATTCACCTTATCATTACACCAAGATTGTAGTACGATACAAGCCAGTACGCGTTACTGTAGTGCATTTTAAATTAAGTACACTACGCCCTAAAAAAGCGATGGCTAAGCCATCTGTCGCAAATCTCGCAAAACGTGTGCCGGCTGCTTCTGCTGCAGCATGCTTCAAAGCGCCGATATCTGTACGCTTTCACAACGGGCTCGTTTCGACAACGTGCGTAGTGCGGGATATTCATTGACCGCGAAGTTACGTTCACCTAGGCCCTCAGTGATAAAAAACAAAAATAAAACACGTTTCTTCGTCGTTAGCGGCTCGAAAATTACTATTTAACGTAAAGGCGGAACCGAAACCTTAACTGAGGCCAAGTATGCCACAACTACGTGGTGTAGTAACATCGTGACGAAAGCTACGGCCCTGTGGCCTTGGCTGCATAGCCACAAAAAGTGCCTCTCTGCTATACGAACAGTGGAAAGGAGCTGTTTTCTTTATTTTTCGCTGCTGCAATGGGCAGCAGCGGCGAAAACACCTTTCATTGTCTCTTCAGTTACGGCGCCCTTTGCCGCAGGACTTGCCACAGTTACAAGCCCAGCCATTGCATCCAGCCATTCTTCATGAAATCTGCGCTGTGTCGCGTGTGAAGGACTGATTGACTCGCTTGCGGCAATTGCATTGGAGAGCGTCAGCACTGCGCCTCACCTGCAACCCGTGACCTGCACTTCGTGACCTGTTACTAGCTATAAAAGGAGCTGTGCTTTCTGTCGACCCCAACTTGGCAACAGCCGCAAAAACTGCTTTCATCGTAGCCATCAGTTAATGCGCACTTTGCCGCAGGTACGTGAAAATTTTAGAAGCTTTTCCTCTTACTGTTTTCGCTGTTGTCGTCATTCTGCTATTAGCGCAATAGGGCACCCACTGCACATAGTGCGTCATGAGAACGGATCTGCATAAAATGAAGGAGGAACTAAGAGAGGAACTAAAACAGGAGCTGAAAACGTTTAAAGAAACTATTGAAAGAGACTTGCGAAACGAAATTCGTGACTTATAATAAAAATTAAACCTTGAGATTCGTGGAGTCATTGTAGAAGGAAACGAAAACGTCGTTGACATTGTCAAACAGATTTGCAGTGCCATGAAAGAACCGATCCTTGAGCATGACATTGAGGTGTGCCACAGGGTACCGATTCTCAACGATAGTGAAAAACACATTGCTGTGGAGTTCAAGTGTATAGAGCAAAACGAGATACTGCTTGATAAAGGGAAGAAAAGCAAGACTTCTTAACAGTGACATAAATCTGTACAACTTTGATCCCATCTATATTAACGAACATCTTTGCCCTGTCCTGAAGAAAACTTCTCTGCGCAGCTATCGGTAGGAAACGCAAGCAAGGCTGGAAATCAGTTTGGACGTTAGCTGAATGGCAAGATTTTCGCAAGAAAGTCAGATGACGCGCCGGTCATTAAAACTAAGCATGGAACAGGTTTAGATAAAATACTGTAACTTACAGCTTCGGTCTTTGTGCTGCTCTGAGGATGGAGTACTTTGAATTATTGTCTCCAGCTGATCTTAAATTTGCCTCCGAATCTGACACGTCTGTCTTACACTTTTATGCTATAGCACCATGCGCAACAAGCATGACGAGATCAATGAACTATTGCGCGGATTCTCCTTCAAATTTAGAGTACTAATGACACCTGAAACTTGGTGTAATCACGCATCAGACATCCCTCCAATTGAAGGTTACCAACACTTCTTACTGAATCGCCCCTGCGGACGAGGGGGGTTGGTAATTTTCGTTGCTACAGAACTGCATTGCGAACAAATTGGCAGAAGTTTCCACTAATCGGCTAATTTTGAAGTGCTGACGAGAAAAACCAGTAAGGCAATCATTAGGGGCTGTGTACCGACCTCCATGTGGCATGGCAATGTTGAAAATGCTTTCACGTTTTTTGAGAGCCTAATGGTTTACGTTTTCATTTGTGGTGGTGATTTTAGCATTGACATCGTGGACGAAAATAACAATTATGCATTTGATGCTAGGCGGCTTTCGGCCGGTTACAAAAATAGTATTACCACTTCGACACGTGTTACTCCTTTCACCTCATCTGCGCTTGATCTTCTTGTCACTAATATAAATAAAGATAACCTCAGTGCGGACACAATCGCACCCGACATAAGCGATCACTGCCCTGTCTTCATGACGTTTTCATGCCCTAGCAAAAAACACTTGGCCCAGGAATTTACTTCCCAGCCCATTTTCGAAAGCGCCTTAGAATACTTCAAGCGCGATATTACTGCGCATGACTGCAAATCTATACTGGAACTCAGTGATGCCAACTCAGTCTACTTGGCATTTCTTGAAGATTTTCTTCTTGTCTACAATAAACATTTCCCTTTTAAGACAGCAAGACGATCGCGGAAGCCCCGCCGGGGTGGTGCAGTGGTTACGGCGCTCGACTACTATGCCCAAGGACGCGGGATCGCATCCCGGCCTCGGCGGCCGCTTTTCATTGGAGGCGAAAAGCAAGGTGCCCGCGTGCTGTGCGATGTCAGTGCACGTTAAAGAACCCCAGGTGGTCGATATTTTCCGGAGTCCTCCACTACGGTGTCTCTCATAGCTTGAGTCGCTTTGGGACGTTAAACCCCACAGACCAACCAACCAAGACGATCGCGGAAAACTAAGAAACCTTGGGGAACCTCAGAACATGTCAAGCGTATCAAAAAAAAGAACAGCCTTTATCACGCTTTTCTTCGTTCGCGATCCGAGGATATGTTTAAGGAACTTAAGACTGTGCGCCATAAACTAAATGCGACACTAAAACAGGCAAAACGTTAGTCCTTCAAAATCTTTTTCGCTGAAACTATAGCTAACAGCCCACCTGCCGTATGGAATATTGTCAATGATATATTCTTGGTCGTAGAAGGAAGACTACATCACCAAAAACAATAATTAATGATGACGAAGAGCTTTGCGCAACTTGCAGATCACTTCAACTAGTACTTTGCTAACATTGTCTCAGCAAGTAATTTAGGCCCCTCAAGCATGACCACCATGTGCTACAGTCTCTCACGGAGTTTTTTTCTTGAACTCACTGACACCGAAGAGGTCTCCCACACTTTCTTTAACATGAAATATACTAAAGCACTAGATACTAATAACATACAACTGAGACCAGTAAAATTTGTAATAGATTGCATTGCACCTGTTTTATCCCACATTTTAAACTTAGCTCTTGAATCAAGCATTTCTTCAAACGCAATGAAAAAGGTTTGTACAAATGAGGTGATGTGAATGTCGTGAATAATTATCGGCCAATATCTATCCTCTCGGTTTCTTCAAAAGGACTGGAAAAGTTGTTTTTTTTTACAGATTTAATAGATTCCTTAAGAAAAATAGTGTATTACCTGACTGCCAATATGGGTTTAGGAGGGTACGATCGTCGGAAATAGCCTTGCTCATATTTAAAGAGCAGATAGTTCAAAATATAGATTCTGGTCGTTTTACTCTAGGTCTGTTCATCGATTTCAGCAAAGCCTTTGACTTCATAAATCATTGTATTTTGGCAGGTAAGCTATCACAGTGCGGAATAAGGGGACAGCCCCTGAATGTAATTACATCTTATCTTAAAGACAGAGTTCAATGCGTCCATATAAATAATACTGAGTCATCTTCATTGCCTCTACGTAGCGGGGCACCGCTGGGTAGTATCCTCAGCCCGCTATTAATTAACCATTATATAAATTATAAAGTATATATTACCCATTCATCTAAATAATTTATATATGCTGTTGATGGTAGTCTTCTCTTTACCGGTGAAGATTCAAATGACTTGGTTATTCAGTGCAACGGAACTCTTGAAAAACATGCATGGTGGTCCCAAATTAATCCCACAAAGACGAAATGTTTACTGTTTAGGCCCCGAAGTAAAACCTCCACACTCCAAAATTCAGTCAGCTTTATTAATGATCATATGGCAATAATAGATGAGCACAAGGTTCTGGGTATTACACTAAACTGTCACCTAAGCTGGGATCATCACATTAACAATATGTGCAAAAAGCTCTCAGTGGTAGCAGGCACTCTGCCCTGCTGCAGAAATATACTTCCAGAACAAGTTAAACTGCAGTTATATCATGCTCTATTTGCAACTCACGTAAACTACTGTACTCTTGTTTGGAGCACAACAACAAAACGAAATATTAATCAAATCAGTGTGCTTCAGAAAAACGTTTCGTGCTATTTTGCGAACGTAGGCATAGGTACAACTACAATAAACCTATTTCCGAAGTCTGACACTATTCGATTTACACACAGTTATGAATATATATTGTTAAACCAGCTCCACTTCCCTTATGCAGAATCTGTAAATTTTATTAAACTTGTTGCTTCATTACAACAGCGGACAACGGATGTATGCATTAGAAACCTTCCACACTGGTTAGTTCACAATTTCCGCACCCAATACAAATTTCAGTCATTAAAACATAATCTACCATCCTTTCTCAACAAATACGCCTAACAGGCTTTTTCATCCAAGAAAAAACTAAAGAGCTTCTTTTTTAATTCATGTTAAAATGATACGCGTCACCTTGAATGTTCTCGTAATTTGTTTTGCTGTGCCTTGTCTATGTAAAACAATGAATTACAAGGTTTGCTTCTGTTGTACTTCTGTATTATAACAGTTTATATTTTTTTTCTCGTTGTTTTCTATACATCTACGTTTGGTACTAATTAGGTTTGTGCATATTCTTTCGGTTTTGATAAGTGCGCCTCCCTTGTTTGCATACTGCGGCGACTCCTGTCTTGTGCTTTGGTCCCTGGGCCTCGTCAAGAAGCTGAGTGCAACTTTTAGCCCAGGGGCCATTCAAAGTTGCCTTTTGTAAGTGCTCTGAAAAATAAATGGATGATTTGAAATGAATCAGAGTGGTTATAATTCTGAGACATTTACTGATAATCGTATCTTTAGGCCGTCTGCTTTCGCATAGATTAAAATATTTTAGCGTTGCATGAAACGCCGTGGTAAGAGACACCAAAAAATAAGGTACCAGGTAAAGGTACCAGACGAGAAAGGAAGAATTGTTTTCAATGCACACAAAAGTCAACAGTATCAAGCACGAAATTAAAGCAATAAAAAAAACGCGAAAACTGCCTCTCATTTCGTTAAAACATTATGCCTCAAACGTGACAAGACCAGGCGCGCTGTCACCTCTCTGCTAAAGTCGAGCCCAAGTTGTGATTTCATCAGCGCCGCGAAGAAATGCTTGGTGCCTTAAACGGGAACACTACCGTTCCTGTATTTTCGCACAAAATGTAAACAAGCGCTGCGCGTATCAAATTCCTGGTCTTGACGTCGAAGTGTTCGGCGCTTCGGGGAAAAAGCGAATGAAAGAGAAGGAGTGAGAGACAAAATATATACATATCTACATAGAGCACGCAAGAGCAAACGTTTACGCTTGCAGTGTGGAGAAGCGCTTTTCGCTGAACGGAGCAGCGGTTGTGGGCACCGTTTCTGACTGGCATTTTCTTTCTTTCAGCCCGACGTGTGAAGAAAGCGCGCTATTGAGCGTTGTTGGAAGAAAAACTAGCGCTCCCAAGAGCCCTACAAGTGGAAATGAAAAGTTGATGTCCGCAGCCCGTTATTGGTAGACCGATCCGGCCAATTTCGAGCCGGTCATAAATATATCCCAGGCGAAGAGCCAACCAGGAGGGCGAGCCAGCGAGGAAAGAGCAAAACGGCCGCGCCCCTCATCCGCTGACAGCGAGATGCTGCGGAAAGGGCGACGATGGCCGAAAGCAAGCCAGAAGAGGAGGCGACCGCTGCTTGCGTGGAAAAATGTTCACCTCCCGACGCCTGAAAGCTACTGCACCGCAAAACTCTTTCCCCGTCATAGAGTAGGGTCTCATGGCCCTCGTTTGCATGAGCGGTGCTCGTAACGAGTGGCTTCGGGCGTATTGTTAGCTGAAAGCAAACGCCGTACTTGTTAGTGATGTGCCTTGCATGCGCTTCACACGCAAATTTAACGAGGAGAACGAGCACGAAGGAAGCAGCGGACGCAGAAATTGAGCTCATAGTATCGTTTTTTTTTTTTCGTTTTTTTTTTTCGGGTTTATGACAGTCGACGTCCTCTTAATAGGAACGAGGGTGGTCCTGCATCGATACGGACTTCTTGTGATCCTGTGTACACACGTTTAGGCAGGCAATCCGTCGCGCATGTGGAATATTGTTAATTATTATATGTATGGGTTCTTTGTGTGTTCTTTTTGCCCCTCTTCTAGTTCCTGCATACGTGCAGCGTTCCGAGGACTACGCTCCGACTTGGCGGCGTCCATGGCGCTCCCGCAAATCTATTGACGCCTCTCGACCCCTCTGGCTGCTTTATCGGCATTGCAGTGGCGCTTCCACTGCGCAGGAATGCAGAATGTCTCCCTCTCTGCGGTCTCTTCAGAATGCTTTCATGAGAAGCGTTTCAAGTCGTTTGTCGGCGTCTTGTGTGAAAGCATAGATTGGCTTACCCCCACCAGCCAAGAATCCTGTCCGATTTTGTTTGTGTCATCGCTCTGATTGGCTAAGCTGCAAATGTTCTGAGGGCACTACCACAAGACCACGCGCGGGTAATTGAAAGAAGTCCGACACAGCGGCTCCAACACGTGAGTCTCACCGACGAGTCTTTGAAGTTCGGCAGCCAACAGAGAGAGTGATGCAGCTTATGACTGACTGACGACCAAGCTCACACTAAAATAAAAAAAAAAAGAAATGGGAGAGAGAGAGAGAATGTCGGAGACGACCGGTTATGTTTGAACCCGGGTACTCCGCTTAAGAAGTCGAGCGCTTAACCACTGCGCTACCTCTGATTCGTTTTCCAACGCAGTATTTATTGAAATGAAACAATGTTCTATGTAGAATAACTGAGCGCAGATTATTATGAAAAACAGCACCTGATCATAATGCAAAATAGGACTACCTGGTTCACAAAGCTCTAAGAAAGAAACAATACAGAGCACATCACTAAGAGTGAGTGCCATTCCGGCTCGAACTCGGCTTGTGCATACTATTCCCTTAAATGAACAATCACCCTTCAGAAATGATCCTTTGCCGAAACAAGAAACTGACAATGACAGTTCATCATGCGCGTTTTCCAGAGGCTGTGTAATCAAATTAGGAAGGGCATGTCCAAAGGCGCATCCGCAAATGATAATGCAGTAAGATATCGTACAAGCTGTGGTGTCAAATTCAGAATATTGTGTAATTTTCATTGCATAACATCCCAGAAGATTATTGCATCGTTGCAATCCATGAAACATTGCTCAATCGTTTCTGGAGAATCGCACATCCGACAATTTACCGCATGCCACAAAAATGCCCTTTTGATCACGTTTTATAAGGCAGAGTCTCAGTACGTAATCATATATAAAAAAAAAGTCTTCGTCACGCGAAAGAGGCATTTTGTACACTCTTTAGCCAAAATACAAAGAACGGTACATGAGTGGAGAGAAGAGCATGCAAATTACAACCTTGCGCAATTGTTTCCTCGGCACTGAAAATAGGAACTCAGGGGAAGAACGAACAAGTAGGAATCGAACAGCCAAATACACCTCTTGCATTACACCACACAAACACGGATGACCAGCAACTTCAGAAGACACAGTGAGGTTTGGTAAAAACGAACTAAATTTACTTGCAAAAATGCACGTACTATTGGCTGGAAAGAGTGACGGAGAAACATGAAACGCGAAACTAACTGACGGACATACAGGTGTACGAGACCAAGGCCAACTTTGGCTTGCAGGTCGGAAAAGGTTATCACGTTTCATTTATTCAAAAGACGAATTCCGCACAAAAGTACCGAATATTCTATGGAAACGTTCAATGTAAAGTCTTGCGCACTGTATTATTTGAAGAATGTAATAAATTTTAGTGGCTAAAAACAGCATTGCAGGCAGTAGCTCTGCCAAAAATAGACCATGGGGGACAAAAGTCGGAGCGTAGCGCTGAAGAATTCGCACACGATCTTTTTAGAAATGAGCACTATGCTTATGGGCGCTCAAAGGGACTCCAAAGTACTTTGGTGACCTGACCTCCATGCCACACCAACGTATTCAGCAGCTGTCGATCCTCACGTACCAAACCAGTGACCACTTGGAAAGAATCTTGTGTGCACCTGACACTGAATCAAAGACCACCGTTAAACGAATAATCGTATCTATAATTGGCTTGTGAGAGCAGCAAAACGCGAGGGCACCTGCGTAAGGTAATATCTTCAGTTCGTGACCAATTATGCGAAAACCACTGACAGTTTTACTATTTATAATACTTAAACAAAGTGGATCCATAAAAGCGCGGACAGTGGACACCCTTGTTTTACAGAAGACATAATGGGAACTGGTTGTGAGAGACATCCATTTACAATCAAACATGCTGGGCATTCTTTGTAGCAAAGGCGTATCGAAGTAAAACCAACTGAACTAAAGTTTGCAAGAACTGCAATGGAAAATCGAAGTGAATGAGACAGCCGATCAAATAATTTTGCCAGGTCATTTGCAGCAGCGCTAGCTGCTCGTGAGCATCACTGGAATACTGCAAAACCTTACGCGCCACTTGCAGGTTAGATTGCATTGGCCGGACTCTCAAGCCACATGCATGTCTGATGAGTTCCAATCAAAGTAGATATTGCAAACTGCAGCTTATTTGAGAGGCATTAAGCGATAATCGTATAAACATTCGAAAGTGTGATAGGCCTCTACCTGTCTTCAGACTGGAGCTTCTCTTTATCATCCGCTTTTGGTATTAACACAATATGATATTTTGGAAAGGACTGAGGCAGAAATCCCAGGTCAATACTGGTTTCAAAAATATGGAGTAAGAACGGGATTGTAAAACTCTCCTGAAAGACTATCAGCTCCCGGTGTTTTAGAAAGCTGCAAACGATGAATTTCTTCTTTCAGTTCAGTTAAGGTTAAAGAAGAGCTTATCACCGCGCACCCATTTTCAGACAGCAGCTTAATCATAGACACAAGGCGCTCAACATGAAATTCATAAACAATGCTTGCACTCACAAAAGAAAGAAAGGTGCAGTGATTTGCAAACTCGGTTACTATTGCATCTTAATTAGTGAGCAAAACACCACCGCAATCATCATCATCATCATCATAGTTTATTCTCATCTAACACTACAGATGAAGGAATCGTAGAAAGAAGCTGCTTTTGTCTGCAATCCTAATTATTGACAGGGAGGCAACACAAGAGCTTATACAATTTTAAAAACAAGCACGTCAAGCCGACATCAGAGCATACACGAAACATCAAGACGTATGCATAATGAAACTTAAACCACGTTATTCAAAAACTAGTAATTATGTAGTTCTCGACGTGAAAAAGAAAACAAATCAAGGTTAATGGGAGTAGACCTATTTAGAAGAGATGGAAGAGTGTATTGAGGGCATTCCCTAGCAAGATTTAATCGAGGTGTTGGCACTGTCCATTCGTCGCCACGTCTTGTTGGATAGACTGATTCTTTTTTCCCTAGCTCTGCTAAATTCTTAAGATTTGTTACATTATTCCTGATTTCTGTTTTAAAAAGAAACTAAGATTAAGAAACTCGTTTGGCAGAAGCGTGGCGACGTTCAGCAAGTAATGCCTATCTAGTTGGTTCCTCACATTGCAAAACACGATTGACATGGGATCTCATACGGGCAGCCCGAACTGCATCGAATTTTCGTAGGTGGCACTTCACTGCAGAGATTTTCTTTGTTAACTATTCAGTAGCTTAGCATTCAAGTTCGTGCAAATGACAAAGGCTCTGCAGCAACATCTGCTCTTTTTTCCTTTATTGCATGGAAAGCAAAAAAAAAAAAAAACTAAAACAGCTCATGCCTCAAATAAGTAATCACCCACCATAACAAATGCTGAAATTCCCGGAGGCAAGCATCTACATGCGGTAGCCAACTAGGCGGCCCTTGCAGGCAGCATACACTCCCCGCACCTAAGCGCCCTGCTTTTAGAATAAAAAATTCGACGATCCTGGTGATTCAGCATGACGGTCCATCATTTGGCTCTTACACATACTGAATTGATGGAAGCCGCCAATAGTGTGCAAAACTACGTCACCGACTGAGGACTAACCTGTTCTACAAAGTCAGGACTTCTAGTCATGCGCCCCCGTGGTAGCAACGAACTGATCTAAGTGAACATCCGCGATATACCCATTCCCGAAGAAGACACCATTCGCATCTTAGGCTTGCACATTAGCAACAAAGGCGGCAATGCGACAGCTATCGCTAAGCTCCGGACGACGAGTGAACAAGTTAGCAGAATGACCTCACGTATTACGACGAGGAAGAATGTATGAAAAAACACTGAACAAGGGTATAGGGGGAGCCTCATTTCGCAAGTCGAGCCAACGTTTTGACAAGTGGACTTGTCTTCGTCTGGGCAGCGCTATCATCACTGCCGAGATGTTGGGAACCCTGCCAGTGATGATCGCGCTTCCTAGACGAAGACAAGTCCACTTGTCAAAGCGTTGGCTCGACTTGCGAACTGAGGCTAACCCCTCTAGACTTATTCAGGGCTCTTTTATACTGTGTCTATCTTCTTTCTCTTGTTCTACTCTGAACCAGGAAGAATGGTATGAAAAGAACTACACGCTGCGACTAATTCAAGCCCTTATCGTCAGCCGCATAATCTACTTAACCCCGTACCTCAATTACGAAAGAACGACCTCAGGCAACTCGAGACCATACTTCGCATGGCCTGCAAGCAGACACTAGGGCAACCCCTCACCGTCTACTGACCGGCTCCTTCAACTTGGCGTCCACAACACCATCGATGAACAGTAATATATGAGCTCAGCACAACGGGACAAAGAAGAGATGGGACAAATAGCACCCCATGTTTGTCCTCTTTTTCCTGTTGTGTTGCGCTCGTATATTACTGTTTGTCATGGATCACCAACTCGCCCAATCAGCCGGACTTCTACCATCGACGAACTCATAAAGGCTCACCCTGTAACTCAAACTTTCCACCTCTCTGGTATCGCCACCTGACGGCAAATATTTGAACACCTCCGCATTAGTTTTCCCAGCACCGCGCAGCAGACAGAGGACATACCCCATGATTGGAGGGGCAAACTCCACACCATGCCCCTAAAACGCAATAGGGGACTTGCGCTGCCCAGGGGGCGCAACGAAAAACAAGCACCCTCTAGGCGTCTGCTGGGTAGTACAAATCCCCAGCATCTGCATCCGAATACATGTTGTCGGTATGGATCCACCGCTTTAATTTACGTTATGTACAAATTACAAATAATTTAAGGCGCTGAAAATGCTTTCATGATTGTCAGGAGGAGAAAAAGGCAATAAATAAAGCAATGTCAGGCATTCTATGACCTGCAGAAATTGGAGACGAAGTCTCGGAGCGCTGCCAGTCGATATAGCCAGGCGGGTGTCGCGCGAATTCGTGGAGCTCTTCGAAAGCTTTTCTTGCAACTATGCTTAAGCACATAAATACACGAAACCGCAAAAGGGATTGGCAGCGTAAAAAAATCCTTCGGAGGCATACACAGTCTATCCGATAGGCACCTTGCGCTGGCCGTGCTTGGGCCGCTGGCGATTGCGTTCAATGCATGCTTGTCGCTGAACTTGTAAGTTGATCTTGGGCTGGTTTTTGCTTTTTACGGCCCGTTTAACTGAAAAGTAATGCTCGTAATATTTGGAAATGCAGAGTCCACATACTGCATGAAAAGTCACACAGAAAGCTGAATCTGGGACTGCAGAAGTTCGAATTTTGCCGCGGCAGGAGCTTCGGTGTTCGTCGTTAGGTACAGATATCAGTGAAGGCACACTGACCATCGTTCTATTGCTTAACTGCCAATCGCCTTTAACTTACGTGCTTGCGGCTCTCGAGCCAGAGCTTTTGTTTGTTGGCTAAGTGGGAGCATAGTACATTAGGAGTCCGCTCAAGAACGCGCTGTGCATAATATCGAAATGCTATTGTCGGCTACTTAGCAATCATAAATATGCGCCAAATGCCGTCGATTGCTGTTTTCTCTGGAAAGTCAATGGCTGTTTTCAATGAGATAGCAAACGCTTTAAGTGAGCTCTAGCTTTCCGTTCTCACCTTTCGTTGCTTGACGTACATGCAGTTTTTATACTTGTGCAGCTGCCGAAAACAGTAGCATAACAAACGATTTCTTTCGCGATCACAAATAAACACGCGCATAGAGCTGGCTGTACCCTGTATTTCAGCTTGAGCCAACAGAGCGGCCGGAGCAAGATAAAAGGCGTTTCTCTTGAACCAGAGCATGCATCCACCTGATCGTCGGTACGAATCACACCGTAGCTCCGTTCTGTGCTGTTATGAAAGAGAGCTGTGGAGTGCAACAATTGTTAACTTGTCCGTAGCATCCTACGACGCAAGCGGCAATATACAGCGGTGAGGACGTTTCGAAATGGAGGGGTACATGGCAAGATCGATGCCGCATACTTTGAACAATTCGCCAGAAGGAGCCCGCAGCTGTTTTTTTTTTTTTTTTTTTTTAAAGGTTAGGCTACTGCCGGTTCAAAATGAAGTGCATGATATATGAAAAGTTTTTTTCCCGCTCACGAAGGGGCAGAAAGGATCGCGAGTCGACGTAGAAAGCCTGCGAGATACGCGCTGCGGCATAGGCAAAGCCGACGTTGTACTAACCAGTCAGGTTTTTCTTGGCCGCCACGAGAGGGCGCCACCCTACTCAAAACTCCAGCGCAAGGCTCCTATGTGTACCCCGAATATCATGAGGCATGACTCAAAGAACGAGCCAGGACGACTACTCTAAGGACAAAGGAGCCTTCTCTGTAGATTCTGCAGGTCCCTTCGAAGGCATCAGCCGTCACTCGCCTAGGCCATATGATAGCGGGGATGACAGCTAGAAATTCAGATGTCGCACAAATGGAGGAGGCAGCATTCGCATTAGCCGCGACACACACCGATCGTATATACATCGTCACCGACTCCCAAACCGCCTACAGGAAATGCATGTGAAGATCGGTTTCTTCTTTGGCCTGTAAAACGTTATCGCAAGCCAGACACCATATCTCAGACGAAAAAGTAATACGGATACCTGGTCATCAAGGGGTAGAAA
Organism: Amblyomma maculatum; assembly: GCF_055883805.1. Classification (NCBI taxonomy): domain Eukaryota; kingdom Metazoa; phylum Arthropoda; class Arachnida; order Ixodida; family Ixodidae; genus Amblyomma; species Amblyomma maculatum. The sequence continues at coordinate 99,106,791 of NC_139344.1, read as the reverse complement.
GAAACGAGTGTGCACATGCCGCAGCCCGAGCATTCCTCTCCTGGAATATCTCATTACTCCCCTCACATTACCAACCCCAAAACCTAACTACATATCGCGAGATACTGCAACACGTCCGTTTAGCGAGACAGACATTCCAAGCATCTGCTAAAGGGCTTGATAAATCAGAGGAGTGTCACCCCAAGCGGTTACAAATTTTGTCCTACAACAGCCCCGCTAGATTGCTCGCAATTACTGGGGGTACTTTCTCGGCTGAGTACACTTTTTGCGAGCAGAAAGCAGATCTTTACCATATGGCATGGGCTTGCCAGCAATACCAAGCCAATGTCTCGTAAAGAAAATCCAACCTGGGCGGATTGGGAGGTGGTCCGGTTCAACTCCGACCTTGCGGCCCAAAGAACCTTGCTTGCGAGAGCCCGGGCGACGGCTTCAGCCAATGGAGCCCTGGGCACCCGATCAACCCCACCCTTCACCCATAATCCATTTTCCAAAAATAATGTTTTATACTACAGTTACCCATCCACATAAACAAAGCATAAGGCATATCACAGTTCTTCCGAACAGGCAAGGGAATGCTATATGACGTGATTTTAACGTTTTTCTTTAGCGTCCGCTGCAATATATCCCAGAGAAAGGCAGCATGATAGGCACTGAATAAAGCAGTCATCAATGGCTTCTGGCGCGTTCAGTTCAGTCGTTCAGTCGTGTCTGACTCTTCGTGACCCTATGGACCATATCACGCCACGCTTTCCGGTCTCTCATTATCTTCCTAACATCACATAACTTTATCTGCAGCACCTCGAGGATGCCATCTAACCATCGCGCTAGCTGCCTACCCCTTCTCCGGTGACCCTCAATCTTTCCCAACATCAAATATTTCTCTAGCGACTCTTCTCTTCTCATCAGATGATCAAAGTAGCTGAGCTTTAACTTTAGAATTTGACCCTCCAATGAGCAGTCAGGGTTTATGGTCGACAATATCGACTGATTTGATCTTCTGGCAGTCCAAGGAACTCTCATGAGTCTCCGCCAGCACCACAATTCAAACGCGTCAATGGCCTGTGAATTGCCGCGTTACACAGGAGGCAATTCACAGGCCATGGAACGGACCTATTCTTGGCGTGAAGCCAATAATTATAATTAACGTTTTTGCTGCCTACTAGCCTGATTTTATCTCTTTATTGCCGGTTTTCCCATAAATGTAGTACAGCCAGCAGAGAACACAGAGGCGGGCCAACTGAGCTACCGCTGCGGGAGGTTTCGCTCGTTATAATCAGGTTCAAAAAGTGGTAAATATCCATCATTTGACGGGGTTAACGGGGCGGCTCACAGATGGCACCACAAGTAGGGTTAAACTACTAGTGGCATTCGAGATCGGGTGCGCCGCTGCACCGGAGCTGATCGCGGAGGCCGCGGTTAAACCTCTGTCATTTGACGCGGCGACCCGCTGGTCGCACGGCCAGCCACGGAAAATTTGTATCGGGCAAGTATCGCGTAAAAAAACAGCAAATAAACCAAGTTAAAATGAATAGGAAGAAACAAGCCCGGGATTTCGCGCTGTAATCGATTTAAACGAGATGATCGCTACCATTTTTTCCACCCGTGGCCCCCTTGATAGCGACGCAGTTCGCATGGGGCATGGGCTATGTGCACGGAAGGTGGTCACGCGACCTACGTTCGATGCTGGCAACGCTGTCTCCGGGCGTGGAAGCAGGGGAACTTCAATCGCTACGCATTCAACTTCAGACAGCGAAGAGAGAGACATCGGCAATTACATGACAACGCTTACAGAGAGAGCTTCTTTGTTGAGATCTGTATATAGAGAGGAGGTCGGTGATGCACCGGCGGGACATATAGAGAACATCTTTAAGCAAGGAAATTATCTCATCCCTTAACAACAAATCATTCGCATAGGCGTTTTGTAAATGCAATAAAAGGTTTGGCAACCAGGAATAAATCGGAAGTACATCGACTCTTAATGTAATGGTTGTTGGATAATTGTGGCCCCTCAAATTTTCCCAGCAATAAGGTAATTCACATGAAACGTGCTGGCTGAAAACAATGCAGGAATATTCACGTTACTGACTATTGAATGGGAGGCGCCCTAAGTTAAATAGCACTTACCAGTTAGACAGCACTTCGAACTAAATCCAATGCAGCGTGCATGCGGCAAGGGAAACACATCTGCGTCCAGCGTTAATAAATATCTTCGCTGTTATATTCGTACATCTTAAGTCCCGTCTAAAAAAAAAAACAAAAAAACAAAAAAAGAGATCAAAACAGCGAGACAAGTGTTCGGTTATCATGAACAGTAACTTATTTTATAGCGGCTCGTACAAATTTGATCAAACTTGACGATGCTGTGCCTTTGAAAAGTCTGAAAGTTTTCGCGATCACCTTGAGATACTTAATCGTATTTCACTCTTTCGCTTTTTGCATAACAAGCGAATAAGATCTACGTTCTCACGAACTACCGCTGTGGTCAACTTGGCGGCACATCCTGAGCGGTCGAAGGCGGAAGAGACGGCCGTATTCCACTCTCCCTGCCTGGGCGACTGAGCGAGACATACGGAGCTCCATAGCGGACCCTGCTTGGATCTTAGCGGATAAAAGGTTGCTTTGATGACCTGTTTGAATCCATAAGATATTCGTCATGATGGCCGTATCGTATAGCAACCGCGGGAAAGAGCCCTAAGTCTTCCGTGTATGCTGGGTCGCGGAGCCAGAGATATACGTCGTCACTGGATCCGCGCCTCATCATGAATGGAGATTTAGCTCGCATTAGGGTTGTAGATTTCCCGTTAGAGATGCGACTACATCGGCAGATAACTTAACATGCCGTATCTTCTTCTTTCGGAACACTATTTGTGCTTGAGGGAGAAGGAAGACGAAGGGAAGGAAAAAGTACATCTCATTGGTATGGCATTGCTATCAGTATTCAGGTTTGCGTTTTTACGTCACCTCTTCCTTTAATATGTACTTTAACGTGGATTATGGAGATCTTTTTTTGATGTCAAAGTTTTCCATTGGATGTAGGTTGCGCCTAATAGGCGAAGAGGTTTTGGTGTTCTACCATCTTTTCTATAATGAGCAGGCGAACAAAAGGTATTTCTATTGCGTTATTAAAAAAGGAAATACTTTTGCATTGAAACGAAAGTCTAGAGAAAAAGTGCATGAAGCACCGCTCTGGCGTACTTCCTGATATTCATCATGGAGGACAGTCAAAATCAGAAGAAAATAGCCAGAAATTTTTCATTCAAGATACGCGCTAATTGCCTTCGCGATTTTGTCATTGTTTAAGAGTAAAAATATAAGCGTTGGCGCACGTTTCTTATGAAATTTTTCTCTACTTACTGCTGAACGTTCATGTTTGCGCTTAGGGACTACGGTACAGATAGTGCTGCTACTTCAAGAAGGCTGATTTCGCTGCCTGCGACTGCTTCAGAAGTTAGTAGGACATATGTAAATCTTCCAATTTGGCTAATTATCAAGTACTTTAATAACAACCATTTGATACCTGCATATGTGGCACAGCAGCACATATACGTAGCGGCTATCACTCGAACATGCACCAGTAGATACACTCACAAAGAACGCATAGATAATCTAAAGCGTTAGGTAATGAGTCGCACATTTCCCTGCTTCAAGTGTCTGGTTTTCCTGTTATTTTTCTGGTTTCTTATTAGTGCCCTTAACATTGGAAGCTAAGATTCTGAGTAAAATATCTTGGCCTGGAATTTACTCCAATGACGGCATTAGGACGTTTTATATCGTTTTCGAATGCGAATATAACAAATAAAAAGTAAAAATTGAGGTTGAACTGAAAATCCGCAACCAAATTTAGCTCCTAATATAGTTGTCATCCTTTCGTTTATAAGGTATGTTTGTAACGGAGCAATTTTTTTAAAGCTATTTCTTTTTCATTTTAGGCTTGTCATACGATCACGACCGCGATAAAAGCAGCCTAAGGGCACATTGTTTTGAAAGCCGCATGGGTGTCGCGTAATCATCCCGTGAGGGAAAAAAGGGAGGCTGCCTGATAAGCGGCCGGCACCCGCTACGGCCCAACCGCGGGCTCAGGGACAACCCAGAGGGCAAGGCTAACTTGTACAGAGCGCTCACACCACTGGCCGAGAGCGGCAAAGCCGCGAGGCCGGCCCTAGCCAGACAACTCGATACTCCATTTGGCAGAGTTGTTGGAAGAAACAAGGCCCGGAGGAGGAAATCCGTTCAGCTGAGGAGAGCGTCTAATCTTGACCATCGGCGCCCGATCGAAGGGGACCCCATCGGGAACTGACGAGGCCATTAGGCCCCGACTGGGCCTCCCTGTTTTCCCTGGCACGCGCCACCGTCGCCAGCGGATACCAGGCGGACAGTGCCCACTCGACCTCCTTCTCCTCCTTCAAGCTCCGCTCCGACCGCCGGACGTCGGTCAACTCACGTAGAAGAAGCTCGCGGGATTACGGCGGGAGCGCAGAACGGCGCGCGCCATGGGAAGGTTATCAGCGAATCAGTCGCGCTTCGCCTGCGGGTCTTCGCTAGTAAGCCTGCAGCCGTCTTGCATAAGGGGCGCGCAGCAGTTCGCGCACGCGTGTCCAGTAGTGTGCACTTTAAACGATCGTCGCACTCGTCTTTGGTGGGGCGAAAAGAAAACACGCGCCATTATCCTGATCCTCTTATATTCGTCGTGTTGGCTCCTTTGATGTTCCCTTCCGGTTTTTGCTGCTACTCCTTTTGGCTCCGCTCTTTCCTCCCTCGCTTGCTGGAGTCTGTTCTCTAATCTCCTGCGAGCCAATATGTGCCAACCGGAACTCCGTGCAGTGCCATCAGTGCGAGCGCCCATATCGCGGAGATGGTGCCCGGCAGATTTGCGCGCTGTGCTGACACTCGAGATTACGAGGATGGAAAGATGGGTGCAATGCTAGCAGTGAGTCGAGTCTGGATGAGTAACTCGTTTATGCCATTTTCTCGATCAAATAGCACGCGCACACAGCAAAAACAATAACCAGGTCGCAAATTATGTTCCACTCTTGGCCTTACCGGGGAAGGGCCAAAGATGTCACCTGCTCCTCTTTCTTACAAAATGTCTTTGTTTCTTTTTTCTTTTTGACGCAAGCGGGACCTATCTCTTATCGATTTTTTTTTCTCCTCAAGGGCTAGAATGCAATTTTTTTTTCGCGCTTAGTAATAACTTTGATGCATTAAATTCCTACTCAACAAGTTTCGACCGGCAACAATATCAAAGTGGGCAAACGCCAAGCATCTTTACGCTGTCGGTACAGACATCGAAAACACAGGCAGACGGACACCTACTGGTCATTATTGTTCCGTGTATTGCAGCGGCGAATAAATCATTAGTCATTAGGTTTAGCACGCGCATTCTGCACTTTTAGTCATTCATTAGTGTTCTCTCAAATACAATCGAATTTGAAAAAAAAAAAAAAAAGAAAATCTGCTGACGCGATCAGAGGCACGGCGGGGGTGCAAACTCGGAATGCAAATGGGTATTCGCTTCATTTATGCATGCATTTGCTCCTTACAGGTGCACGTGCACGTGTTTAGTATTCAATGCAGATGTGAAGCAGAAATGGTACCGTGATTGAATCGGCGTCTAAGGCGGACGAGGTTGTTCCAGCGTTTCGATCGATTGAGGAGGATTGAACGAGCAGCAGCCAAGAAGCAGGTGAAACTGGAATTGTAAGACGCTCCGGGCAAGCACACGGAAGCTGATTGCTGGCCTCCTCGTTACTTCGAATCGGTTGTCCTCCAACTTGCACTCACAGAGGGTTGGCGAGTGGTAGTCATCAACAAGTGTGGAAAGGCCTCGCAATATGAACTATTATTACATACTATTGTCAATTGCCTCTTAGCCGTTGTAGTCGCTTAGTAGAAAATGTTTATTCTAAAACACTAGATGAGTATAGTTAGTATTGTAATTGAATACTACATGATGCATAATCAAGAAAAATACGTTTGTGCCCTTAATCCTCTTTTAAACTTCCCGAGCAGTACAGCAGACATCCTAATATAATGGTTTTTATCAACAAGTGCGCGCATAAACAGCTTTCACTGCGTGCTTTATAATGCATTTGGTGTGCGCACTATTTTGTACTTCGCTTCAGTAGATATCTATTCGCTAAAGACCGTTTTAAGCACTCCGCCTCAGCGCATGGTGTCAGCAATCCACTAATCTAGACATGGCGCCTCACAGCTGTTCGTGCCACCTTCTTGAAGCATCGCGTCAAACTCGAACGTAGTGACCAATTAACTGCGCCATGCTGAAGGCGCGTTAATGCGAAAACTTCATACCGTCGCACGTTTACACCTACCTAGCTACCTCACTCGGGAATCTTAGTACGCGGTTATCAAAGAAAAAAAAAAAAAAGATGCTTCGGCGGATTCTATGAGAAATTTCCGGTCAACTTCTATTGTTCCATTATTTCATTCCAGACTCCCAAGAGCAAACTGCTTGGTGCTTTCGGTGAAGTCGGCGCCTTGCGTGACAACGCATGTTATGCCTAATCTTCGCGCTTTATTCCGACTTTATTGCGAAGGCTGGTCGTCTTAAGGTTCACATGATGCTTTGTTATCACACTTTATTATTTATAACCCGTCTCACTGCCTCTTTGATCCTGTCGTCACTGAATTCCCCATACCTTTTGTTTCAAAAGCGTAGCTGCTTTGCCGTTGCAAAAGGAATAACTTGGCAGCGAAGCGTGTATGGGGAGCAGCCATGGATAACAAAACAGTCATTTAAAAGCAAGCGACTTTCTGCAGGCGAAAAGTGAGGGGCCTTTTGAGATGCTTCTTGATGAGCTGCATTGAAGAACGCTAGCGTACGGCGGAATGTTTATTTGCGCGGACAGTATGCACTGAACGCCCACTGTATGGCTGAGTAATGTGAACGTTCCTTGCATGTCGTATTTCCCATCGGGGCACAAAGTAGCTGCTATCAATACAGGAAGAAGGAGCTCCAAGCAAGAACTGTGCGCTGTTAACGTCGTTTTACGTCGCCCAGATACTGCAGCTCTCTACAGGGCGGCCTTCCATCGACCGGAACAAAGTGCCTCAGCGCCGTAGCTGCCGGGGGAGGAGGCGCATGATTGTATTTCTCATAGTTGCTGCCACGGGCTCGCTACGAGGCTTTGCTTCTGCTGGCTCAGAGTCGCCAAAGCCAGCGCTCCAAGCACAAGGAAACAAATAAGATTGCGGGAGGAAAACAAAAAAAAAAAGAAGCTTCAGGCTGTATGGTCTGGAAGCCTTATACATACTGGCAAGGAAAGTAAAGGCCGCTTACTTAGAGCGAAGCATACAGAAATGAGTTTTATAGTTTGAGAAGCAGAGTTAACGCGTTAAACATGCGAGTAGTTTCTAACATCAAGAAAAAAAAATTCGCTCTTAGTCTACCGTTCTCTTGAGCATAAATGAAGAAGGCTGGAGGCCGAGATTCTTTTTTTTTTTTTTTTCGACTTTTTCTTCTCTTAGCTCCTTGGCGTTTATTTTCTGCATCCCTGCCAGGGCTCTTCTTACGAAATAAGTTTCCTATCCAACCCCGCGCTCTAAATTCTTTTGGCACCTTTTTACGACCTTCTTTCTCCCATTTTCTTTATTGGGAAGCGCAACGTTTCCTGTCATGTATATATACATGACGCCCACGGTATTTTTGCCGCGTCCCTTCACCGCTCGCGATATTTCTGCTTCACAATCTCTTTTTTCCTCCTGGGAGGGGGATGGGTTCGTATACGCCATGTGGCCGCGTTCGGTGTATTGTCGACGCAGCAGCTGCGAACAAAAAAAAAAAAAAAAAATGTTATTATCCGCGCTTTCTGTTCTTGCGTTTACAGCCGGCGGGTAGGCAGTGGCGGCAGCGTGCACGGCTCGGAGCGTTGTGTTGTTGCTTAAGCGGGCCGTTATTATTCGCGTAACATTCCCCAGCGGACGCGAACGTGCGCGCGCGCTATATACAGACCGGACCGGTGGCAGCGAGAGTGGCGATGCCACTGGAAAAAGACAGAACACCGCGAGCGTCACGTCAGCGCCGATACGCACGCTTCTGAAGAGCGGCGGTAATAAACAAAAGATGATGCCCCTGTGCAAACAAACTGGCACTCAGGAGTGTTTACAGATATTATGGGACGCCGCTGCATAAGCCGCCTACTCGCCAATACTTGTGCGCATGATAAAGAAATGCCCTTTTCTGCGACAACTATGCATGCGTAGTTGAGGGCAAGAGCGAGAAAAAAAAAATGAACGTATCACTACCAAGTGGAAGACAAGTTGACTGAAAGCTACACCATGATTCCCTCGCTTCGCGAGCTGTTCACCTCAACCTGGCAGCGTATACACGTACAATCTTTGGTGTAGTAGGAAAATGCTTCATGCCAGATAATGCACAACATGAAGAAAGCGAAGTCGTGCACGATGTACAACGAAAGAGCCAGCGCCGTGCAGCGAACTTGTACAAGAGAAGAAAGAAAAGGTATTGGGGGAATGCGATTTTCCAGAAAAAACGAGGATAAAGAAAATTTTGAAAAAGCGAACAGCGTTCTCCGCGTTCTATGGAAAGGATTTTCTATTGCGAAAACTGTTGGAACGCTTCTATGGCATGTCAGCCGCAGAGTACTTTTCTGCGTACTGATCCTCCTTTCTTTGCCCCGAGATCATTGCGCGTGTAGTGTTCATAGGCATAACACCGAACCAGAGAAACTTTCAACCGAACATCTCGCGTCTTCGTTCTTAAACGGCGTCTTAACCAATATTTCAAATTACAAAGCTAACACGCAAGGGATAAGTTCAAAATGAAGGCAAATCTGAATTGAATCTTTATTGGGCTAGAACTGGTTCTAAATTGAATTACCACTTGGACAGAAATCTCTCAGTTCAGCCGCAACCCGATTCAGGTGCAATATTTGATAAGTGGTAAGCAATCGAATGGCCGAAGCTCCTTACTGTAATGTCATGTTTACACCCGTCCAATTTTTTAACAATATCAAGTGTTGCGTATCTAACTGCAACACAATGCTCCTCTCAGGTTTGCAGGTTCCTCATTCGTGCAGACATTTAACGCATGGCTTAGTAACAAATGATCCCTTACAAATTAGGATGGGAGATTTGCTTGAATCCATCAAAATTAACTAAAAATCATCATTCTTTGCCGCGACAAAGAGACAATTCAAGCAGAATTTGCTGTAGCGGTTGCCATCCATTTCGCTTCATTTTGGTAAAGTATTGGTCTAAAACTGGAAGCGCCTGCGAATTTACTTTGGTAAGTTATTTTAGGGTATAGATGCTTCACAAGAATCATTGCGATGTATGCTGATTGTTTGGTTTAGATCGCACCCGACGATGCGAAATTTACGTTATTTCTGAGTGAATCAGGTAAGTAGCATGTTATTAGAAAAACAGGCACCTTTATAAGTACCACTTCGTGCGTTAAATTACAGCACGAATCATCAAGCACTGTAACCGAGAGACGCATTATATACGTTACATTTAGCGATGCAACACTCGAGGTCATTAAAAATTTGGGAGGGTGTACAATGGTCATCAAGTTTGTTACTTCTGTTTTACTGACATGCATGGGTTGCTCAGCGTTTGAAACAACCCGAAAAAGGGTGAATAATAATTTCGGCTGCATACACCGCTACGCATGGGGCGCCTTCTTCCAACCTCCCTCCAAGGTATTGTGCCAAGCATCGTGGCGTCATCTACTCTATAACCAATTAGGGCGGACTTTCTAAGTATTTCGACAATCATTAAAATTGGGTTTAGATCATACGCTCTTGTGAGAATGATTTTACTTTAAATTTAGCGCAAGGAAAAGAAAAAGGAGAATGATATTACAACAAAACAAAAGCTTCTACGGCATGGTACGAGCACATTTTCAGTCTGTCTTAATTTTTTTATTATGTTTATTTTTTGCTTTTTTCAAGCTCGCCAGCATATGGCTCGATGGCTCGAGCTGCCCGATCCTCGACAGCACCGAGCGTCTGCTGCCCCAAGCCTAGAGCGCCAAGCAAGCTGTGCGCAACCCTGGCCCTGTGCAAACCTCACAGCATCACCCTCCGTTCCAGGCCCTAAGGCTTGCGCGATCGAGCATGTTTGCGTTGGTCGAGAAAGCGGGGAACCTTGCGACAGTATGCGCTTAGCCCCTAAACAACCGCCCGGCAAATATGTGGCGAAACTGCGGGTGTTTGGCGTCTCATGACGAGACATGGCACCGGGCGGGTTGTTGTGCGGTCTAACAGCTATTGGCAAGAGAAGAACATGAAAAAATTGAAAGAAAGCGAGAAAGAAAAGAAGTGGAGCAACCAACGATCAGGCTTGCCAAACGAGAGGCTTGGGCTTAAGCTTTTTTCTATTTGTATACACAAAAGCTGAATTTGCTGCAGCTTAAAGCAGACCCTGCTTTTAAGGTAGCTGAACGCCTGTCTTTTGATTCCACCTCAGTTGCACAGCATCAGGTGCTAACACTGTCTCGAATTGCGAAATCGATGAGCACTGAACGCATCCTTGTGTCGCCTCACTTTTTCCGCTTAATGACGAAGCTTTTGCAACATCGCGGAGTCTGACTGCATTGTGCAATATCCGAGCTGAGTCAAGGATAGCCGTCGCCAGCCGCGCATGGACCTTCCTACGTGACATAGACTCACTGTTCTACGAGAAAGTCGCCGGTGTCACGCCAAAGACGAATTGGTTGAATGGGGACTTAGACGTCCCGCCCCTCAATGCGAATCAAATTTCACATTGACGTCTCAGGTCATGTTTTGGTTTGTGGGCTGTGATGGCGCACGAAAAGGAATTAAATGGCATTAACTACGCGATAAAGAACATTGGATAATTAGTGGAAAGTGGGGAACAAACGCGGGTCCCCTGCGTAAGGAACTATGCACGCTCCTCCGAACTATGAAGGCATTAAATTTTTTTTTCAAGTTAGTATTATGTTTATGCACAGGAACGGACTGTTTACAGTGAATATTAGCAAAGCAGCCAGGTAGTTGCGGTTCTGCAGTAGCTTGACAATCAAAACCCAACTGTATACAAACACGCAACTCGACACAACTAAGCATCTGGAAAGGATTTCCAGGTAAGACAACACAGCGACAACAGAAATCAGTCTGGAGGGAAGTCGCTTTCACTTATTGAGTTTCCTCTGCAGAAAATTCCCAAATAAAACTTCGTCTCTCCGAAACAGTTCTCGATAATTTTCGGTGCATCATAGAGACAACAGTTTATAGACAAGACGATCTAAAAGCGGTTTCTTATGAAGCGACATTTTAACGAGTGGAATTTCGATGTGCAGCTTTCAGAAGAAAAGCTTTAATGCAAGGCAAAGTTGTGATTTCGCCCAGTTGTGTTAACACAGAGCGGCACAGTGGATGGAAGCGGGAACAGCGTTGATATCTATCCCTTGTATAATAAGTATTCACTAGTATAAAAAAGACGTCAAAGAAAAAAACGCAATGAAGCATAAACAAACTAATCTTGGAGGGGAGATGAGGTGAATATTTATGAAGTAAAAAGGGGGATAGGAAATTGAGAAGTGAGGAACAAGTTGGTCGCCTCCCTTGGTCGAGGTCTCCACTAAATTCTGCTGTCTCACGGACTAGGTGGGGGATTTCTGGCTGGGCGTCCAAGGCATTCCTGGACTGCGCTGGCTCACTGCTCGTATGTGTGTCCTGCATGAGGCAAGTTCTACGGTTTTGCTGTACGCCCTCAGGATATGTGGAAAAGAGTTGGACTGGCACGACACCAGGAATAACGTAGCTGTAGGAGGCGGGCTATATCCTACTTGACGTGTAAGTTAGGATATTGGTTAGTTCGCATCAGGCACCTATGAGAGGCCTCGAATGATGTCGTTTCTTGTATTACGGAGGATATTTATATCTCTTCAGCTTGAGGTGTTCCAAACGATCCCCATAGACAGTAGATATAGGAATAGAGTGGGTTGTAATGGTAATTCGCCCGACTAATTATTTCTCGGCTAGGCCATGCGCTACCTCGTTTCTCTCGAATCCTTCCCGTCCAGTTGTCCATATGGCATGATGGTGTTCTTTGTATTCGGCGAAGTTGAGAGGAGCCGATACTTTCGCCGGCACTCGTCCTTGCGCGAGGTAGCGCCATGCGTCCTGAGAGTCTGTGATTATGGCGGGTGAGATTCTTGCCTTTTCACTCTATCTGATAGCCAGGGCCATGGCTGTTCTTTTCTGCTGCCTGTGGGTGATTGGCACGAATAGAGTATGGTATGATTTATTCGAGCTTCGAGTCCAAAACTTCCACCGCGAACCTGTTTGGCTCTGGCTAGGCCCCATGCAGGACGCGTGGATCTCGGTCTAGCTTCTTCCTCTGAGCTTATATTCTTGCTTTCTTTCTCCGTTTCTATCTGACCGGATGTACAGGGTCATCCACATCTAGCTATAACACGGTCACTGCTTTCAAAGCAGCATTACGTCCAACCCATGTGCATATCGATGCAAAGCGATACAAGGGACCCGGAAGTGCTGCTTCACATGGACTGCCAGTTAGCTTTACCGTGTGGACAGTTCAGACATAATGACGGTTTGAAAGCAGTGACCGTGCTATAGCTAGAAGTGGACGAGGCCTCCGGGATATCAGTGACGCCCATACACCGCTAAGTTGGGAGGCAGACTTACAAATTTAACTGGCAAGAACGCTGTAATAATAGGGTTGGAGCTATGAGGGGAAAGAAGAAACAAGCTGTCTTGCATGAAGGTGCTCCAAACACAGTCAGCCATCAGAAACAAGCCTACAAAGCTTATCCCTCTGCATCAGCCAAAAACTGGGCAATCATGTAACGGTCGCGAACTTACAGTGAAAGCTTCGGATGTAATGCGCAGCGCATTGGAGTACCTGCAGTTCATATATTTTTGTTGCAAAAAAAACAACCAAAAAACGTGCATGTGTGGACAATAGGAAACATTGAAAGGGGTTGGAGAACATGTAACCTGCGCATAACTTTGAAACGCCAGGACGCGCCCTTACGGTAGTGGGTGTTGGGCTGGAGAGCCTGACCATTCAATTCTGATATAACGAGAGGGCTGTTACGACCAAGCATCCGCATTTGCGCGCTCTATTGTTCGCCTGTGGGCATGGATAAGTTTTGTGAATATGTGGTGATGGTCCAATGGCTCTAAGTGAGCCTGTTTCCAGGAATCCTGTTTTGTAAGCATGTTTTGCTTTGTGGACAACCTGCAGATGCCAAATTGACCCTGTCAAGAGAACGTCTGGAAAAACACAAAGAAACGTCCCCCTGCGGGAAATAGCAGGAAGTGCTTTCTTTCTTTTGTTCACCCTTCCAGTCGAGAAGTGCTATCCTCCAGTGATGAATGCCTCCTATCCAAAGGAGACGACAGAGTGACATGTCCGCTGACGTGCAGGACAAGAAAGGAGCATGACTCATACGGCCATTAAGTGATTTCCCGGGAATGCAGGAAAGATTTGCAATTGTCGAAAAGGGACCATGTTGGGAGCCCTATGCGGCGCCACGTGCACTCGGGTTTCTGAGAAGTAAAACCCCTTTTCAGAACCAGCCTGTGGTTTCTTTGCTGAAGAATAGAAATGTACCTCCTCTCCTCGCCGTTCCCAAGCTTTTCCCGCCAACAAGTGATCACGCCCAACGAATGAATGCCGGACCAGTCAGTGCTTCAGACCATCAGTGCAGTGATGTGTTCGATTGGATGCCGATACCTGAGGGGCGTGCCCTGGATTTGGTTGGTCAGCATCTTCAGAGAGGGGCTGGACATAGGGGGTTTTTAAGGACGCTGCAGAGCACGAAATGTCGCTCTGGGCCCTGGGTAAACGGCTCATCCAGTCGCTTCTCGCTATGAACTCTTAACGCTTGCCATTTTGCTGATGTACCCTTCTTTTTCGTGTAAATAATCTTGTAAATAAGTTTCCTCAAAGTGCCATTAAACCTGCTTGTACATATTTCATAACTTCGAAGATTCAATCCTACTTCAACCCCGAGTCTCTGCACGCTACCAAGTGAAGGCCGGGTCGACATAGCCCCAGCGTCACGACAACTGGTGGCAGCGGTGGGATCTGAATCTACAAGCCACAACAACTGGTGATCAGCGGTGGGATCTGAATCTACAAGCCCCAACACTGGTGACCAGCGTTGGGATCTGCATCTACAAGCTACAACATCTGGTGATTCGAGGTGGATCAGAATCTACAAGCCACAACATCTGGTGATCGGAGGTGGCATCTCAAGCAACAAGCAGGAGCAACAATCGGCCAACAAGAGAGCAGCTCGGAACATCGATCGCATGTGTGGGTGAGTGCTTGGCTTTTCTTCTGATGTGGACCAGGTTCTAGAACAGGGTTAGATTTTAGAACTGGTAAAAAGTGTTGAAACGCCTTTAGGTTTGGTAGTTTGCACTGTTGTTTTGGAAGTAGCCGACACTCGGAGCGATCATGGACCTACAAAAGCTGCAGAAACCGGAACTGTTGCAATTGTGTGAGGAACTGGGAATTGATACAAGTGGTTTGGCACGAAAACCTTTGATTATAAAGGCAATCACAGATTTGGGAGCCGATGATGAGGAGCTCAGTGAAGCATGGAACCTCATCGCCCAAAAAAAAGAGGAAAGGGAGCGCGAACGTCAGAGGGAAAAAGAGGAAAGGGAGCGTGAACTTGAGAGGGAAAAAGAGGAAAGGGAGCACGAACGTGAGAAGCTTGAGAGAGAAGCAAAAAAGCGGGAGCTAGAAATTGAGCTCCGGAAATTAGAAGTAGAGTTGAGCAAGAGGTCGGGCAATTGTCCCCAGCTAGCGGTACCTCTTCTCAACAAGGAGGCAGATTTCAAGATGTCAAAGTACATGCAGCCATATGTGATATCAGGGGATATCGGTCTGTATCTGGGTAACTTTGAGCGAACTTGCGAAGAACTGTCCTTCCAGCGAGACACGTGGTCTCAGAGATTATTGACGGTTCTGCCCTGCGAGGCAGCGGAGGTTGTCGCGCGGCTAAACAAGGAGGACGCGGACAGCTACGAGAAGGTCAAAGCTTGCCTTCTGATTTTCGGAGACAGAGATGTGCAGGCCTTAACACGTTCAAAGGCGCGAGAACTAGCTACACTGCTCATTTCAGAAAAATCAACAGCGGAGGAAACGGCAGTTACAACAGTGGTAAATGCGGAAAATAGCGGGCCAGAAAACTTTGAGAGCGAGGCATCTCAGATAAGTCAACATGAAAGTGAGCTTGATAAGACACGGAATGAGGACGTTCTTGAAAGTAACCTCTTGCCGCCAGTGTCTAGTAATCTCACGAGACTTTTAAGTGGAACCCGAGAGGACTTAGCTATGGAGCAAGCCAATGATCCCAAGAATAAGCTCGAAGTACAGTGGGAAGGACCTGCTAAAGTCGTTGCAGAGCTTTCTGACACTAACTACGCAGTGAAAATCCCCGATAGGCGTAAAGCAGTGCGCATTTATCATTGCAATCTTATGAAGCCTTATGTGCAGAAGGAAGCCGTGGTAAATCTAACGTTAAACCTTCCCGAGGAGATGGGGGATAACTTGATTTGCCTCAGCGGAAAAGGAAGCAACGCTCAGGAGCTTCACAAAAAGACGGAGCAGAGAGGAGAACTAAAGAAATCCCAGCTGTCCGATCTGGGCGAGCTAATAACAGAGTTTGAGGCCTGCTTCGTGGACAGGCCAGGCAGGACTGATTTGACTGAGCACGATATTGAGCTGACTTCAGACGTGCCAGTGCGATCAAGGTGCTACCGATTTTCTCCAAGGCAAAGAGAAATTCTGGATAGGGAAGTAACTCGCATGCTGGAATTGGGAGTAATAAAACCCTCGGAAAGCGATTATGCTTCGCCTATGATCTTAGTAGAAGCTCCAGGTAAAGACCCTAGGCCTGTGGTAGACTACCGAAAGCTAAATTCTCTCACCAGGGATCAAGTGTATCCTATTCCGAATATTGAGGAGAGAGTAGAACAGGTCAGTAGAGCGGCATATGTGACTACGCTGGACCTTACTCGAGGATACTGGCAAGTACCGCTCACTGAACGCGCCAGCAGATACGCGGCTTTCGTCACTCCGACGGGCAGCTACCAGCCAACAATGATGAGTTTCGGGCTCAAAAATGCTCCATTTTGTTTTTCCCGACTCATGGATAGGGTTTTAAAGGGGTGTGAAACATTCGCGGTGCCCTATTTAGATGACATTGCGGTTTTTTCCGACTCATGGGCGGACCATATGGTACATCTAAGAGCTGTACTGAGCCTTTTGCGTCAAGCTGGACTAACCGTAAAGGCCGAGAAATGTTGCCTGGCAAGGGCGACCGTGGACTACTTGGGTCACAATGTAGGTCAAGGTTTCAGGAAACCCAGCGAGATTAAGATTTCTGCGGTAGCAGACTACCCGCGGCCGAGCACGAAGACGGAAATTCGAGCATTCCTGGGTCTGACGGGATACTACAATCACTACATCCCTAACTATTTATCTTTGGCTAGCCCTCTGACCGACGCTCTCCGCAAGACAGAACCGACAAATGTAGTCTGGGACGAACAAAAGGAAGCCTCCTTCGTAAACCTGAAGGCTGTGCTGATTAGCCGTCCGGTATTGCGAGCTCCAGACTATGACCGAGAATTCACGGTCCAGTGTGATGCCAGTGATCGAGGGTTAGGTGCTGTTCTCTGCCAGAGAGATGACGACGGTAATGAGCACCCCGTGCTCTACTTGAGCAGAAAGCTGAGTTCTAGAGAGAGGGCTTATTGCGCGTCAGAGAAAGAGTGCGCTTGCATTGTATGGGCCATTCAAAAATTGCAGTGCTATCTTGGAGGGGCCAAATTCACCGTAGAGACGGACCATTGTCCCCTGGCTTGGCTGCAAACTGCGACATCGAAGAACAGTCGCCTTCTTAGGTGGAGCTTGATTTTACAGCAGTACAATTTTGAAATAAGATACAAAAAGGGGAAGTTAAATGGGAATGCGGACGCGCTTAGCCGCTCTTTCTAAGCGGTCCGAGATGTTCCTCACCATGTATCCAAATTGATAATCAGGTTTTTTTTTTTCGTGCGCTTGTATATGTGTGACTATGTAAAGCAGCACGTTTGGTTTTCTAGGAATACGTAGGTCCTAACGTCTTGAGTGTGGGCTTTTCTCGAACAACAATGGCAGTTTTCTTTTGACCTGGTCTCTTCAGACGGGAGCCGAGTGCTTGCTTCGACATGTGGTTGAGTTTCAGACAGCTCGAGCAATTTGGCCTACAACAATCAAGACAACGCGACAAGCAACAGCGAGCTTCAAGCGTTCACGTGCAGGCCATTAAGTCGTCTCTTCATGCAGCAGCTGGGACTGCTGCCCTCCGAGTCTCTTCTGGCGGGGGAGGAGGCTGTTACGACCAAGCATCCGCATTTGCGCGCTCTATTGTTCGCCTGTGGGCATGGATAAGTTTTGTGAATATGTGGTGATGGTCCAATGGCTCTAAGTGAGCCTGTTTCCAGGAATCCTGTTTTGTAAGCATGTTTTGCTTTGTGGACAACCTGCAGATGCCAAATTGACCCTGTCAAGAGAACGTCTGGAAAAACACAAAGAAACGTCCCCCTGCGGGAAATAGCAGGAAGTGCTTTCTTTCTTTTGTTCACCCTTCCAGTCGAGAAGTGCTATCCTCCAGTGATGAATGCCTCCTATCCAAAGGAGACGACAGAGTGACATGTCCGCTGACGTGCAGGACAAGAAAGGAGCATGACTCATACGGCCATTAAGTGATTTCCCGGGAATGCAGGAAAGATTTGCAATTGTCGAAAAGGGACCATGTTGGGAGCCCTATGCGGCGCCACGTGCACTCGGGTTTCTGAGAAGTAAAACCCCTTTTCAGAACCAGCCTGTGGTTTCTTTGCTGAAGAATAGAAATGTACCTCCTCTCCTCGCCGTTCCCAAGCTTTTCCCGCCAACAAGTGATCACGCCCAACGAATGAATGCCGGACCAGTCAGTGCTTCAGACCATCAGTGCAGTGATGTGTTCGATTGGATGCCGATACCTGAGGGGCGTGCCCTGGATTTGGTTGGTCAGCATCTTCAGAGAGGGGCTGGACATAGGGGGTTTTTAAGGACGCTGCAGAGCACGAAATGTCGCTCTGGGCCCTGGGTAAACGGCTCATCCAGTCGCTTCTCGCTATGAACTCTTAACGCTTGCCATTTTGCTGATGTACCCTTCTTTTTCGTGTAAATAATCTTGTAAATAAGTTTCCTCAAAGTGCCATTAAACCTGCTTGTACATATTTCATAACTTCGAAGATTCAATCCTACTTCAACCCCGAGTCTCTGCACGCTACCAAGTGAAGGCCGGGTCGACATAGCCCCAGCGTCACAACAGGGCATTCAGTCCCCTGAACCGCACCACAGACACAAGCTTTTAGAGCAATTCATCTGAGTGCCAGAAACGATGCTAAACTGACCTATCATGAAAAATGTTTTCTCTGTTGGGCTTATCAATGAAGAAAAAAGGAAAATCGTCAGCATATGACAGAATCTTTACCTCATTGCCCAAAACACTGATACAATGAATGCTATGCAGTTACGTGGAAGAATCAGGGTGTCAAAGCGAAATTTGGCGGGTTTGATTCTGATTAGCGTCCTAGCTTTTATGATCGAGTTCCGGGTTGGAGTCCAGAGCGACATTTCGTTCTGTTCGAACCTGTTCGAGCCGGTTCAAATAGGCTCAGGACAAAAAAAAATGGAGTAGGTATGAATGTCTAATCAGCTACGTAAATGCCACTTTCATGCCGCCAGTACACAAGCTAAAACAAGAAAAAAACCCTTTTATGCAAAATATTTGCGCATTATCTCCGCGGAAAAATATAGAATAATATGTGACCACAGCAGCAGATGAAAAAAAAAAAAAAAAAACGAAAAATGTTGTTGCTTTAATATGTTATTGCGTGTCTAAAAATTCATCAGGCACATCCTAAGACATCCTAACTCTGTAGTTACAAAAACGTCTTCGCAAGAGTCCTTCATTAAAGCATGGATTTCATTAATGCCATTTAAAACTTCACTAAGAATGCGTAAGTATGTTTTACATTGAGGTGATGCAGCGTCAAAGGAGATAAAAAATTGGCAATTTCCAAGCGATGAAAACCAACTTCGTGTGTTGGAAAGGACACCGCTCATATACAGAGATATTTCTGCGCGTATTAGCGAAGAGGCGCTGTGGAGATTCTGTCCTGAAGAAAACAATTGGCATTATGTATATGAAGTGCCTCATGAGCTGAAGAGCACGAAAGCACGAAAGCGTGGAAATGTACTAAAACCATACTTGTTCATTGGAAAGAGCGTGTTAAAGTGCAATTACAGTGTCTTATTTTATTATTTTGAGTAGTTGATCGCATCACATTCTTCGGTGTCCCCTCAGACACAACAAACTGTACCTCAAAATTCCACTCACAAAAAAAAAAATTTTTTTAAAGAAAAAATAGAAAATCGAAACCAAAAAAATGGCTTTATGGCCAGAAACGTCGTTTCGGTTGACGAATCAATGACGTAACACACACTCGCATGCGGGTTGAATGGCGGAAGCAGAGACTGAAAATAATGATGCAGTTCACAAAATCGCTGATATGACTTAATGCAGACCTCCGAATGCGTTGTGCACACGGGGAGCGGTCATTTACGTGGGTATATTGGGTATAATGTTTGTTGCGTCACAAATGTAGTGTTCCCAGCAGAAAATGACTGAACTGAGGCCACAAAATTCCCCATTTTACAATCAAGCAGCGCACGAGGGAGTTATCGCTTGGCTACCAGAATTGGTAGAATGCGTTGGGACGGAGAGGAAAGCCTAGAGTAAACGTTTCAGTTTGTCAGAGTATGGAAATATTGAAGAGCCTCCGGAATCGCCCTTTAAGTAATTACAAAATTATTGACTTATCTTATTGGCCTCTCCTTAATAGGTATGCCCGAAATTAACCGCTAAAGCTAGGAGGACGATCAAGCTTAACCTTAAGAGCAGATGCGATACTACCTTTAACGCTGCCTTTACGTTCCACGAGTTTTCAGCATTGAGAAACTGGCACAGAGTTTGGCAAAGTATTTAACATGTTCATTTGTTTTGGAGATTGAGAGAGGAAGGCAATGTGGCTGTCTCAATTCTCGGTGGACACCTA
Source organism: Amblyomma maculatum (assembly GCF_055883805.1). Lineage (NCBI taxonomy): Eukaryota > Metazoa > Arthropoda > Arachnida > Ixodida > Ixodidae > Amblyomma > Amblyomma maculatum. The sequence goes on along the minus strand of NC_139344.1, from coordinate 99,086,656 downwards.
TACTTACAACGGAACGGTATACAGTTGGAGATAAATTTGTCGTCGATTCGAATCTCTATTCTAAACAATAGCCAACTGAGTAGCCAGAAAAACGCTAAATGAGAAGCTAATTGGTGTGACACCCCACTGAACTCTGCGCAAAGAACGACGGCGTCTCAGTTTTTATACAAAATCACGTGCGCATTTTTTTCCGACACGTTTTCCTCAGTTCTGAGGTCCGATGATGTCTTTTCGACCTTACGAGCCCTATACGCCATTGCGTAAAATTAGGCCGAGTTCAGTGAAGCAGAACAAGAGAGTTTTAAGAAACGGTGCTCTACAACAGATCATATTCGCCTCATAAAAAAAGGGGTCAACAAATCTCCAAAATATAAACATTCTCTTGCGCAGTAATAAGAGAGGAATTACTAATTAACATTCATCCAAACGCAGCCATATCGTTACGTAGGAGGACTGTACAAGGTTCGCGGCAGCTTCGTAATTAAAGAAAGGTTCGATAGCTCCGTTGGTGAAGTGAGCGCTTCGGAGTGGTGATGATCCGGTGCGCGAACGTCGGATAGCAACGCGTTTTTCTTTAAACATGAAGCTTCGGAGTAGCTTTTATTTCTTTTATTTGTAGTCTTAAGACTGAGCCTGTCTTATGCTTTTGTTTACCCCCTGATTACAAATGTACACCACCCTAGCATATTTCACAAAACATTGAACTAGTCTCTTGCAAACTTTAATAGGTTGTAAAAAAGAAGTAGACTAGACGTACATGATATATATTGTGCGAAATTTGCAGCACATCTAATTCGGTTCATAGGCGTTGGAATCCACTGTTCAGTATTAGCCAGGTGCTTTAATTTCATTACAAGTTTATTTCAGATAACGAAAAAAATTGTCCGGGCTCGAGCTGCTTAGTGGGACGTTAGGCAGGGCGCATGATCCCCGTTGGTGCTTTCGTGACTTCAGGATCCTCCGCACCTCTTCTCGGCTGTCCAGCGGGATTGGCTTCTCTAGCGCCGTTCGAAGACCCGCAAAGCGTCGAACGGCGCTATTTTTACGCGAAGCGTATACAGCTCCTTCGGTCGAAAAGCCACCGGCGTAGCAGTCGGCACCGCGTGTCGGACATATTCGTGCGGGAAAGCCCTGATTGGTCGACAGGGTTATGCACAACCTCCCGACATCGTGCAGGAATTTCAAGCACCCGACAATAAGAACAAAGCTATATAATGAAATGGGGAATACTCCAAACGAAGCCAAAACTAACGAGGAGGTTCCTCTAACTGAGGTATTTCAGAGATGAACAAGTAATTTAATGAAATAGACTTGTCGCCATTCCGGTTCGAGCCCAGGTCCTCTGCATGCCAGACAAGTACGCAACGCATAGCCCATGAAGGGCCGTTGGTACCAGTTAAGTGTGTCAGAGGGGCACCTAGTGAACGCGTAGTGGTGCGTATGACTGACTAACGTGTGTTTTGGATGTGTGCTGACTGATGTTACAGTATAACAATGTCACGTAGTGGTGACAAGGCCGTAGACACCAAAAGAAGACACAGGCTAGATGGTACTGAAATTAACTCTTTATTGGGCGGACTTGCGCCCGAAAAAGAACTAAGTAACTCGGCGGCAGCGATAGAAACAAACGTGCTCGGCGATCGTCGAACAAAGAATACCCGTCGCTCTCGTCAACGCTCAATTTAAAGGCTGCTTCTGGAAAAGAGAGCAATGGTTAGCTTTGACCGCCTAGTAAAGAGCAGAGACATTTGTCTGCCAACCAAGATCCGTATAACTCGTGCTATGGTCTTTCGAGTTGTGATGTATGGATGCGAGAGTTGGACTGTGAAAAAGGCTGACAGCCGAAGAATTGACGCGTTTGAATTGTGGTGCTGGCGAAGACTCTTGAGAGCTCCTTGGACTGCCAGAAGATCAAATCAGTCGATATTGTCGACCATAAACCCTGACTGCTCATTGGAGGGTCAAATTCTAAAGTTAAAGCTCAGCTACTTTGGTCATCTGATGAGAAGAGAGGAGTCGCTGGAGAAAGATTTGATGTTGGGAAAGGTTGAGGGTCGCCGTAGAAGGGGTAGGCAGCGAACGCGATGGTTAGATGGCATCCTCGAGGCACTGCAGATGAAGTTATGTGATGTTAGGAAGATAGTGAGAGACCGGAAAGCGTGGCGTGACATGGTCCATAGGGTCACGAAGAGTCGGACACGACTGAACGACTGAACTGAACTGAACAGAACAATTTAGGTAACGTTTCAAACTGATACTAGCACAACCTGGAACATAGTAGAAACATACGCGAGTGATCGAAATCTTCGAGACAGATCTTGGCGCATCTTGCGCGACAACGAAACTGATAAAGGTGCGCCCCGCGACATCGAGCATTAACAAACAAATAATACAGAACCGATACGCGAGCCAGAATCAGAGTGATAAGGCCGCATGCCGGTGGCTGCCAAAAAACACCAAATACAGTTTTGTAGGTTTCGCCGCATTAATAAATTTAGAATTGAAATTGTTTAAACAAGAAATTGTTAAAAAAATTCCAGCAATAAAATGCGGTGTTAAAGGCGTTTCGCGTCTACTTTTAAGGCAAAACTTAAGCGTCTACCTAATTTAATTGTTTTTTTTTTTTTTTTCAATAGCGCTTGGCAACGCTGTCAACGGCCCACGTTCCTCTGTTCTCTGTACGGTGAAGAGAGGAAATATGCGCTCTTCAGCTGCCACAGGAAATATTCGCGTCGCAGAACAAATTTTAGAAGATCTAATAAGACGAAAATTTTGAATACACGAAGTGATAGGGCAGCAGTTATAAATGGCAGCTGAAGAGGCTGCGAAAGCGCCCAATTTGATCTAAGATTCCTGAAAACGAAGAATAGTTGTCGGCAGCACCTATGGTTCAAATCCTAATTAAGAGTCTACTAAGATAAAGTTGTGCAACTAAGGCTGTTATACGGAGCTCTCCTCATCAAAGCATCAGCGGACAGCTGTTTGTAACTAGCCACTGCCTATCATAGGATGCCTAATTTTCTACAATTACATTACAAATTGAATATTCGTCTAACAAACGTCAAGTGCTGTGGGTTTTCGCATTGGGTAGCGAAGAAAGTGAGGATAATTAAGTGAACGCCGCTGCTAGGCTTAGTTAGTCATGTGGGCTTCACCGCTATGCATTGGTGCAGCTTGCAAAATGAGTGCAAGGTATATAGAAACCTACCAAAGTCTGCGTCCTTGAAAGCCAAAAAAATGAGGCCATTTTCACTGCGATCACAAGGCCACCGCAAGTGCGAACGTTGCAGATATGTGTAATCGATTTGAACGTTGTGCGGGCGTGCTTCTAGATACTTTATGACGGGAAAAGCGAAGAAGTGAAAGAACGGGCAAGTTGCGAGCATTGAGTTTGCAAATAAAGGTAGTAGATGTGGCAGACCGTTCAGATCTATTATCAGGCACGTAGCGGAGCAACTATGCAATTCATTATACATTCACCAGAGTAGTGCTGAAAGCAATGCTCTCCCGGTAAGTGTTAAAAAAACAAAATCCGAAACCCGTCAGTTAAGCTGATCTAAGGAGGATCGATAGGGCAAGAGAACTTGTCCTAACTTTTTTTTTTTCACTGCTTTGGTATTACTGTCCCATTGCCGCAATTCCGCGCTTAATTTCATCGTCAGCACCAAAACTATCTGGATTCCGTACAAAACCTGATTTTAATTATGCAGACTTGCCAATATAGCTGGTGTCTGAGGCGCTGAATGCTTTCCAAAGCGAATGCTGCATAACAGGGCTCGGTATGTAGCACAAAAAAGAGCTACTCGCATGCGGTGCTTTTGAGTACGACCAGTTTTCACGATTTGATTAAAATGTTCCGAAAATACATAAAATATGCAGCCTAAAAAAATCGAGGTTTCTAGCCAGTCTCCCTTAAAATGTTTTAAAATTAGCAAATGAGCTTTAAGGAAGCGTGTGTTTCGTTTCGTAGGCGTCAACCTTATTTTGCATTTTCATTGTCTCATATATAAAGTGCCGTTTCCGCACTGCCTAGTGCCGCTCATTCTGCTAATCCGATGCTGTGCGACATCTTGTTTTTTCTTGAAAAAAAAAAAAAAGACGGGAAAATGTGTCATACTGCCCCAAAAGTGGAGCTAAGCCGTATTCCGAACCGGGTCGAAACGGTTCGTTTGAATATTTCCCTTTTCGGTGTCGGTTCAGAGAGCGCGAAATATATATTGGTTTGGTTCGATTCCGGTTCTGAGTGAAATGAAGGGTTCAGTTCCGGTTTCGGGATCAGGTTCCGTTTCGATTCGACATCCAGCGTAGAACAATCAGGCAAAGGGGCAACAGGCGAAGGGCAAATATGAGTAGGGACGTCGGGCAGCCTTGCTTCACGGAGGACTGAATTGGCGCAGGCGCTGAGAGACGACCATCAATGATCGAGCCATTCGAAAGATTAATCAATATTGCACGCCTTTAAGTACAGTTCATCTTTCTCTGGGCGGTGGAGAAGGGGAGCAGTAACGAATGCTGGGCACTATGAAAAGACTTCGGCAGTTCTACATGGAACGAAGTAAGCTGCATTCGAGAGCTGAAGTAAGACCCGAAGATTGTACTTGCCCCATGTATGCTACTTTGAATGGAGCGACCTCAAGAACCACATTTCGGGTGACATTCAGTGAGAATTAATCGACATCACGTATTGCAGATGATTTCATAAAAACCTGTGCGAAAATGTCCTAGTTCGCACTTGCCAGTACGGTGGACCTGTAGCCACCCACAAACACAGTTTACCTTCATCATTACTGTTCGGAATTGTGAGTTCGCGATATTTAGCAAACGATTGAGAAGCGCCTCTAGATATAAGATATCAAAATCTGAAGCAAAGTGGGACTGAGCATAAATTTACAACTATTGCAAAATCGCCCGACACAACGTCCGGACCCAAGTGTTTTTGATCGAGGTCCCTCAGCAATGGCTACTTTTACCTCTATTTGTGTGAAAGAGTCATTAATAAAAAAAAAATGTTTGTGTGTGAGAGGAGGGGGTGGAGAGGAGGGAGGAGAGGAGGGGGCTAACTTAGCCTTAAATTACATCGTTAAGGGCTCTTGTTTGCCTGCTTCCCTTGCGGGTCCTCTCTTACGTGCATGCACTTAGCTACTTCTATATCACTAATCTTTTCTTTTTGTGCCTCTGTTATCCCACACATACTAATTAGCGTAAAGTTAGGCTACCAGATTACATGCAACACTTTTGGCGCAGATACAAAGCTTGTTTCAACTAAGTCGTACGAATGCGCTTGCGTGGCCTCAAGCAAGAGTGTCTAACTCGGTATCTATATATATCCTGGAAGACTTCATTCCGATGTCGCCTTCCTTAATCAAAGGCTAAGCCCGTGTTGAAAGCGCCTACCAAATCGACCATATCTCCTGACGTCAGACAACCCGTCGACCAATTAGGACCCGATATTATCAACTGCCAAATGCCACCTGCTAGGTTAATAACCGTGAACATTACTTCACAATGCCGACGCTGGATTCTTTAACGTTATCTCGTTAAAACAGCAATCATGATGTCATCTTTCTATGTCGAAAGAGCAGTGAAAGTCGTTAGGAGGGTCGAATAATGAATAGCTGGAACAGCGCTGAACAACAACGCGTAATAATTCACTGGCACGGAGATTATTTCAGCGCACTGGTCACTAGAGTGCCATATGGGCATCATCGTCAGTGAATATTTTTCAGAACTTTACTCTAAGGCGCGTCAAGCCGAGCTTGTCGCGACGGACATTCACAGTGCAAATCGCGCTTGGTACTATAACGATCTGGGGGGCCCAGGTCGTTATAGTACTTTTCGGCATCGTGCTCTTGTAATTCAGACTTAAAGGTAGCATGTTCGTCCGTATACAAACCAGGTATTTCGCATTCCAATTAATACAGTTTGTTGAAGGTACTGCGTGGTGCCTTCCGTCGATACGTCCTGCGAAACGACCTAACATACCCCATGTCAGCAACTACCACTCGACCCTCCAGCTTGAAGATCTCTCAAGTAGCAAACGATGAAACTTGCGAATGGAACAAGAATGCAATTGCGAACTATTCTAAAGACAAGTCCCTGGTCATTAAAAGCAGTGAGAGGAACTTCCAAAGTTCTCTTCGTGGTCTAAATTGAGGATGATTATTTGCTCCAAACTGAGCAACCGCCATACAATTGTCACAAAAGGAAGTATTGGTAATTTGACGCACTGTTAATCTGGTTCCACATACGGGCCAAAAAAACGTTCCAGTTATAAGTGGAACTTTCACTCAGATAAGTGGAAGTTCCGCTTCTAACTGGAACTTTTTTTACTTCTATGTGGAACCAGATGAAAAATTGCTTCTAGGCGTGCATGAAAACGCCTCTGAATGTGCGTGAAAGAGCGATAAGAATTACAGGAGTCTTATGTATCTATGGGCTCTTCGTCATCTATGCCACGCAATAACACTTCGGTACTAATGCCACTGTGTGGTGTCAGACTCCAGTAAGCTAGTCAAGCTTTCAACGAGATCTACGCGTTTTGCTATAGGATTAAATGCATGCGCATCGATCTATCGCCGTGGCTTCCTGTAGAGCCAAAAATAGAGCTGATTAGTTGCCCTTAAATGTCGATATTGTAAGACAACAATCAACAGGGAAGGTCTTTTTGCGGGGACAAAAATAACCCACTGAAAATCACACAGCGTGCGTCACGAGGGTGTTAAAATGTGGCAGAAAGGTGCCCAGAGCCCTCTTCGTCTCCTCTTCACTGTCAGGCTTCCTCTACTGAACGACCGTGGAACCAAGCCGCCTTGTATTGAAAAAACAAGGAAGTTGTATCTGCTTCTGACCAAACCTAAGGCCGCACAAATTCAGTGTTGAAACCAATAACCTGTTGAAGGTCGCCATGAGGACCTTTAGCCTATACTTGCATCTGTCAGGGCACGTTGTCACTTCCCTTTGTACTTGTCGGTCATGGCGATGCTTCATACTAGCTTGCTCGTAATCACCGCTATAGTAGGAAACACGAGATACGCGGTGCTTCTGAAGACATATGCATTAAAAATCCGATAAAGGAAATCAAGTGGGTGTCCAAGCACTGGAGAAGGACGGATGCTTAGGGGTTTCTCGCGTTTGGCATCGCGCCAGTTGCGCGACTATGAAAGGAGCAAATGCGTGACTTGGGAGGTTGACTTGGAAAGTGAAGTACGGTGAAAGGATTTTCACGTAGAGAGATCTCCGCTCCATATTCACATCTCGTTGAGGTTTACCATTGCGTTATCAAATTTTTCTAATGAGATAACAGTCCATGAACACCTTGGCTGGAAGTTCACCAGCTGCTGTGATCGGCCGGAATCTAGTTTTCCGGAAAGCACGTGAATTTCGAACGGCATGTTTTTAAGGCTCCCATTCAGAATCTGGTAGCGCCGATGCTGGCGTGAGGAGAAAATGCGGATTGGCTGAAAAGGTTTGACGTCACACGCGGAGCGACGTAGTTAAAAGAACAAACGAATGTGTTGAAATTCAAATTGAGAGAGAGTCGGAGGAGAATACACACATAACACACATAGAAAAAGACGATCCCTGATCGCACCTCTGGGAGACAATGGACACCACCCAGAGCTCCGTGTCGCTGACACCGGGAATATAGCATAGGCCACCTTGACTTTGCTAAAGAAAAAACCCATTTCACTAATCTAGGGCGCGATTTCTGCAGTTTTTTTTTTCCTTCTGCAGATTCCTGGACTGAAACTAAACGTATGCTGTACTCGGGCGGTAACAAAAATGCTAACAGCAGACAATGTAGGCGCCGAGCGGTTATAATTTCTTTTTTGTTGCTATGATGCGCGCGAACTACACCGGCCTACTTTTAAACCTCTGCGACGCAAAATATATCTCTGCCTCATTTTCACCTGTGCAACTGCGCTCACAGTACAATAACCCTGATTCGCAACAACTAAGATCTTAGAAGCATTCGAAAATATTCCATCGCTGCCAAGAACACGCAGGCGGTCCGTCAAAAGGAAACGCCGTTATTACAAGGAATTTGAGAGCTCGTGAATCCCAACTGCTAATTTATCTAGCACCCCTTACAGCCATTGATTTAACTACAAAAGTAGCCAACCTCTTTTCATTAAAAGTTGATAGTCCTTTATGCTGCTGATAAGTAGCATGCTCAACAACGATGGCTGTCAGAACTCTTCTGATCACTGCTCTCGAATAGGGTTCGGTGCACATTGGCCAAAGAGGCCTAGACCAGAGGCTTAGGGTGGCATTTCTCTACTTTTATTCTTTAGCTCTAGAGACGCGTTCGACCTCCTTACACCCCACAATGCTGCCGTTGTCGAACAGTCTAGGACTGCAGCCGCGCACTGCGGTCGCAGAGGGCATAGACTTGCGTCATGTAGTAAATGATGCCCCTCTGAGGGGCGACGCATAGGCAAACGCTGAAGAGCGAAAAACGATGAAACGTTAAAATGACAAATGGAATATTGCCCCCCCCCCCCCCCACCCCCCTACCCTTCTCTTTCGATACGACGCAACAAAATGGAGCATGCGGATAATGGAACAGCCACAATGAAATTAAAGAAACTTCGCCGGAATAAGTAGGTACCGTGGGCACTAAAACACACTGAAACAGTTTTTTGTTGCCTTCCTATCCGCTATGCACATCTCAAGCCGGAGTTTACGCTTAAAAAAATAAAAACGAAATCAAGCATACACACAATTTGGAACCTTTGTCCCGGTAGCCATTGTTTTAATTCTCTGAAAAACAAATCACAGAAACTAAAAAAAAAAAAAAAAGAGAGAGATTTCTCGCCCAACATTAACAGGGAATACCACTTCGCCTATTGCTTGTTTTGGGGAAGACGTCATTGGAACCTCGCTAGTTTTGCATAATTTATTTGATACAAATATTCGAAATAGAAGGTAGCCTTTTTTAAAACATAGACCGCATTTGAGCCATCAAGCATCAAATTTTAACTGCATATTTGTCGAATGATCACAAACATTGCTAATGCATCAATTAATTCAATGTTACAAACTAATCTTTCTTAGGTATACGCAGTGAATGCATATTTGCATGCTTCCGCACCTTATTTTCTGACCGCCATTGTGCGCATCGACGGACATGTTGACGCACTTTGTTTTTCTTTCCTTTCCTTACTGCCACTCTCATCCTCTAGCCAAACTGCGTGCTTCATTGTTGTACGATCGATTGACAAATGCCGCGTGCAAAAGATTAATTGCGAGCGTTCGCCCCGGCCAGAGCGCTCACTCTTTTCTATCTGCTCTGTTTCCTTTGTTGCTCTGCGCATTTTTATTGACGCCGCGCTATTGCTGCCGTGTGCTCGCGCATAATCTCAGAGAGGCTGCGACTTCCCGGCGCTCAGGCCGACTAATTGGTCGAAACAGCCTAACCGGCCTCAGTCCGCTGCGTGCATGGTGCTTGCGAGCGAGGCTTAAAGGCACTCGACGCGTGCCTCTGCGGCGCAGCTCAATTAGGGCGCCCAATTCACGGCCCACGTCACTGCTGCCTTGTCGCTCGATCACGGTGCTAAGCGGACACCGGTGACCCATTCGCCCTTCGAACAATAATGTTCTCCTTTTCTATGGACGCTGCACGAAGTAATAGTATTTGAAATGGACCTCAGCCTTCTGTCTCCTTCTTAAGGAGTCACTATCCACTTTGACAGTCGGCGCTTGAAGCGCTTTCCACCGGACGTGGAAGGATGAGAATAGGCACGCGGCTGGTATTCACTGAACCCTCGAGTCTTCCTACCTAAACATTACGAGCTGTCAGGTGTAAGTTCTACGGCGCAGATGGAATGGCGGTGCAGGACGATGTACCGGATCGATCGTGGCTCTGTTAACGCTGCTGCCTTAGCATGAGTGTGCTGAGCGGCATGCGACAGAAAAATGTCCACGCTCGCTAGCAAAACAAGGAATGAAGAGAGTCTCAAAGCCACAATTAATGGTGGGATGGAACAAAGCGGGCCCCGAAATTCCTCCGTTCCTGGCGTGTGTGTATAGTTGAAAGCGCCTGAGCGTACGCACAATCGTAGTGTAGAGGCTCTGCCTAACGCGGCTGTACAGGTATTCTAAGCAGAAAGTGCCCTCCTATAGCACTCCAAGGACGTACGTTGCTGTCCTTTTCCATTCCTACGTAACTGGCCAGAATGCGTTTTGCTCACTCGATAAAGAGAGATGAAAACGGTGCAAAAATTCACGAAATGCAAAATACTGATAATAACGGATGCCCTGATTAAGCATTGTATTGCTGGCATATGCTTTCTATAACTCTACTAGAGTGAGAGGGCAGTGTTTGCAAAGAGTGCGCTTTATGCGGTTAGTCCCTATATTTTTTGCAGCTACGAAATACGTAACACTATGATAAGCAGCTCTGTTGATGACATGTGCAGAAAAAGACCGACAGCGTTGCAGCATATGAACAAGCGAATATTTCGCAATGTGCTCATTCATACCCCTCCCCAGTTGACGGTGATCGTGGCTACATCCGTTAGTAAATTTCTACAAGGTACCTGCCATGGAAACATCATCATCGTTAATCATAGTTTCCTTTAACAATGCGTGTACCCTGTCAAGGCATGTGTCCGCAGCTTCTAATATGAAACCGTAGCAATGAATACAGCAATCCGTCTGTCAAATAGTCAATAATTTAATGGCTCTCATCCCAATGACGCACTGTTGTCCTCAAAAGCACATCACTTTCTTCGGATTCTGCTGAACCAGGTGTCGCAGACAGAGATCCAGCCTATACCGCAGCTCTTCTCTTCCCTTTATAACTCTAGCTGTTATATTTGTCGAAACATGTGTCATAAAAAATCAAAGTAAGGTATCATCACATGTATAATATGCATATGTATGCAATTAACATAAAAAAGAGCGCGCAATTGAATTACAAGGGATCATTTAAACGAGTTCAGTGAATAATGCGGCCGACCGACGGTTTGGTTTTGGTTACTAAACTATTTGTGTTATTTTTTAAGTATAATGTTACCTATACGAATATGATTTCGATAACACGTACTCTCAATTTTTTAGAAACAGCGGCGCCATTGATTTTTATTTTTCGACGTTGCATTCCACATTTGCTAAGGAGCTGGACGGCGTGCTCGGATCTGGTAAACACTAGCTGCTGTGACGCTGCGGCTCCCTTAAATGTATATTTTAAACCAAGTTGGTTTCCCCACGAATAAGAAACCCGCATTACTGCTCGCGTGACTAACTCAGGTTGTTTGCTTATGGAATTAAATCGGCGACGGGCAGCATGCGGGCTCAGCAAGCAGTTACTCCAGATCAGCGGCTTAAGAAGTCGCGCATTCTATTCCTCGACAACTGGTGAGGCGCCTTATGCGAGGGTCAAAAACAAGATGTATACTCATTTCGTGACAAGAAAGAGAGAACGGAACTCTCAAAGTAGCAATAATAACGAAGAAGTAAAGCCAGAAAGGTCGCATACTTAGCGTCCGTGTTTACTTTGATGTCATGGATCAGGACGCATTCAGATAAGGTTCATGCGTTATTCAGCGGGGACAGCGGAAGCCTGTCTAAGCGCACCAGCGAGCACGTCCTGTACGATGCGGACGCCTCAAAACAAAATAATAATAAAAACAAAAATGAAATCAGCAGCCCTCCACAAATATAATAAGAGCAGCGGCCGCTTCAAGAACGCAGTCTAACGCTTCCGAAAGACAGATACGCAAAAAGAGATGGAAGCCAGGAAAAGACACGGATACGCCTTGATTCATCGGACCGAGTCCAACTGCTCGGACTCGGTACCCTGTTTGACCCGACGAATGACAGTTCGACAAAGAACACAGACAGGCAAACATGAACACGCACAAAAAAAAAAAAGAAACACCAATGCAAAGAACTCTAAGTTGAAAGAAAGTAAACAGAAAGAACAAAAATCAGCAGTGTGGGATCTGACCTGAAACATCCCAAAGAGATCTGAGAGACAGCCGCTCCATAGTTCGCAACGTGGTCGGCATGCGATGCCTGACGCTTGTAAGAATTGCGACGCACATTTGGCTATGCGCTTAGGTTCCTTCCCTCGCGGCCTCTTTTTTTTTTTTTTTTCTATTCTTGCTTAGCGCCAGCTAGTCGTAGTTTTGCTTCCTTTTATTTTATTTTTTTTTTTTTGGCGAACGGTAAGAACAAGATGCTGTCGAGATAACGATCTATAGGCCTATTACAGAGCGGAGTAATAAAAAGGACGGTTGCTTATTTTATAATAGAACCACAAGCAGTGCTCAGAGCGTAGCGTGGCTTATTTCAGATATTGGATGCGCAGCAGCATTACAACTTCTTAAAGAGACGCACTGCAATAGCTTTTCATGGTAAATTCACACCCGAAAAAGATATGCAAGGTTTGAATTTGTTTGAGGAACCTTGAGAGTGGAAATGCAGGTGTTTTTTCATTGATTGCACATAATATAGTCCAATCGTAATATTGTCGTCTACTTCAGTACTCTAATAGCTTTAGAAATATAGTGAGTTTAAAAGTTGCCAGTAAAGTGCTTGTCTAGTCTATAATAATGGCGAAATGCATAGCGAAGGTAATATGTACGGGACAGCCCTGTTTCTGATTGGTCAATCCATTCTCTAATTACACCCTATTATGACATGTTATCGTCTCGGACAGATGCCATTAGCCTGCCAGTAATGCAAACGAATAATCTAAAAAAAATTTCTTTTCCCGGAATTTTGGCCCACTCTTCATCATTCAGTGCAGTGTTGACGAAATGTTCCGGTATCGGCAGTGCCATCGATATGGTTCCTCGAATATTTAATACGTCGCTTGAGTTGTTTGCGTGGATGCGAAGACGGCATGCGTTAGTTTTTCCCTGTAACTTTTCGTTTCGCTACCCAGTATTTTGCTATAAACGGAAGATCAGCTACCAACAGCAGTACTTATGAAGTCACAGCAAGCGGGTGTAATATATCATGTCATATCATATCATATCCTGTCATATGGTATGGTATGGTATGGTATGGTATGGTATGGTATGGTATGGTATGGTATGGTATGGTATGGTATGGTATGGTATGGTATGGTATGGTATGGTATGGAATGGTATGGTATGGTATGGTATACCATAGCAAAGCGTAGCAGTTGCGTAGCATATCATCATATCATATCATATGTGCGATGTCAGTGCACTTTAAAGAAACCCATTTGGTCGAAATTTCCGATTTCCGGAGACATCCACTCCGGCGTCTAATAGCCTGAATCGCTTTGGGACGTTAAACCCCACAAACCAAACCAAACCAATATCCTATTATAGCATGGTATAGCATAGTATGGTATGGCATGGCGTGGCATGGCACGGTATGATATGGTAATTTATGGTATGGTATGGCATGGTATGGGGGGGGGGGACATGGTATGGTATGGTATGACATGGCATGGGGGGGGGGCGGGGGGGGGGTATGGCATGGTGGTATTGTATAGCGTATCATATATCATTGGATAGCATTGGAATGGTAGGATAGTGTACGTAGTCTAACTTTTCTAAGGAATTTGAATAGCCTTCTTTTTATATTCAGAAAGGAAATATTGAGGAGTATTTTATTCTGGCAAATTCCCTAACCCCCCTGCCAAAGACTGTTTCTAAAGATGGCTTTCTTGCAATAATAAGAAGCTTAGGAAAAACCATGCTTTATAAACTTTCAAGGCATGGCGAATTAATTGAAGGGGTAGAGAAAATGCAGACGAATATACGCGAGTTATTCTTCGTAAAAATAAGGAAGTAGAACTAGCAAAATCACGACAGCCAGGCTTTGTCGTCTAATACACACCTTTAGTCACTAAATTGGTCCCTCTTTCGTACGAAATGAGGCTTCGGACAGTTTCATCGCATAGCGGTGATCGTGCAGTCAAGGTCGGCCAGTAAACTCATCAAAATATGCAGCCACTCTTCAATACTTCGTTGTTTTCGAGACGGGTGAGAGGAAAATATAAAAGACCAACACCGTTACGCCGGAAGCACTCATTCACGCTTTTTAGAGCGCAGCGCTTTGGCGCCAGTTCCTGCAATTCGCGTCGTCGTCGCGGTCGCCATCGCCATCGGCGTCGCCGTTGTCCGTCGTAACCAGCTCTGCAGCCGGGCAGCCCTAAATCCCCGCAATAAACTTTTATTGAGGGGATTTAGGTAGCGCGCGCGCCTGCCGCCACCGTTCGCCGCTGCTGTTACACCCCCCCCCCTCCCTCTTCCTCCGTCGCGGCGACCACGTGTGTTCTTTTGCAATCCAATCTCCGAATGCTGCGCACGCTCCTGCCGCCACCGTTCGCCGCTGCTGTTACACCCCCCCCCCCTCCCTCTTCCTCCGTGGCGGCGACCACGTGTGTTCTTTTGCAATCCAATCTCCGATTGCTGCGCACGCTCCTGCCGCCACCGTTCGCCGCTGCTGTTACACCCCCCCCCCCCCCTCCCTCTTCCTCCGTGGCGGCGACCACGTGTGTTCTTTTGCAATCCAATCTCCGAATGCTGCGCACGCTCCTGCCGCCACCGTTCGCCGCTGCTGTTACACCCCCCCCCTCCCTCTTCCTCCGTGGCGGCGAGCACGTGTGTTCTTTTGCAATCCAATCTCCGATTGCTGCGCGCGCTCCTGCCGCCACCGTTCGCCGCTGCTGTTACCCCCCTCCCCCTTCTTGCGTGGCGACGACGGTGTTCTCCGGATGCCGAAGCGCAGGCTCTGCATCAGCGGATCACGGTGCGTGCATACCAAGCCGAAACGCAGAACCACGTTGACTTGACTTGCTAGCGGCGTCAGCGGCATCAGTCAGTCGCTGCTATCTGTTCGCCGCGCAACGTTCCTACGGGCCCACGCGCTACCTCCCGCGACCTCCCGATAACTTAATTGCTCTCTTCGGTCCTCCTACAATGCCACCCCTGTGCGGCGGTAATCAGAGCACCGTATCAGTGGTGGCGGATCTCGATATGTGCACCGTCCGAGCCGAAACGCATAGCCGCCGCCGTTCGCCATTACGAACCGCCTGCCTAAAAGTTTTCTGTAATTGTACATACACGTCTTGCTCTAATTCTTTGCCTCAACCTATCGAAAAGCTTTAACTGCTGATGAGCTGCGCTCAAATTTCGCATTAAGAAGTAGCGTAATCGCCGGCAAGTTTTTGCAGAATGGCTTCAATTGACGACTTTTTAGCGATTTTCTAAGCAGCGCGAGCATACAGGAGCTTCTATTTTTGAGCACCATACAAAGATAGGTAAGCAGTTTTCCCCACTGATTTCAATGAATACAACATTATAAAAAACAATCATCAGTAGCGATTTGAAAGCACTGAGAAAAACATGTTAAATCTACTTCTTGCTTGAAGTGCATAATTCTAGTCGTGGTTGTATAACATAACTTCCTATTGCCCTAAAAATTTCAGCACTCCAGCATATATTACATTAAAAATAGTACACTGTGAGAAAGCAATAACACAACAACGACGCTACAAAAAAAAAAAAACTAGTTTACAGCTCTGCAAGCTGAATTCCTTTAGAAGATTGCTTGAAAAATTCATAGCCATACACTAGTTATTCTGCAGCCAATCTTTGCAAACAATTTCCAAAACCTCATCCAACCTTAAAAAACCCTACTTAGTCTTAACCCTGAAGAAGTGAACCTGGTTTTGTAAGCGAACATAATGCTATACGGCTGAAAGCGAATCCTTGTTCCGGTGAAGCACGAAGTTATTGATGAAACGCTGATTTTAAAATCAATTTCAATCGCATTTAGGTTCTCTACTAAACAAAAGAAGTCCGCGCTTTTGCGCACGTCTGATATATAGACATCAAAAAAGGAGATTAAAAAATATAGGTTCAGGTAACAAAATCGAACGTGATTTAAATAAAGCTCAATAATATTTATTCATGGTAAGATCTTCATCTGAAGCTGCATGTTCACTGAGAAAGAGGCGATAGCATTGATCACAACAAAATGGAAAGCACATTCTCAGAGGATCGAAGAGGAAGCACTCGCAGGCGAAGTGCGTTTGCATTCAGTTACTATATGCTTGTCGTGCGAGCCAAATACTACGTAGTCTACAGAGCAATTTTGCGCTGAAGGAATTGTAGCTTTGCTATCGCGTCATATCATATAATTTCGTCGAAAGCCAATGCGTTTGCATTAATTTGCTATACGCGCTCGTCGTATGAGCCAAACGCTGCGCAGCTTGCAGGGCAGTGTTGCATGGAGAGATTGTAGCCTCCTGATCTCACCATCGTGTCTAATTTTAGGCGAAGGAGTATAGGCGTTCACGGGAGCCATTGCGCAGCATATTCATCCACCCCATTAGACTGTAACAAGTTTCGCTGACATTTGGCACTGTACACCACCAATCCGTTAATACGATTGACGAGTGACGACAGTACAATAATGCGAGTAGATCCAGCCGTCAGGGTCTAAAAGGCACCCGAGGCGTCGAGAGCCTGAAAAAAAAATCCCATGTACTTTCCTCAGTTGCATGATGCTATCAGTCAAGGTCGGTGGAGGCATAGAGTTTCTTACTCTTACCTAGAGGGAAAGCTGTGCTGCCGTCTATGGGAGTTTACATGGAGTTTTCAGACGGCCAGTTCAGCCACCATGGGCGCTCAAAGCATCATGGGCCGGAGAGCTACCGAGTGCAGAACTACAACTTTTGGCCAAAACTAATGCAAAGATAAACGTTGTTCTACCGTAAATAATGTCCTAAGAGTGAATATTGTGACTATAAATTAAAAAAAAAAACAAAAAGAAACAGAATGCCAGTGTGAGATTTATCCAATATAAGCGATGGCTCTTTCTCCTATTGGCTTAGTTTTGAGCAGCACAAATACCAATATTTCGCACTTAATAGGCAAACTTTGAAATAAAAAAACGTTACGAAAATATTTATGGTTGTGCAATTACTTAAGGAAGTTTTTAGTGGCATTTTGGGAAACAGAAACCATTTATTGGCGACGTCTGCTTTTGCGCCTTCGCTACTATGGCTTTTGCGGTCTATGTACGCACCTTCAGGTGATGATGATGATGATGACGAAAAAGAAACATCGCAGTAAGGCCACTCCACGTACCCGAGAAAAACCGACTGTCCCGCAACAAGTAGCACACCGGCCCATGATTCTTAGCGCGCCCATGGTGGCTTAAGTGCAGCGCCCTCAGCTTTCCCTCTAGGTAGTGTAAAGAACTCTATGGCTGGAGGGGTACACCCATTCTCAGGCTGTTAAAATGTTCAGGAAACCAGACACGCGCAAGACGGCAGAGCAAGGAAGGATCAATGGCTCGATGGAGATTGCCAGTGAGCTGGCTGTAGAGGGAAATCGCAATGGAAAATATATTGCACGACGAGCATTGCAAAATAGCTCCCAATAATAAATAGACACGTGGACAGTGAATGGAGAGTGTCCAAAGATAGAACTTGGGTTGTACTGATAGTGTGCCGAATTCTAATCACACACGTACCACTCTGAATGAAATAGAAGCTACAGGTATCGTCTGCATAACCAAAAGCCGACAGGAAATCAATTTTTTTAGTAACTGGTTAGTTTGTGGGGTGTAACGTACCAAAGCGATTGACTCAGTCTATGAAAGACGTCGTAGTGTAGGGCTCCAGAAATTTCAACCATCTGTGGTTCTATAACGTGCACTGACACCGCACATCAAACGGGCGCCTTGCTTTTCGTCTCCATCGAAAAGCAGCCTCCGGGGCCGGGATTCGATCCCACATCCTCAGGGTTGAAGGCCTAACGCCTCAGGAGCGAAGGAACAAGACTGCTGGTAATTGGCCCCAGAACAAGACCAGGCGCCGTTTTTATTTTCTTCGCCGAGTGGCGCGCGATATCCGAGCTCCCGGCGCCACCCAAGAGGGCGCTACAGGCTTAATAGTCGAGCGCCCTAACCACTGCACCACCATGGCTGGGCAATATTTAGTGAGTGCAACAACTGCGTGGAGCTATCCTCCAAGTACTATTAACATGTTCCTAAGCTCTTCAGGAGCAATCAGTAAGGAGTCCAACACAGTGTTACCGCTACTAATACAGTGTTGCTGCGACAGCTGTCGCATCGAGGTGCCGGACTTGCACCACCTTTTCCATATTCAGGATCGCAAGGCTCAAATGGAGAGGTCCGACACGTTTCGCAAGCTAATTGCATGCACATGCAACGCAGACTATCACGAAGCAATTGACTGGTATTTCGTATAGCACTCCAGGCAAAACACGTGCGCCAGGACCAATCATCACAAGAAAACAAAAAGGATGCCCTAGCTGTTTTGCATGCAAAATTGTTACCCCGAGACTCGAAGAGCCGACAGGGATGGAGGCGAATTCCTAACCTGGCTGCTCGACTAACTTGGCTATGAACTTAAATATGGAGAAGGGCGGGTGGTTGCATTTTCGTTCTTTGCTGTGCCCTGCTGCACTCAGTGGCGTTGCACTCTACTTCACACACACGTGCCCACAAGTGTGAGTGAGCTCCAATTAGTTGGCAAATGGTCACGCTGACTCTCGACATAGCGCGTACAGTTTTTTCTGGTGGCTCTACGGCTAGAAAGCCGAAAGAAAAAAAAACAAAAAAAAAAACGACCATGTTTGTCAGAATTCTTGGACGTTAGCAGAAACGTTTTATTGGTAAGGAGCACTGCATTTTCAAACTGACAATGCTGTAGACTGCGTATTAATTAAGAGGGCCTCTGCCTTTTGTTTTTCAAATTGTCACATCGAAGACAGGTCATAAATGCATATTGCACGCTGTTCACCTTTCTAAAGGCGAGTGGCTGAGACAGTCATTTAAAGACTTCAGGGGCAATTACGGTAAGCTTAAGTACGTGATGTGATAGCGTCAAAGAGTCGCTACGGTAGCTGTAAGGATCCTTGGTGGACCTTTGACAGATATCGAACCACTCGGGGGTGAAATTAGCAGACTTTCTAATTACAACTTGTAATTACAAAGTTACTATGCATAGCAGTCCACGTGATATGACACACTGTCACACAAGGCTTCCCTTTAACAAAGTCGAGGGAATGTGTCTTGATGGCGAAGCGGTGGCGCGTCTGACTCACGATCCACGGGTCGAGGCTCCAGATCCAGCACCTGATTACCAATATTTTTTTTTAAATCGTATTTTTCTGAATTACATTGCTTTAGGTTAAAATGACGTTTAAGACACATTGCGGCCCAATAGTTACAATATATCTAATGTTTTAATCACTCGCATTGCTGAGGTTCGGCAGGTGACGTCCCACCTTATCGACCAATCGCGGTTTTCCTTCACACGCCGACACCAGACTTTCTGCCCAATGCAACCTTTAACGCTATCATAGCAAAACATTGGTAATCTGCCAGTGCTGCACCTGTTTACTGTGGTTTCGTGCTTTGAGTACCAGCTCCTGCAGACTTTTAGGCTTTCTGGACAGCTTCATCGCGTCCTTAAATAGATTTAATTTCCTGTTTCTTCCTCGTGGGATACTTGTGTGCTTTGCGCCTAGTTCGCTTTCTAACAAAAGTAATCTACCTCGAATCCTTCCATATTCTCGGTGAATGGCTGGGAGGGGGGGAGGGGGGGGATTCATTCGAGGTTACCTAGTTTTGCTTGTTACTTACGCTGCGGAAGTTACCGCGCCCGAATGTCCTTCCGCCGGCAGTAAAGCAAACGATTTGCATCTCACCAGTCACCGGAACTTTTCTAATATGAAAAAGGAGAGCGTGCCACAGGATGGGAACCAGGCTACAAGAAATACCTAGAGTTTCATGAAGCAGAGGATATATGCAATGAAAAATTACATTTTAGAGGCTTTCATAATAAATTCCGCTTGGATACTTCTCCAGGACAGATCTCTGTTGTTGGCTTTATGCAATATGAATTACGTGAACAGCTTTAAAAATCTCATAATGGTTACATATAGCAGTTTTTATTCTATTTTTTTTTAGCATCTGGTTAATGTAGTGAGCGCTGCACTCGCTCTCCTTCTCTGCGTCTTTGGCGATGATGGATAGTCGTTCTTAGAGACATACTTTGTGCAAAGCAAAACATGGCATGAAATATAACAATTTTTTGATAGGGTGTATTTGAAAATATGATGTTTCGGAGCACAAAACTACCTGCTTTTTCATACTGTAGAAGCTCGCACTTAGTACACGTACGGTCAAAACGCAGTCAATCAAACGAGAAGGAAGCACGCAAAAATGTCACGAAAAGTGGGTTATGTGCTTTAGGGACAATCTCTCTTCGCGGCTAAAGGTACGCCTAAAAATGAAGCAGCTTTGTCTACCAAGATGTAATTATGGCCTTTTTTTTTCCTTTGTACTGCAATGGTTTAATAGCATGGGGAAAAAGCGAAGTGCGCAAAATTTTATTACGCAGTAAAAAAATTGTCGTCCGCAGCGTATTAAGGCGGGATAGTTTCTGTGCACTAAATTTTGAGCAATCAAGTTATTGTCAAAGAAAACTACATAATCAGAATCATGTTTCACTCACGTTTGAGCAGCTGCATAGAACGTTGAAAAGAACAATATTATGGATCTTCGCATGCTTTGTGTTACAGAAGAAGACTGCAGTGCAAGAATTTGTGTAAGTAGGTGTACCAGGAAAGTTGACGCAATTACCTATAACATATATGCAAGCGCGCGTATTTCAAAGGTGTTACCTTGTCATTTGCAAAGGGTGGCATAAGTGGCCAACAAACTCACCACGTAACAAATTCATTCCAGTGTCCACTTCATTACCTGTTGCCTTCGATATGACGGAAAATGCCCATGGAAACTTTAAGTTGTTTCAGAAGCAGCATATTTGTTTCTGCATGTTACACAATAAGGTAAAGGTGCATGATCAAATGAATATATATAGATCATAGTTGAAAAGTACTTATTGAAGGATAAACACTGCATGAATAGGTGCGCTTCGCTAAGAATTTGTTTCTTGGTATGTTATTTTGTAACACTGATGATTTTACATTTTCTCACGGGGCATTTTATATTCAATTGAAAGTAGTGTTAAATCGAAATAACCTCTCAATCTGTAAGAATTTCATGAGTTGCGCTGGTGTTATTCTTAAGCATTTTTTCACAGTACGTTAATTAAACGTTGTAACATCGGCATCGTTGCTACGCCAGAAATCTGAAGAGCAAGATACTCACCTGCCTCAAGATTCCATAGTAGTGTATGTAGATGGAAGCCTGCAAGGCTGTGAAGCCAAAACGGCAATCTACTGTCCACGGAGACCTAGCCTGAATCAGACAACTACGTTTCAGCTTTCGGTACCACTTACATCTTTCTGCGCTGAGCTTGTGGCAGTTCATGAGGCACTCTGCTCCGTGACGTCTATAACCATGCTCCCTACAGCCCACGTTGTCATCCGTACTGACGCACTTCAAGCAGTACGTCTGCTCCGACGTGTCAGCCGCTGCCCTAAAATTTTCCAGGACATCCACCAGCCTGCGGCGCGCATCCCACAATCAATACGCATTGAGTGGGTCCCACGGGATCTGCTGCCTTCCCAAAGTCAAGCTGATTTTGCAACCCGCCTCGTGAACCAAAACGCATTAATCCCACGGCTTCTCGAAGTCGACGACGCTACCCTCCTTTTGTCAAGAAAGGAGCACCTCCGGCGCCGCACACGTGCACTTATCCCTCCGTGTGCGATATCCCTTCCCCGCGGTCTCACCCGTGCAGAGGAGGTTGCGCTTAGGAGGATCCGGGTCGGTGTTGCCCTTACACCAGCTGTAACTAGGACGTGGTCATACTTCCAACACTTATATCCTCGCCCAAGATGCCCGATCTGTAAAAACGAAGATGTCGAGGCCGACATCCACCACTTGCTGTGGGACTGCCCAGTACTCAAGCCAACACGAATCCGGCACTTGAGCATAGCTGGCCTTTCAGCAACCAATCCTGCCTCATACGTCACTTGGACGCAGGGACCTCATCATCGCTCACTTCTGGACTTCATAAATTCAGCCAACCTTTTTCCATTCATTTAATCATTTATTCATCCTTCATCTCATACCCTACTGATTCCCCGAGGCAATAAATAGCGACTGAAAAAAAAAAAAACGTTGTAAAAGTTAGCTTGAATTACATTGACGTCATTTGGTCGGAAGTTTGAAACATAATCTTCGTATCTATCTTCAATTAATGCACTCAAAATTGCAGTGAGATTAGCAATGCTAACTTCAAAGAGCGATCAAATTCATTGCCTGCTAAAGAGAATTTCCAATTGCCTTAACTCATCTAGAGTAGCTGAGATTAACAGAAGATGCACCAGTGCTTTTTTCCTTTAGAACACTATTGTACATGTAAGTTTGTAAAGTTTTCTTCCGAATTAATTTCTATGTGGTAAACTTCCCCTAGCGTGAAATATGCAGTGTCGAATTCAGTGGTATTCGCAAAAGATTATATTTTATTGTTTAAAGAGTACATTGGGGGGGGGGGGGGGGGAACAGTCCTCTCGCTAATCTTTTTTTTCTTTTTTCTCACCACTAATAATATCAAGCTCCAAAAGAATACGCCGTCCTTATTCGGCGAAGCATCGTGTCGTCACACCACTTGAATTCTCTCCATGTTTCTCAATCATGAAAGTAAACAGTCTCGTGTCTATACATAGTTTGAATAGTGTTAATAGTAACATTTTTGATGCATTTATGGGCAAAGGACAAGCTACCTTTTTAGGCAACTGTAATCTTGGTTAACCAGGCAGTGAGCATGATACAGAGACACGTGGGAACACTGGTGTTTGCATGTAAAAGTGCAGCAACTGGCGTCCTCGAAGTTCAAAGCTTATACAAAATTGCATAGAAATCTTACTCTTTCAGAGAATGCAGAAACAGTGCTTAAAGCTGAGCAGGGTAGTCGGACATCTATTTAGGTAAAGGTAAAAAAGAAAAAAAGAAACACCCAAAAAGCAAAACATTTTGCCTCACAAATTCAGTTTTGCCAATAGATTGACAATGTGCCTCGCGGGCTTATTATGCAATAGATGCATAACTTTCGAGACTGCTCGGTGACAAGAAAGGGGTGCAACATTCTTCTCGAAGGAAACTTTCATCCACGCACGCAAATAAAGCAGTCAGAAGTATGACCCTATTCATAATGTCGTTTTGTACGAAACTTTTACACGTCACTGTCCCACGTATTTGTGCTTGCCATCCACGGCAGCGATTGCACCAAAAGACTGAATTTGCGATTCCGGAATTCGTCCCAGAACCACAAGGCTATCAAGTACGCGTTGTCCTTCTGCTATTATTCTGATAATGGCTAGTGACTTAGCTGGTACCGCTTGCTACCTTGGATGGTGAATCACGCAACACTGGCACGCGAGTCTCAGTTAAAAGGTTCATAGATATATTTGTTGTCCTGGTGTTCCAGTCAAACAAATTTTGATGCCCCCCACCCACACACACACACACACACACACACACACACACACACACACACACACACACACACACACACACACACACACACACACACACACACACACACACACACACACACACACACACACACACACACACACACACACACACACACACACACACACACACACACACACACACACACACACACACACACACACACACACACACACACACACACACACACACACACACACACACACACACACACACACACACACACACACACACACACACACACACACGCACGCACGCACGCACGCACGCACACACACACACACACACACACACACACACACACACACACACACACACACACACACACACACACGCACGCACGCACACGCACGCACGCCTTATGCAAATAACCACGAACAACGCTGTTCCGAATACACATGGGAGGAAGGGATGGCGGTCCAAGGACATTCTCTCTATGATCGTGTGATATATGTGCTTCTCTCTCGGATGGGGCCTCTAGTGACCAGGTTTTGTTGATGATTGGAACAAGGTGAAGCATACCTATCCCTGCCTCTTCTTTAATATATAAAAGTACAAGAACTCTGGCTGGATTATTTCTTGCTGACCATCTTTGTTTCGTTATTCTAAAGTTGTTTAGGCGCATTCGTCGATGATTGCTAATCGGGCCGTAATAAAGTGTTGGTGAGCCCACTGTTTTGAAACCAGATTCAAAGGTGACATTGAGCACACTCGCAGGTGAAAAAAAAAGACACTTCAAAAGAACTAAAATAACTTAATCATCAATTCACTGTTATATTAATATTTGGACCTACGGTCGTTTGTTTCTCTTTTTTGTATTACATGCAATGTACACCACACCATCGCTTCTCACATTCCCCTCTCCGGCTGTGCAAACAAAGGGGTGTTTGTACGCACGTATGTGCAGTTAAAAAGCACTCTTTATTTGTCTCGCGAGCCGAGGAGAATTTCTCATGATTCTCTTTCTCTCGGTTATATTAACAACAACGGCAATGCGGCCCAGCCGCCGAACGGGCTCATAACAGCTACGTTCTATAATTTTGCTTATGTCTCGCTGGTTGCTATAGCAACTGTGACACCAACCGTTGTCTATAGCTATCGCAGCGGCGATTGGAACAATGGCACATACAACAGCTACTCCTGTGGTAGGGCCGCCATTTGCTCGTAAGGCATCACTTTAGCAGATGTGGAGCCAAGTTTCGCCTCTTCGGTATCAAGATTGTGATGCAACCGTTTCTTGTGCACTGTTCAAGCGGTGTCATATAATTTAGCCTACTATTTTGCATCTATCATATAGTCTAATTGTCGGCTTGTTTGCGGTAGGAATTCGAACCGGTGACATAAGCACCTTTAATCGCACGGGGTGTAACAAAGGCGTTTAACACTTTGCCAAGCTCGTGCAAGACTCGCAATCCTGAGCCGTCAAGAAAAATTACACCGAACAGTGAGTGCTCCCGCACGTCCTATTCGGTTCAAGAGGAGTTAAACCACCGTGGATTTTTGCACTCTATAGTGCTACTTTTGCACATGAGTATAAAAAGAATTACAAGAGTTCAACGCTGCTGAACCAAATATTGAGCGAAAACATTAGCTGCGGGTGACCGAGCGTTCTTCTCTTTTTCTTCTTCCTCAGCCCCCATATAAAGCCCCGCTTTAACCAAGCCGTATGAACGTGCCTTAGTGGCCTATAGGGGCAACGTGAATGTCAGGGCCGATTCTGACATAACCATCCTATGTGAAACAAGAGACTTAAGATGGCAGCTCCTGCCAACTGAGCCGCGGCTCCGACCAAGCAAGCCACGCCGACCACTTGAGTTGGGAGCCCGTCTCTAGCTTTTCTGTCACGTGGGGTGTGACTTCACAGCGTCACGTGGGTAGGACATGGCTACCACCGCGCTACGCGGACCGCTTGAGTTGGTAGCCCAGCTCTCACCCTAGTGTCACGTGGGATGTGACGTCACAGCATCACGTGGGTAAGACGTGGCTACCGCCGCACTACGCTGAATGCTCAAAACCTAGAGTAGTATTGCGTTTGCAATAAAAATATAATTCACATATTATCTAGGTTTTGTCACCTCATATTTCAGGTGACCACAAACTCCTTCTGCGCTGGGTCAGTTAGCTACTCGGTCCAGAGCTTCTAGTATCCTAAGAGTTGAAACAAACCGAACAATGCAATACACGACAAACCCAAGTCAAGAAGGTGTACTCTTTTTGAATATGTTTTTTTGGATATCTAGTCCAAAAACTTGTCCGAGAAGAAAAACAACAACAGAACACTGCCAATTGCGTGCTCAGGTTGTGCTACCATGTTTGGACTATTTCAAATGAGTCTTCTGCCAGAGGCTCGCCGTATCTTCTTGCTTCTAAGCGGCATGTAAATTAAATGGGAGTACTAAACATACGAAAGCGTTTTCAGGAAATATCGATTAAATTATGTGGTTCTGTTTTATATTTCTGGAGCGAGTACAATATTTTACAGGCGCGTATGGGATGCTGCTTATCTTTCAGCTACACTTACCAGTGGATATTGATTCACATTGATTTCATTAACGTGGTGACGTGAGTGGCGTCTGCAGAAATTCCATCTTGTGTCCTAGATGTTCTGGGTCGCATAGCGGCGACATGTGCCGCGCAATTGTTCTGAAGTGTGTCAACTGCCGTGGCACTCTTGATTCCTTCTCTAAGGAGTGTCCCCGCTTAAAGGTCT
Organism: Amblyomma maculatum; assembly: GCF_055883805.1. NCBI lineage: Eukaryota > Metazoa > Arthropoda > Arachnida > Ixodida > Ixodidae > Amblyomma > Amblyomma maculatum. The sequence goes on along the minus strand of NC_139344.1, from coordinate 99,060,528 downwards.
AACAAGCAGTGCTGAAGCAATTGCTACGTGACCAATCTACACACAGAGAGTCCGCTGCTAAGGTGCGACGGCGTCGTTCGCGTCGCCGAAGATCATCTAAGAAAGCAGTTAATTTTAATAGCAAGGCCTTGAGCCCTCCTGCATCTTGTCCTACTCCTATACCTGCTGTTTTAAATCAAGGGACCTCTACGGGCGGTGAAGCTGGATGTGCTGCTTCGGACGTTAACTGGCCACAGCTACCAAAACCTTCCACGTCCACAGACCAAGGAAACTTGCCGCGAACCGAATGTCCTACACCTACTACCGAACCAGAGAAAAGTCAGGATCAGGGACATGACCAAGACCTACAGGTAATTGCCATTCTCATGTCCATAATGAATGCTATCCGCGCTGTGCTATCTAGCCTGCGCATGCCAGTAGCACACAATGCTCTACAGGTTCTGGACGTGCTAACACCAGTTCTAGTGACTCTACAGTAGCAGGCACAATGGCTACCCTAGCATTGATATTTGGAAAAAAAAAAAAAAAACTCAAGGACGCCTCTATTTTTCAAGTCAATGCCCGTGGGCTTCAGTCCCGAATTGCAGATATTCGACAATGTGTTCATGCAATTCGCATCCTCATCCTTGTAATTTGTGAACCGAATTCAAAAATCTTGTGACTGTCAGGCTATGCCTCCTCCACACACCAAGGAAACAGCAAGGTGCTCCATCCGGTTCCTCCCAGCAACAATAACCAGTACGTTTGCTTCAGAGTGAAGTGGCGCAATCTCACGTTTGCGCTTGTGGGTGCATATATGTCGCCATCAAGTCGTTTTGACGCCACACAATTGAACGACTTGATGGCAATTACACTTGGCCCTTGGATCACCATAGGAGATTTTAACCCTCACCACATCATGTGGGGAAGCGTTCGAATGAGCCTCAAGGGAAGAAAGCTTGTGTCTTTCGCCTCTGACCATGACCTTCAGTGTCTTAATGGCGGTACCCGACCTTTATTCGAGGGGCAACTTACAGTAGCTGTCTTGATTTGGCTTTCGTATCTCAATGCCTCACAAACAGCGTCCAATTGTTTGCAAATTAAGAAACACAAGTAAGCGATCACATCCCTACATATCTGATCATTAATAACCTTTCCACATCCACTTCTGTCACACGTATGCACCGCATCAATTGGTCAGCGTTTCAAGCACTTATGGAAGATGCTCGCAGAGCAGGTCTCTCCGCAGATTTTGAAGAGAAAATTAAGGAGGCCATGATAAACGCGACGTCTTTCTTTACCCCAGTGCCTAACTACACATAGTGTGATATGGAATTACAGCGCCTGAGATCACAATACAGAAGGCAGAGCAATACTAAAGCAAAAAGTCGCGCTTAGACCTCAGAGATGGGAGGCGTATGCAAAAGAAAATTCAGCGCAGAATTCGAACCCTCCAGGCAAAACGTTGGAGGTTTTTCTGTCAAACGCTTGATCCACGGAAGCCTTAATCACACATCTGGAATGTCGTTCGTGGTCTTCGAACATCCCCTCAACAGCTCTACCCAATAAAATCTCTCGCACTCTACCAAAGACGAGGTGAGGTGGAGGTAGCTGAAGATTTCTGTGCCCGGGCAGCAAGGCCAATCGACCCCAACGGCAACGCATGCTCCCGCTTCTCGTGATTCACGAATGGACCTTCCATTCTCCGTGGAAGAACTTGACGCTGCGCTGGCGTCTTGCTGACGGTCATCATCGCCGGGTCCCGACGATGTGACATACTCCGCACTTGAAAATCTTGGACAAGAAGCTAGACGCGTTTTTTTTTAATACTGCAAGAAATCATGGAGTGAAGGTACAGTTCCAGACGAGTGAAAGAGCAGTCGTTCAGTTTAGCCTTTAAATCTAGGCAAATCGCCTCTAGACTTGACATCATATCGTCCAACTGCACTGGCTAGCTGCGTCCGTAAAGAACTGGAACGAATGCTGCATACACGTATTGAGTAGTACCTGGAGCGCTACCGCTTATATTCGAATATAATATCCGGATTTCGACGTGAACGGTCTTCAATTGACAACTTGGTCGACCTGGTATCATCTGTACAAATCCAAAAAAGTTTGAAGCGCTTACTCGCGGCATTATTCCTGGATATAAAGGGTACATATGACAACGTCACTCACCAGGCCATTTTGGAAGCTCTGAAATCTGCCGAGCTTGGTGGTTGTGTTTTCTGCTGGATACGGAGATATTTATCCAACAGATCTCTCTTTGTGCATACTCAGGGTGGCCCAATATCTTCTCATTTCACTTACCGTGGAGTCCCATAGGATGGAGTACTAAGCCCAACGCTTTTCAATCTTACTCTTGTCGGGCTTGTTGACTTAATACCACACTCGGTGCAAGTTTCAATCTATGCAGACGACATATATATCTGGAATTCAGGAGTTATGCACCCCCAAATTCAAGCGAGGCTTCGAAAGGCGCCCTACCTCCACCTGCAAGGTCGGCAGATATCAACCGAAAAGTGTTCGCTAGTTGCATTTACACGCAAGATCATGTCACATTACACCGTACGTATTAATGGTAAGGAACGTCACTACAAAAGCAGCCATCGTTTTCTAGGAATGATCATGTACCGAAATCTTTCGTGGACTCCTCATATTTCATTCATAAAAAAAGAGGCTGACAGCGACTGCTCACGTACTTGCCTTTCTTGGGGAAAGTCATGGGGAGCATCAGTGCGGTCGATGCTCCAGCTGTACAGTGGATTATTAATGGGATTCCTTCGGTACAGCTTACCTGCACTTGGAAATAGAAAAACCAACGTAAGGATTCTACAGAGATTTCAAGTTCAAGCTCTGCGAACCTGCCTGGGATTACCGAAATGTGACTCTACGGCTGCTACCGTATTAATTGCCCAGGAGCATCCCATCGCTACCTGCCTAGCAGTTAACGCCTTGAGAGTACATTTCCGGCACATCACCCGGGTTCCCTCTCATCAGGTCTTCCTATTACCAGGCCGCGTGTGTTGATCCCCTTTTCCAGAGCGGACGCAGCTGGCAGGCTTCGTGCACATGCGCAGGAGCTCACACTCGCTTTGTGTAATTCTGGCCAGTTTGGGAACTACCGCTTAAAATCGCTGGACCCTGACCTGAAGCGCTCCACCTTCCATCCGGGCTACTCCGAAATGAAGCAACTTTGCTGTGCAGCCTGTGGGTTGGTGTAGCGTTCACAAACTCTTATTCATTTGTGACATGTATGGGAAATAGCCCTGCATGTGCAGCCTGCGGGTGCGGCGATACTATAGGCCCCATTCTTTGTGAGTGCCCCACATACAGCGCGAAAAGACAGAGTCTCTGCCATGTGCTCGAGCGTTTAGATGGACGCACACTGACTGAAATCAAGATTCTAGGTCACTGGCCGCGGTGATCTTCGGCGGTGAAGGCCTCCCAAGCACTGCTCCGCATCATGAAAACCACGGGCCTGATCGATAGGCTGCGATTTTGCTTTGATGTGATGTGATATGACTGTGACGTGCTGTGATGTGACGTGATATGGCTGTGATGTGACTATACTGACTTCACCCATCCCACTCTTAGCCATCACTTTTATACCCACTCACCTCCTTCCCCCTGTGCACGGTAGCAAACCCGTTTCCTCTACTGGTTAGCCTCCCTGCCTTTCCTCTTCCTCCTCCTCCTTGATTTCATTATTCTTTTATACAATTCCCCACGGAATATAATAGGAAAACTCTAATGCACTGTACTGGAAATGGAGCAAGAAGGGCCAGTTTTCGAGATAATATCTTGCCACATAACGGCTGATGAAGGCAGCCAGCAATACTACGCATCCCAAAATATTAGCGGAGGCGAACATGAAGGCCACCGGCGACTCACAGAGCTCGCCTATCGGTAAGAAAAGTGTTCGGATTCGAAGCCTCTAGCTTTGCCTTCCGGGGCAAGTGCTCCAAGGAAGTTGGTTGTTTCAACCCTGAAGATATTTGAGTTCTTCCGGAAAACGAGGCAACAACACATGCATCGTACTTTTGCTAGTAATAAATAAGATTAGAACGAACTAACTTTTCTAGAACGCGGAATACTCGTGCGACACAGATAATAAACTCCATTCTGGAGAGAAAAAAATTATGTCCTCACTTTACGAGTTTCCAAGCTGCACTTTCATTAACGAGTTTGGTGGCTTTTACGTTGGCTGACACTGTTGTCTCATAAAGCGGCTTACGTCAGGTAATATCAGCCCGCTTGAAATGAGTTGGAGAAAAGGACAGGCGAAAGAAGTAAAGCCAGATAAGCGGCTAAGCATTTCCCCAAGAAAATAGAAAGGGGTTATCCAGATTCATTTAGTCCGGCGTGAGATTAGCGCCCACGGAAATCGCATTAAAATGGAAGCCAACGCGAAAGAGGGTCAGAACTGACGAAATCCCCTTTGGCATCGTGGTGCGGTGGAAGCCGGAGCCTAAGAGGATTTGTGCTCTTCTGCGGTGTTCGTTTCGTATTCCTCTCGACTCATCCCCTCAGCCCAAGGAGTCGGGGACGGCTAGAGCCTGGATGCGTTCCCGCTACCAAATAATAATAAAAAGAATTCTCTGAAAAAAAGAAGATAGCATGAAGTACTGCGCGATGTTCTCGTTATACAGATGCAAGACATGCAGGCGTTTACGTCTGTAAGGAGAAAAAAAAAACGATGCTGGTCATGAGCTGTAAAAAAAAAAAAAAAAAAGAAAAATAAAACAAAAACGGATATGAAGGGAAGCATTCCTGTGCGGTTTGTCTGCCGAAGGAAGTTTGGAAAATTCTTTCGCAAGTGGTATACGACAGCCGTTCACGGGCGAACAGGAGAACGACGTAGAACTTGAACAGGATTCAATAGGAACGTCGTACGAGAAACGCGACTCGCTTTGCTTACTGAAAATTGTTTTTTTTTTTTTTTTTATTCGATGTCGTTCCGGGATTACTTAATTTCCAGCAATAAGGAAGAGTTCGTGATTGGGAAGTCTTATTCATTACTGGGTATAATGACTCGATTGCGCTTAACTGAACGCACATCGCATACTGCCTCACAAGACAATATGCGACTGTTTAGCTTGGCTAAGCAGGGATATCAGTACCGCTATTCAGCACTCGTTTAGCTAAGTTTTAATTCGGTTACATTTGCTTTGACAACTCATGAAAAGGTTTGCCGTGTATTTAGCGGATGCTTTAGGCTTTTATGGGGATGAAGAAAGCCTAATTAAGTCCTTTGGTGAAGTTTTGTCAGAGGAGATGAATGCGACGAAGACGATGACATTAGATGAGAAGCGTGAAAGACTGGCAGCTTTGCTTGCGAACAAACCGGATCAAACGCAGTTGCAAGCGAAGCTGGTCCCTGCCTCTGCCTAAGTTCGTGCGTGTGCGTGCGCGCGCGCGTATTCCTGTGCGTGTGCACGTGCGTACGTGTGTGTGTGCGTGGGCGTGTGTGTGTGTGTCTCTATTTTTTTTGAGCGCTGACCACTTCGCAAAAAGAAATAAAAGGGAACCGAAATAATACAAGACATTAGCGCAAACTGCTCAATAATTAGCAATTCGATTTGCGTCATTTGCTGATCAGGTTCAGCATGCAACGCATGTGTTGTTTACTTTCGCGAAAAGCTAATGTGGAAGAAAAGCTTATGAAACGGGGGTGCAGCGAAACACTGGATAATGTTCCGTTTCAGCGGCCTTCAAAGACTCTTGTCTCCAGCCGTGTTTTCTGCCCAGAGTTTAATGCGTTGCAATTCGTTGGCATGTTAAAACACAGCTGAAATCACTGCTTGAAGTGTAATGTGCCTGAGTATAAAGGAGGCTATGGCCTGCCATAATGCGTCCGGGTTGAAGCCATCAATCACTTCCGGAAAACAAGCGTGTGAAAACAGATGCGCACTGAAGTTTCTATCAAGGTTATACGCTGATATAAAAATCTTCTATAATGTGCAAAAGAGCACCTACTGGCAACAAGCAATAATATTAAAGGCAAGCGAGTGCTGATCAACAAAAGTTCTGTAAATGTCACCTATGCCATCTTCAGAAATGATGCACGAATAATGTTATGCGGCAGGTTGTTCACAAAATGCGCTCTAGGTTGTTTGCGGCGTGGAGGAATGTTTCTCGGGTTTCTCTCGAAAAAGCAAGTATAACACGCTCGGCGCATGAATGTGCTTCTGCAAAGAAAAACAGCCATACACGTCTAAACCAATGATACTTCGCCTAGTGGTTGCATGAACTGACAAATTTAACACAAGCGGGAATGCTCTGGAACAAAGGCAAAAGCTCACAAGAATGCATGCTGGAAGTAAAATTATGTTTAACAAGCAAGGCAAAGCAGAGTTTAAAAAATGTGTACAGCCTGTGTATACACCATTCGCTCTATTTCTTGATACAGCGCCACGGACCGCAGACGAGAAGGGGGCACAAACCACATACGTGTGCCGCTCTTTGACACGTAGCGTGTCCGCTGATAGAATGGCGTATATTTATTTTCATCTGCTGCCGAATGGAGACTGTAACCAAAGCCGTATAAGTTTGAACCCTAGAAGTCTACTATCAAGCTGCGCGGAACAATTTACGTCAGAAGGGATTAAGAAGGGAAGGGATTGAGGCGCAGGTGTTGCTGTTCTAACAAGAAAAGAGAAATGGAAATCTGAGTATCACCAGCGTGTTGTTCCGGGCCAGTTGGTGTAACATCATTAAAATAGAACAGGGCAGACAAAGGAAGAAGATATCAGACCCTGAGTTGCTCTACTTTTTGTCGTCCTGTGTCGTCCTTCTCCGTCCTTTTCAAAAACCTGGACTAAAGTGCACGTGCGCAGGACGCTCCATTCGAAAGGTTCAACGCAGTCCAATTTCTGAAATGCTACACTTCTGCACTCACCAAATATGGAAAAGTGTTCACTACGCCGCGTGGAATCATAGTTGCTAACTTTGACTAACTGGACGCGTGAGTGCCATTATATGACAAGCAGCCTATCAGCTATAGAACAGAAAGTGGTGTCACTACTTAGTACAGTAATTATCACCCCAAGCCGAAAGCATGAGTTTGTATAGGTGTAGCATTAGTAGCACATGCGCTTCTCATTAGAGCATAGTTTCAATATATTCCGCTCCAGAAAAAAAAAAGAAAAATGAAAACATACTGCTAATATTAGCATGGAAAGTACTGCAGTTTTATAGATCTATACATTTTTCGCATACTCCCCCCTTAATGGTGTCAATCTGTTCTACTTTATATGATTGATCTTTCATGTTTCATAGTATTCACGGCAGTGATCGCGATCCGTAGGTAATTTGGATATTTCGATCAGCAGAATGGTTTACATCGTGTGTTGAGCCACAGCGAGTTGGTGCGACTTGGAGTACGTATGAATTTATTTATTTATCTAATATACCCTCAGGGCCATACGGCATACAGAGGAGAGTGGGTAAATGTCTCTCACCATTTCTCTCATCAGTGCTTGCTGAAAGCTATTAGAACACAATGTCATCTTTTCCAAATTAGTTAATTTCCTGGAATCTAACTCAGTTTTAACATCTGCTCAGCCTGGCTTTCGGAAATCATACTCGTGTGAAACGCAGCTAGCATCTCTCACGCATAAACTACATCATATCTTAGAACGTTCCTCACGTGCTGATTGTATTTTTTTGGACTACTCGAAAGCATTTGAAAAGGTCGCTCACAAGCTCCTACTCCACAAGCTAAAACAATTAAGTATTGACTGTAGTCTCCTCAAATGGATTGAATGTTTCCTTACTAATCGCTCACAATTTGTTACAGCTAACGACCATAACTCTCCGCTTACGCATGTGCGCTCTGGTGTGCCGCAAGGCTCTGTTCTTGGGCCGCTTTTATTCTTTACTTACATAAATGACCTGCCATCTACAATAAGCTCCAATATTCATCTTTCCGCTGATGACTGAGTTATTTTCCAGGAAATATATAATAACGAAGATCATACTATTCGGCAAAAAGGTCTAACAGCTTTAGGGAATTGGTGTAATGCATGGCAAATGGAATTGAATACTAATAAGTGTAAAGTCATGCTTGTGTCTCAGGCAGATTCCGTTTCATCGCCTTACTCCTTAAGTAATATTAGCAAAATAATAAAAGTATAATTAATAGCTATTATAATAAAATAATCAAATAATAATTAATAACAACGAACTGAACCTCGACGAGACACATAATTATGTTATCAATATTGCTACCGCGTGCTAGGTTATCTTCGCCGTAATTTCTGTACCGCTCCATCTTCCTTTAAGTTCTTACTCTTTAAGACATTGATTCGACCTAAACTTGAGTACGCGTCATCTATATGGGATCCTGCTCATGTCAACTTAATAAACTCTATAGAACTTGTTCAAAATAATTCTACTCGCTTTATTCTTTCCAATTACAACCGAATGGCCAGTATATCAGCCATGAAAAGCAGCCTTGCACTTCCATCTCTATCATCTCGCCGTAAAATTTTGCACTTAACTTTATTTTATAAACTATTTAATCATCCTGTACTTCACAGCGAAATAATTACTGAATCGATGTACCGCTCTCATCCCATTGATCACATTCTCAAAGTCGGTATGAATGGTTGCAACAAAAAAACTTTTTTCCAGTCATTTATGCCTCTTACATCACGAGAATGGGACCATCTTCCCGCTGAAATCGTATTAATTGATGATAACCTACTTTCTCGCAATTATTTAGCTAACATTGTATAATTACGTGAAACTTGCTTGTATGTCATTTTACTGCATTTCTTGTAACTTTGTATTATCTTGTACCACTCCCCTCTGTAATGCCCCAGGCCCTGAGGGTAAATAAATAAAGTAAAAAAATATAGTAATACAACAAGCATAACAATAAGAGCATAATGTTAAAAGATGATGCTGGTTTACATTTTTAGCTAATGCATTCGCGGAATAAACAGATGTCATTGATTAGTGCCAGTGATCCGGGAAGATGATTCCACTCGTCGGGTGTGCGGGGTGAAAACAAATGAAAGCAGGTTTTTCTTCTGCAGGAAGGTACTCCAACATTGTGCGAGTGATCCATCCGTGGTGACACATACTGTGGCTGTGAAATAAATTCTCACAGATGTGATGATTAAAACTTTTATGGAAAAGGCGACTACTAAGTTTTCTACGACAAATGCTAAGCGACAACCAAAAAGATTGCGCTTCGACTTAGATGCAAATACCGTTAAGGAATAAATGTTATCGAGATCAGCATGTTATCAGTGGTGGACCTGAACTTCACAATTTGTAGTGACCCGGTGGGTCATGCCCCCCCCCCCCCCTTCCCCCCTTACCGTCCCAGTTCTAAGACCCGGCTGGCGAAGCAACAACCTCATATAAAACTGAGCTGGCTCACAGCTGTATACCCCTCACGCCTATATGAACGCACCTGATCGAGTTTATTGCATGCTACTCTAACTCTGATAATGAGACACTTCTTTACATGATAGATATCAGGGGAACGCAGAAAAAGACAGAGAGAATACAAGTTGACACAATAGCCCAGATTTGCCTTACTTCCATGCTGCCTTTTGATGTGTTGCACTGATATTTATTACTCAATACCGAATATCCCAAACTCTTATTTTTTTTATTTTTTTACTTGAAGCATTCTTTTCGTGTGCTCTCTAGCATTCTTTTTTTTTTTTAATCGGGGAATCAGTTGCTGGGGATCGTTCAAGCGTCGTTCTCAGGCTCGAGCTTCGTTAAAGGGCCGTTCAAACGAAGTTCAATAATCACCTTTTAAAAGGTCTGTCTTTGGCCGACCTCAGAATGTAACTGCAGGAACTCGCATCGATCATATGACAGGGCATTGCTTATTATGGGGCTGCTAAACGTCGCAAATGTGAGAGCACATTTTTGTCTTCAGATAGCACATTCCTATTGCTAGAAAAGAGTGATTCGCGAGCGCGCAGAACACCCTCAGGAAAGCGGCTGCAGAAAGGAAAGGCTAATATTTTTCGAAGTGAATTTAAATAACAATAAAGTATAACAAGCGCGACGTAAGGCGAGCACGGGGTATACGTACAACCATTCGATATGCGAGTACTGTCTCATTTTGCGTTGGTCACTAAGAGTGAATCGTGATAAAATATTTATTTTTGTTGCTACTCCAATCTTTGTGACGTCCAAGCTCTTAAGCCGTAAAGTATGGTGTACCCGACGTGACGAAAAGGAAAAAAAAAAGGGGGGGGGGGGGGGGGGCAATATTTCGGTGTTGCGCAGCTGCCAGAGAATGTGTTCGTGGCGCCCTGCTACTGCCACGGGATCCCTACTTGGGTTGGAGGCTGTGGAAGAACAAAGCCGGGCTCTATCGGGCGCGTCCTCGGGGCGCGCTCATTGAGCAGGCCCCACGCGTCGCGGCGGCAGCGCTGCACATTTCCTCGGGGCGGCCGGAGTCGTCGGGCGGCGAGCGAGGACAGCCCCAATGACCGCTTGAAACGCCAAGCGCGCGCCCAGTTCGGTCGCCGCCGCCGGAAACGGGCGGCCCGGCCAATAGCTCTTCCGTGAAAAACGAGCACAACTTACTTCCGCCGGATATTTCCGGTTTGATACAGAAGAAGCGCCATTTCCCCGCACGCACGCTCTCACTTGCTCCAGTGGCTGCGCCCCGGGAGCCTCCTCCTTCTGGGCCGCGCCAGAGCTCCGGGAGCCTTGCGGCTATGGGCGACCGTGTCGTTTCGTTACTTCCGCCGTGTTTTATTGCGGCCGGCGTCTTCGCGCTGCATCCGACGGTGCTGCGCTGACCATTTTGTTCACAGGTTGCTTTTATTGATTTATTAATACGGTACTCTACCCCACCTACACCTTCCTCACGTCCCTCTCGCTTGCGGCCCATGTCGTCCGAGGCATTTTTGTTTGCATCGCGTTCTTTGCTTTTATTTTTTACTTCATCCATTTTGCTTCGGTAGGAGATATTCCTGTGTCATTCCCTTCCTCACCTCATCAGATTTCGAGCTTTTATCTGTTCCTTTTTTCTCTTAGCGCGGTAACCTTGCGCGTGAACTGTAAATTTCTACCACGCTCGAGGCGTCTTCCACCCTCTCCCTTTATTTTTTGTTTGCGTACTTCTTCACGATGACAAAACAAACAGCCGGAGAAACTGGAACCGAGCCAGGAGCGCAACACTCCCCCTCAACGCAGGAGCGGATTACTTCTGGGAAATGTTCTCCCAATCCAAATTTATAGGAGGCAACTCTTCACCGCAGTTTTCTTTTTCCTTTCCTTCTCTTCCTTTCCCCATCTTCAATTCCCTCGCCCTGCATTAGCTTCTTTTTTTTTCTCCCCCTTTTTTCCTGGATCCTGCCCTCTTCTTCTCATGCCTCTTCCGCGCGTAAGTTTGTGCAAGTCGCAGAAAGTACCTCGGACACGATGACCAGGATTCGTCGAGATGCCCGAGCATGGCCTCACAGTATAAAAAGGCCAAGAACGTAAAAGGCCGCGACAGGAGAAGGCAGGCCGGCTGCGAGCTTATCGGCCGCGACCAATACGCCACTGTTCCGCGAACGACCGTACGTCTTTATTTGGGCCGGGGCCACGGCCGGGAAAGCGCGCGCTGAATGGTCCTTCCTGGCCCGGCCGGCCTTTTGTTTTCGGCCAATCCCCCCGACGCCCCCGCGGGAGTCGGCGTCATCTGACTAATCTGGGACGATTCTAACGGTTAAGTAACGACTGAGGATTACGTCCAGCTGCCGCCGTACCATGTCTACCGAATAGGAATTAATGCAGCCGCCTTATTTCGGTGGATAAGATCAAGGATTGAGCGTCATAAAGTAACAGTGCCTCTCTCCCCAAAACCGCCGAACCCCTCAATCCCGTGCTCTCATTCTCCAGTAGTGTCCTGCTGTGTAGGGATCAAATGAAAACTCGCATTGGCGATGGAGATAGAGCAGTCAGCGCCGCGAGCGGCTGCACGAGTAAGCCTGGACAGGCCATGTTCTAGGCCGTAGGACGAGAGAATCCGCTTCAAGTCACGCGAATAATGTACTCGCAAATGGAACCAGTTGCCAAGAAATACACAATGTATGAAGAGCGGTACATCTTCTAAGGCAATGTGAAGAGTGAAAACCTTGTAACGAAGATCATGAGAAGGATAGGATTGAACGGCTGCGTGAAGTGAGGACATTCAGTTATTGCGCGAGATCCCTGCGCAGCGAGTAAACGATTGTTTAAAGCTATTGTTACCTTCCCTTAGAGAAATTGAGCATTTCGCTTTAGGCGCCCCAGTTCTTTCGCAGAAGCGAAAAGGCTTGGTGCCCAAAGTGTCCGGGGTGATATTTTAAAGCATTTATATACTAGCACTGCAGTCACATTCGCTTAGGCAATTAAAGTCCAGGAACATGTAAACTCAGGCTTGCCAGTTCACCATATCAAAGCTGTAGAAACAACAACAAACAAACAAAAAAAAAAACGCTCAAGAGACGAGGAACAAGGAGGACATACAAAGCCCTAACTTCCCACAACTGTATTATCAAAACGCTTAAATACTTTTCAAATCCTGAATTGCCGTCTTATAACTACCATCATCGCTTGGAATAAAAATTTGTGCGCTTTTCTAACAAACCTGTTGAAAGTTGTCAATATGTGTTCCCTCCTCATTCATCAACCCATGTCTTTTTATGCAGTACAGTTGACAAATGTCAGCCATTGCTGGCAAAAATAAAAAAAAAAAGAAGCCGTAAATAACGTCTTCACATATTCAAGAAGTCGTTTTTTTTTTTTTTTTTTTTTAGAGTAATGCAAGTGACATCGCAAAACATGCCTACAAAAGCGGGCCATCATTTTACGATAATATATAGCGTGGTTCTTAAAATTTTTATCAGTTTAAAAAGCAAATTGACGCTGATGATCACGTATATGCTGCCTTCAATGAGTATCTGTGGTGCTTTCCGGACACAAAATAATGAAGTAATGGTCAGGTTATGCCCCCAATTAGCGGTAATTCATTACTTATAAATATTCACTTCATGCTGCGTGATATCGGTGTATAGGAGTGTAACTAATTCAAGACCCGCAACTTGTCTCAGCGCAATAGCTGTTGAGGTATACGTCAATCGGGATTGTTTAGTTTTTTTTCTTTTTTATCTCATTCTCAGACTCAGTGCTCATGTTCGGAACGTCAGAGTGGACGCTATAAAAAAGCAGGAAATCGATTCATGAATATCTCAGAGACTATCACAATTTGGCAACTTCTGTAAACTCGGTGAGCCGAAACGCAACACACCCTTCCAGACTGCGATTGCGGCATGGAGTAAATCGAGCATTTAAAATGATCAAATTTCGTCAAATTAATTAGCACGGTAGAGAGTGAGTGAGAACGTTGGACTTGGTACTGCGACATTGCTGGTCATACGCCTGGGGTCGCATTCATAGTTTTCCCTTGATTCGGCCGATTATCAGCACGAAGGCACCATCGGATGAAGCTAGCGAGCGGCCAGTCCCAGAAGTCAAAAGATAGTGGGTCCTGCCGTCGGCGAGTGTCATCGCCACTCATCACACGCATTGGCTAACCCCTGGCTGCGCAATCCTGAGGTGGGGTAGCTAATGAGCGGACACCCCATTGAAAAGATACTAACCAGGAACTTGTTCTTCATTGTGTAGATTGGGTCTTATGTGACCTTTAACATGAGTTCGTAGTGACAGCTGCTGCAATTATGGTTCTGTGCCCGAACAGCTCAGCTGATGTCTATGAATGGAGCTCAAGCACTCTAGACCAGTGTGATTGACTCGGTAGCCGTCCTGTCCAGAAAGGGCCTGTGTACCTGTCCCTTGTCAAAGCTATGACCAATGGATACTTGTACATTGTATACGAACGAAAGAAGCCAACGGTCGGCGAGGCCAAGGAAAGTGAAGGGGACGGTTTTCTTTAGACTTTGGGTTTTGCTATAGACCAGGATTAGCGTTGTAATCATTTTGGAAAGAAAGATAATTAACTACAAACCAAAAAATTGGAAACCGAACCCACGACCTCCAAATATTACTTCCGATGCTCTTTCCAAATGCGCTACATAGCCGGCCGTCCAACCTGCTACTTGTTTGGGTATTAATATTGCCTATAAACAAACCTTGAGAGTGTGCACCAGCGCCACCCTCTCACTCACAGGTGGACGTGGAGCGTCCTGTGTTACCGCCAGCTTCACGTGGAATGTGTTATATATATAAGCAGATAAATGAATGGGAAATGAGGCTGCTCGCTATAATACATGAAGGAAAGAAGCCAACAGTCGGCGAGGCCAAGGAAAGCATTGGGGAATGCACTTTGTCTTTTTTAATTTTTACTTCGGTTCCTTCTACCTTGTGTTTATTTATCTTTACCCTAAACAGATTACATTACTAATTTATGTCATTACCGCAGCAAATATATATATATATATATATATATATATATATATATATATATATATATATATATATATAATGTGTGTGTGTGTGTGTGTGTGTGTGTGTGTGTGTGTGTGTGTGTGTGTGTGTGTGTGTGTGTGTGTGTGTGTGTGTGTGTGTGTGTGTGTGTGTGTGTGTGTGTGTGTGTGTGTGTGTGTGTGTGTGTGTGTGTGTGTGTGTGTGTGTGTGTGTGTGTGTGTGTGTGTGTGTGTGTGTGTGTGTGTGTGTGTGTGTGTGTGTGTGTGTGTGTGTGTGTGTGTGTGTGTGTGTGTGTGTGTGTGTGTGTGTGTGTGTGTGTGTGTGTGTGTGTGTGTGTGTGTGTGTGTGTCGTTCTTCTGATCGTAATAAAAGTAATTGATTACAAACATGATGTTGTGATGTTTACTTGAATTTGAATCAAACTGCTGCGTTTGTTAGCTTTGTCAGCAATGTTATCGATAGGTTATCGTAAGCATTAGCATATTTAGTGGTCGGGGGCTGGAGTCGACATGCAAAGCGACATGAACTACGAGGGACACCATGACAGAGGGCTCCTGAATATTTTGACCACTTGGGGTTCGTTACCGTGCTCAGACATCGTACAGTACGTGAGTATCGCGGCCACTGTTTAATCAGAGTCCAAGGGATCAGCAGTCGAGCGCCCTATCAACTAAGCCACCGCGACGGGGTCCCTGTTTACTGTTTAGGCAAGTTCGAATAAGAATCACGCCGTGACGGTTTTCGTGCCCTAGTGTCAGTCACCTGCATGGCGCCATCTCTTGCAAATATCAAAACGCGCGAACTCCAAAGGCCGGCTCTCCTCACTTTTGTTCTCTACCTTGCGTTGCATATGCCCCGGCGACGACCAGTCGTTGCTTATCTTCTGAAAATCGGCGTCGCCAAGAGACGCTACGCATTGCATTGCAGATGAGATTGACCGTCTCTCCTTCGCCTCTCCTCTGTCGAGTAATTCCTTTCTTTTCCCGGTATTCTTCCGCAAGGATATGGCAGCCGAGTTCGAATGCGCTTCGGGGCAGGAGCGTCGCCCGGGGCGATTCGATGTGCGCTCCGTGACGACCTCTTCCTGCCGCTTCGCCTCCCTCCTCAGCGCGTCCCCCGGGTGACGTTATCGAATCCTAGACCGCAGTAGCTCTCACGTAGGATCACACCAGCCGTCTTGGCTATCTCTCTGCTTCTCTCACTCTTGCTGCTGTAAAGAAAAGGAGAAAGGGAGCGATGGGGTAGCGAGGGTTAGCGCGAAGGAATAAAGTGCTCAATAAATCTGTCGCCGTGGGCCGCGCCTTCATAATGGCAGCGGGATAAACGATTTTTCTCGTGACCGATGGTGCATTGATGGTTATGGCCTCGTCCCTTGGCCGTCGCGCTTTGGCAGCTCGCCTACACATGAGTTGATGATTACTGTCGGTGCCTATTATCTGGAGCACGAAATTTGTAGTCCCGCTGCATCGGGAAGCGTTGGCCGCGCGTCGTTGACCGATGCTGCGCGCTGCTCGCACCCTGTGTACGGTTAGCTGCGGTACAGACACCGTTCACAAAGATCAGCCGCTACCTCGGTGTTTGGAGGCAGACCCGTCCCAGCATGTCCATGCTGTGCATCGAAATACAGAATCCGGAGAATTACGCTCCTAAGGTATACTTGAAACGTGTTTGACTCAAAACGAGACATATCTACCTAAGACGGCTAGGGCATCTCGCAATATTGACGAGCCATTATTAAATAATCGGCAAGCCTTTCAACTGCCACACTTTTTTTTTGTTCCCAGCAGGCTCGCATCTGTGGCGGAAAACAGGGAAACCAGCAAATATGCGCAAGTGAGTCATCTTGCAATGGGAAATTTAGCAAGCCCAACTTGACAGTGTCTTTCATCCCCTCATCGCGTACCGAGATTGCCAATGCAGAATTTAACAGAATAAGAGTTTGCATCTTTTTGTCCAACGCTCAGTTCTAATAAAAGAAAAAGGCTAGTTACTATAGCTTATGTGCGTTGTTTTGACCTTTTATATATATATATATATATATATATATATATATATATATATATATATATATATATATATATATATATATATATATATATATATATATGCATTCGCTTTAACACGGGGATCGTTTCGTGTGGATGCCAAGGTTTTGATTAGGGAGCCGGGATTATTCGTACATGCATTTTTTAAATCAGCAAATGTGATATCTTGCCGCCTAACGCCAACGCAGAGAGAACGAGATACGCAATCAATTTTTACTAATAATAAATATTGGGCCGAGTTTTTCCTTGTGTCCGCTAGATATTTATTGTCATGATGGAGAAAAATTTCAACTGAAGCACTGATGACAACAACCACTGAAAGCCACCACGCAGACGCTCACCTTAGTTGAAATTCCGCTTTAAAACATTCGTACCATATGAAACTGGTATATATAATCTCTGTAAAAGTCACTTTCGCTGCTGAGCAGGAGAGGGATTTTTTTTCACACATTTTACGTACTTTTTATAATGTGAGCAATTAAGAATGTCCTGACTTTACGGCATGCATTGTCTCGAAATACTTACGGCTCATATTATGAGTCACTCACTACAATACCTATCCCCGTTGAATGCATGGAGGATAATAAAGCACCCGCTTCATGCATCACCGGAGCACTATCAAATTTGCTCTTTCCATACAGATTCTGGCCAACTTGTGAAAGGCCGTTTTCCGCTCCACATTGGATCATTGAGGAGTTAATGCCGAGTTGTGCTCGGAGCTCCTGCTGATGGGTAGCCAGTTGTAGCTGGGCACTTCAGGTTAAAGAATGCAGTCACTCCACCGGCATTTCACTTGCCACTGAAAGCGAATTTTTACCCCCCCCCCCCCCCCCGCCCCTCAGAGTTTCACTGTCACTGCATAATTACGATACCGCTAAATAATTGTAGAAAAACAGAAACTATGAATTTTGGCACTGACGCATGATCTGAAAAAAAAAAAAAACTGTACAGCAGGTTTTTCATTTTGTTCTCTTCGAGGTGAGCCCACAAAAAAAAAAAAAAAAAAAGCAATTATGAGAAACTTTGGCGACTAATGTGCTGAAAGGCGAAATCTGAGTGCCGCATTCTGCTATGCATTTGCTGCGAATCCGGCGGTGAATGATGCTTCGAGTAAAAAAGCTGACTACTGTTTCACATTCCTCCCTTCCTTTATAGCATTGTGAGAGATACTACGCCTTTTCTATCCTGTAAATAAATTTCAAACGCCGCTGATGGCTTCTGTACCAACGCCTCCTAGACGTCTCGGTCTGCTTCTGTTTGCTGTGTGGTACGGCGTTCGTGGAAGCGGTAAATGAAAGGACGCACGCACGCCTCGATCGGAAGCCAGGTGGGGTCAGCTTCGTAGATGCATTAATCGCCTTGTGACGTCATGACCTGTCGCGACGGTACATCGCGCGCTCCTTGTCGATCACAACCAGCATTTTATTGAACGCATTAAAGTTCAACGGCGTTCTATAATTTGTCTACAGGAGAGGAAAGGCGCGGTATCTATCACTCGCGGAACCTCGCTATCATTCTCACTGTAGACAAGGAGAATTATGAAGAGCTTTCCACGATCTGGGGCATGGCGCAGTGGTAAAGCGCTGGGATAATCTCAGCTAAGCCTCCTGGCCTGCGTATCATTGTATTACCTAATGAAAAGCAAGCACGAAAGATATTTTTTTTTTTAGCTCTTTTACGAGCAGTTGAAATTGTTGTCAGCATTCATCATGGCCTGTAGCTTTCTTCGGCTCTCTGCAAGCGGCTGGCCAGAATAATTTTGAAAATCTCTGCCGCCGCACTATGTGGGACTCTGGTAATTTGCAACTAATTGCATAGATTCAATTAGCCTAAATGGGCTCAAGCATTCACAAGCGCGAAAGGAACCAAAACGAAAACAAGAATGTTATCAAGAATGCTGAAGAGAAAAACTGCTTCGGTAATTGCATACAAAGTGTTTCCTATAAGTTTCAATTAAGGATGTGATAGGAACATGCCATAAAACAAGCAAGCTGGTAGGTGAAGTGTAAGAAAAAATAAAACAGCGTATCTCGAGCTGCTTGTATCACGCGGCGTTCATCAAAGAAATAAAAACAGAGTGTCATTACGGCGAATGTATATAGCAAACGCGTGTTTTGCACGAAGCTACGCTCCACAGACCTGAAAATTAAATCGGCTCAACGATCCCTTTGTTCACAACAGAATCGCAACATATTACCTGGCTGGTATATTACCTCGAAGCAAAATGTACATGTTCATGGTCAAGTATATTTCTGTGGCGTAGAATGAATATTTATCATAACAGCACTGCATCCTTTTTATTTTTCCATTCCAAACGTTTGGGCAATATGAAGCGTATCTTACCTGTTTTCTTTTTTCTTACACAAATCAGCTCTTGGCAAGTCCAAATAAAGTGTCACTATGAATGTACCAAGCGCTACCGAAAAGTTTCGAAAGAAGTTCTATTTACGAGGACGTGCTTTTTTTTTTATTTTACGTTTGCACGCAAACAAGTCGTTGTTTGCACTAGTGGTTCAAGTTTCCCGAAAACAATGCACAGAAAAGAGACAATGACGACGCAGAATTAGGCTGGACAGGCGCGGTGCTTTCTACTTCTGTTCGTCACTGCCCCCCCCCCCTTTTTTTTTTGCGGTATGTTTCAATACATTGCTACGGGTCGACTCATAGAAGATGGGACTGACGAAGTGTGTGTGCGCTTGGCGTGGGCTTGAAGCCCGAATCCTTGGCAGTGGTCTCTGTGTTTTGACGTCCGATACGCCTTGTGCTTGTGTCCAGTTCTGTGTGAGTGCACCAGTGTTTACGTGGTGTGAACGCCTCCTGCCGCGTAACATCTTGATGGAGTTGCTGGGAGAGGATGGCCCCGATGCCAGGGCCACTGGCATCAGTACGGACTTCCGTATGAGCTGACACATACAAGTGTGCCAAGACCGGTGCGTTGGTAAGAGTTCTTATAAGTTGGGCAAAAGCTTGGTTTTGGGACGACCCCCAGAAAAAACCTACATCCATTTTAAGAAGATCTGTGAGCGGCTGAGCAGTGTCGGCAAAATTTTGAATGGACCTACGAAAGTAGAAACAAAGACCCAAAAAACCAAAAAACTTCGGATGTCATTGCTTGAACGGGGTCCTGGGAAGTCCTTTACTGCCGGGATCTTGTCTGCATCGGGACGAACCGCCGTAGCATCGACGACATGACCTAGTATATTGAGCTGACGACGGGCGAAACGGCATTTTGAAGAGTTGAGCGGTAGTCCGGCATGGCAGAGGAGTGAAAGAACTTTAGAGAGGTGTATTATGTGGGACGAAAACGTGGGTAAAAGCACAATTACGTCGTATAACTAGCACAAGCAAGTGGACCATTTGAATCCTTGTAGTAAGGAGCCCATCATGCGCTCAAAAGTGGTTGGCGCGTTGTATAGGCCGAAAGGCATAACCTTAAACTGATACCTACCATCCGTAGTGACAAACGCAGTCTTCTCTCGATCCATATCATCCACAGCAATTTGCCGATAGCCAGATGGTAGGTCAATGGACGAGAAGAATTTGGCTGCGTAGAAGCGATCCAGTGCATCGTCGGCTCTATGAAGTGGATAGACATCTTTCGTAGTGATCATATTCAGGTGTCGACAATCCACACAGAAGCGCGACGAGCCATCTTTATTTTTGACCAGGAGGACGGGCGAATCCCAGGGACTAGCAGAGGGCTCAGTAATGTTCTTCTCCAGCATTTTTCCCACTTCCGCCTGGATCACCTGTCGTTCTGCATGGGAGACCCAGTATGGTCATCAGCGGATAAGAGGAGCGTCGCCGGTGTCGACGCGTTGCGTGACAGAGCTTGGCCGAGGGCGCTGTTATGAAGGTCGAATATGTCAGAATAGGACTTTAGAAGCGCACGCAGCTGACGAGATTGGGAAGGGAGCAAATCGGAGGGCATCATTGCCATGATCGCATCAGTCTGAGTAGGATCGTGGGGCAACTTGGGGCAACTTGACAGAAGTGAAGAGGTGAGAACGTTGCCACGCATATCCGAATAGGTGAAATTGATCAATGAAAGTGACACAGTGTTCCCCTTGATTGTAGCGACGGTATTGAGCAGTGCAACGTTGCGGCTCAGCAAGAGATCAGAATTAGGCGCAACAAGGTAGTCACCATCGGGGACAGCTGAGGTAGCAAATGAGGGGACTATTGAGGGCAGAAAAACTTGGTCGGGTGAATGCAGTCGGGTAGAGGAATGAAAAGGTGCAGGATCGATGATTGGGGGATTTAGGTGCAGGACGCCTTTCGAGCAGTCGATCAGAGTAGAGTGTTCTGATAGGAAATCGAGGCCGAGGATGCGGTCATGGGCACAAGGGTTCAAAACAGTAAACTGTACCAAAAGGTCCTGGCCAGTAATACTAACGCGAGCAGTGCAGAGCCCGTCAACACCAACCGTTCCGCCGTCCGCGACACACGCCCGGGACTGAGCCGGCATGAGAAGTTTACGTAAACAGCGACGAAGGTTTGCACTCATGACAGAGATATGCGCTCCAGTGTCTACAAGCGCACGCACGGGGACACCATACAATACAAATGTCTAGTTGGCTAAAGCAGGCGGTCTGTAGAGGATTTGTGGGCCTGGTCGTGGATGCAGCGTCACCTCCGGGACCTGCATCAGGTAGTTTCCCAAAAATATCCACCGTACGAGGTTGCAGCCGAGGATCGAGGGGGCTGCTGGGATCGAAAAACGACGTGCTCGTGGAGATGGAGAGCGGGAAGAACGACGTGATCCTGAGCTGGCGAAATCGTTGGGTGAATCTGATTGGTCAGGCTGTGGTCGGGGCGGAAAACGACGGGGCATATCTGGACGGCAGTCATAGGAAAACTCGGTACGAGAAGTCAGAGACCATCTATTGCGGCAATGCCGGAAAATGTGGCCGACACAGGAACACTTGAAACATATGGGGCAATCTTCAGGCGTCCGTCATTCTCCTGCATTTCGATAGCGACGAAAGTACGGGGCTTGCGGACGGAAAACATTCGTGCTTGGTGGCCGGACACGGGAGTTTCCGATGGAACAAACAGCAGGGGAGAGGTCCAAGTTTGCAAGTTCCTCTCGCACGACGGCTTGAATAAAGGAGACATCAGGCAAGGGGTGGCCGGGGACGGTGGATTGAGGGGGTGCCGGTGCACAGGCCTCTTATTCGCTGCAAATGATCCGGGTGACCATGCCAGTGATGTTAAGAAGTGAAAGGGAAGGTGCGCTAGTTGGCGCCTGCTGCAACACACAAATATGTGGCAGCCGTATTCGGAAGTCGTTGAAACTGTGGGAAAATGCCCTTACTTTCAAAATAATCCCCTTTCACGGCAATACAGCATTCCCTGCGTATCTACCTCCGCTGTAATTTGCCCTTGAAGCCTTGTTTTCGAAGCGCGTCAATCACATTCCGCTGTTCCTCTTGGATCTCTGCGGGAGTGTGAAGAAGGCGACCATTGAGCGCGATTGTCTTTGGAACGAGCAGATGCCAAATCTGGCTGGTATACAGTGTTCTGAAACTTTATCGTACCCCTTTTGAAAAATCCCGCCTCAATCGGAGGCTCATTTCCGCTGAAACTGCGCACGAAGCTTGCGCGTTATTGTCCGCTTCTTTACGAGGTAAGTTTGACCATGGTGCTTGGTTTCGCTGCGCATGATGAGAAACCAGAACCGTCAGGACTAGGAAACTGCATAAGCGGTGCACAATTTCTTTACTGTGCTTATGATACTCTGTAGGCAAATGCACAACGGAATAAAACCGAGTAGTCGCGGAAAAGGATGAAAAATTCCCAACATATGGGCTCTTCTGCTCGGCTTCACCGGTATCAACAACAACACGTGCACTGACTGCATTTCCCCGCTATCACCTCTGGTCATGAGATCTGGATACGACGCATGAGTCTGACATTGGCCTCCTCCTGGCCACGTTGTTTAAAGTGTGGCGTCTCTTAAAGGTTTCTGCTATACTGCTTAATATTTGGGCCACGACGAAATATGACCTTGAATATGGTTTCGTTCTACTGATCCAGCCGTGTCCACGACACCTTGATTGTTAAGCGTAGGAACCTAAATGTGCTTGTAAGGTGAAATAGAAGAAAGAAATTGTTGCCACTGTTGCGTCCGTCTCGAAACAATCGCCATTATTAAGCAGCAGCACTGGAATTTAGTTCGTCAGTCATGTCATACACTTTGACGCATTCAGAGGATCGCAGTAAGCGCAAACATTATTGTTTATAGAGTATTCAAAAACCGAGAAGGGAAAGAAGACCTAAAATTAACACATTTAATGATGCATTTCTGAAGTACCCTAATATATCTCAACAGGATAGTTAAGCGGGCGAGTTGGTGATACATCATCCAAAAAAAAACAGCGCAAACAAACATCCCCGTTTGTTTGCGCTGTTTCTAATATATCTGTTTATTCTAAAGCGGTTTGTACAGTCATAGATAATTAATAAGTTAAAAATGCACAGTAAATATTTATTTACAAAGTTTTATTCCAAAACAATCTGGGTCCAGAGACTTAGCGAAAATAAAAGATACTAATAGTTACATTCAGAGCACCTACCCCCCAAAAATACTATGAAATCGTAAACAATTGTGGCAGTCAGCTCTACAGGAGAATGATGACGGCCATTAAATGTAATTAATGCACCATAGATTGGTCGTCAACGATGAAACAATTGTCTGAAGAAACATCATCCAATAGCCGTTCTGATATCTTCTACCATCCCGCACAAAAAGCCGACTGACTACATGTTCTTACAGCTTTGACCCAGTTATACCTCGTCATTCTTAACCTGTAAGCCGAAAACATAGATATTAGCGCAGAATCGCTCGATGTGTTGCTGATCATTCAGAGTGCTTAAAAAATAGATCACGCATATTTGGCACTTAACGTCACTCACCCATCAGTGGGAACTACTTTCCCTTTCCTCTTATAGACTTCGGCGTTACAGGGACTCCTGAGGAGGGGGCGTAACAGTGTTAATAAGACAAGATCTTCACAATAAGACTTTATAAGATGTAGAAATCAGGAAAGCTTATTTATGAAAATAAACTACGCTCGTCATATTGTCACTCTATGGGCGCGGTTAGGCCTTCAGATCCCGACAACAAATGTTTCGAAAGACTATGAAATAGCCTTTTTTTTTTTATTTAGTAACAATAATATTTTTCTTGGCTTCATAATATTGCAGATAATCATAGGTTTACTGACTGGGTTAGAACCTCTAAAATGATGGACCCGATTTCAGACTTTATGATTTGTTATGACCTTAACCAAGCTGTAAATGAGCCGATGATAGTTGCTAGGGAGCTGTCGTTGTGTTTCTCTTTGTGCATACGTCATCTTTAATGGAGGGAATACCAGGACCTTAAGTGGTTCTTTTTTCTGTGCCATTTTCTACACGCGAATACCTACTTAAAAGTGTGCATGGTATTACAAACGATTTCTCGATCGCAAATGATATCTCACTGATTCACTATGTAGATACAGCTCTTTGTACCTTTTTGAGTAGCGATGTTGCGACGTTGTGGGATATTTTTAAAGAACACTTGCATTTTGTCTAAACAGTTTTATTCTATACAACAAAACGCGTAAAGGAAACAAATTTAAACAATAATTGCCACATTATTAGTCGGAAACGAGAGATCCCGACCCTGAAACACTTCAAACTAGCAAACTAAGGTGTCATGCAGAACTCGCAGCTGAACGGTTTTGTAGCGGGCTTTTTAAAATGCTATTTCGTCTGAATGCAGAATTTTCTAAAGACTAGAAGAGCATCTCTAATGTCTTCTTGCGATGGAAATCAGAATTCATGTCTCCGTTTTTACTTTTTTTTTTCTAACATTCTTATCATTTCGCTCTTTGCCATCCGACTGCTTCAAAACAAAACTCATCTCTATTCGTAAGAATAATGACTGTGTTTGTGTAAACAACTAGCCCCAATCTGTTAAAAATTGCTCGATAATATCACCCCCAGTCCTATTCTCTCAATAACGAACTCCAAGTTATATGGGAGACTGCATTAAACATGGCTTTCACAAAGGTCCCTCTACTACTGCCCGATTGGGGACAACCACTGATTATTTAAGTGCAGCTTTAGATAAATCTGAACAAAATATTTCTTTATTTTTATATTTCAGCAAAAACTTTCAGGAAATGTCACGTAACAAATTTCCAGGCCTGTCGTCTATTCTGCAGCTCATCTAGAACACTGTACGTAGATTGTGGATATTACTACTGCCCGACTGGTGACAGCCATTGATAATTTAAGAGCAACCTTAAATTAATCTGGACAAATTGATTTTTTATTTTGAGGGTTAAGCGTAGCCTTTGACGAAGTGGCACGTAAGAAGCTTCCACCCCTGGTGTTTATTCTGCAGCTCACCCAGGACACAGCGCATAGTTTGTGGTGATTAGCGGTTTTTGTCCTTCTTCACTCCCCACAACTTACGGGATCTCTCGGGAAAGTGGGCTAGGTCCTTTAGTTTAGTTGATTTAAGTAAACAGTTTAGTATCTGCTAATAATTCATTTCTCAATATTGGTCGTTTAGCTGACGATTTAAAGATAAACGCCCAGTATTTTAAGTTTTTGACCACCGACAACTATACAGTGACCTCCTGAATTCCCGGGAGTAAAAGATTTGATACGGACACGGAACTTGAATGCGCAGGAAACCGGTTTCTGATTAAACCAGATATAAAAAGAAGGCCCAGCTTCCACTAATTTATTATTGGCGTTTAAATTACAAAAGTAAAAGTACAAATATTTGTGTTGTGCAAAACTTGTAACATTGCTAGCAAATAGAACGCATTAGATCATCAAGTCTATACGTAAGTTTGGTTTTCAGCGTTTTCTGTGTAAAATTAGGGGCGCACTTAAAAGCAGCATATTATTAGTCTATATTACTCTCATAAGACGGAAACTCAAATATGCCACCATTATTTTCAGACCCCCATGCAATAAAAGACATAACAGAACTAAGAAAAATACAGAAACGCGCAGCACACATTATATTTGTTGAGTACAAAAGGGCTGATTCCACACCTTTATTAATGGCAAGAAGCCATATCAGGCTTCTCCATATAAGATGTAAGATCGGCCGCCTATCTTTGCTCGACCAAAATATTTCGTGGCAAACTAGGCATCTCCCTGGTTCAATAAGTAGAGTTTCTTTTTTCCTAGAACGATTGATGATTAAAACGCCCTGCCTGCGAATGTGACATCGGCTGTTGATTTTGACAAGGCACTTTTGTTTACAATTTGGACAATGCATTTGGTGCAGCATTCAATTTTATATGTTGCGGTTGTTTTACTGATGGCTGCCGCCTTTGTTTTGGTTTCGATGACTATATCATTGTGCCCCCCTCCCATCCTGCTTGGTCCAAAAGGAAGGTTCGTAGTCTAGTCTAAGTGAAAATAAAATTAAAGTGACACAAATAGATTAAGGAATAAAAAATATAAGATGGTAATTCTTATTTATCATGGCGTCATGCTCTTTTGAAAGAAAATATTTTATGCATTTTTTCTTTTTTGCTATTAGTACGGCCGGAATAAGTTCCTAAATAAACGAACGCAAGACTCCTGGTAGAAACAAGAAGCCGAAGACAAAATTGGACGACTTTTCATATGCTTGTTGCATTTTTCCACGCTGAAATGATCCCGTTGTGAGGTAAAACCTGAGCATCGGGCATTTAAAAGATATAATGGGGCCATAGAAAGCGCTAACGTCTGTCATCAGTGACACTTCTGGCGCCTTGTCGTGGACTATGCACTATTTCCTAGGGTCATCTTATCAAACCATTAGTTTATTATGGACCTATGTTGAAGGCTATAAACGCCACAGGGCGCAATACGCTGGTTCAGACAATCTTGAAGTTCTCAAGCTACAACTAAACGCAGCATGTAGCGTATAAGTTATAAAAGTATATTTAGACAAATAAATACAACATCGTTGCTTGGTCATCCAGATTACTGTGAATGAGTCTGCCGGTGTGCATCTTTACCTCTAGACATTAAGTATAAACATCCAGCATATATCTCATATGCCAACATTCCCCAAACGGTCGGCGCAGTTCTTCCCCTATGCATTCTCGCCCCAGCATCCTTAATTCCTCACCAACATGCTTAGCTGAATACTCTGCTGCCAATTGCCTCTTTAATTATCACTAATGGCATTCATAATTCATTTTTGCACCAAATCAATTTTTTATTCTTTAAGTTGTAATTTATTACTACCAAAAGTGTGGCTCGGGTTTAATTGACCAGGCTGAAACACTTCTCCCTGAACTCTAGAATTAAGGGTGACCCTATGAAAAGATACAGTTTTAGCCCGAAGTAAATAAGCTCCATGCCCGCAGAAAATCCAGATGCGGTTGTCGTTATTACATATAAAGTCAACATGGAAATTTCCATAAAAAATTATTTGTTATGGAAACGCCAAGAAGATATGATATTACAGATGCTAGCAAGGACCTGGAGAGGAAGGTGGAATCGTCAAATAAAGGCGGGAAACTCGCATGTCTTTACATTTAGTAGCGTTAAGGGTGATGAAAGGAAAAGTTTTAATATGCGTCATTTTACAAAATTGTGCCAGCAAGTGGAGATTTAATTTTACTGGTTACTTTCCGCCGAATGTGGTCATTTTACTAATTACACCATTTCATTTTTAAAGAAGAACTCTCTAGTAATAAATTCATGCATTTACATAAGGCGGAGCAGTAATTTTGTGGCGATTTTTCTTTAATTAGCCAGTTGTAGCTGTACTTCCTCCCAGGTGGCCTGAGCGAATTCAGTGAATTCAGAATTCAGTGAGAATTCTTGGTGGGGATTTTTCTGAGCATTTAACATGGAGCAAGCATGTAGAGTACCTGCCGTCGAAGGTGTCTAGAGCGAGTGGCATCATTGCGAGACAGAGAGAAACTTTGCCGACCATAGTTAAAATTGTTCTTTATAACTCTCTTCTTCAGTATTGTAATACTGTTGGAGCACGACAGGTAAGACGGAATTAACAAAACTACACTTACTTCAGAAAAAGCTGTCCGACATATGGCAAATGTGCCTTTTCGGCCCCCCTCGGCGCCTCTGTTCACGAAATATATTATCTTCATGGTATTTGGCCTGAAGTCATTGCTTAGCTATAAATATTTGGTGAAAGAAAAACACAATTTTATTATTTCTACAGCTCAGCTACAAGAAAACATGCGACCCCCACTTACGAGGCAAAAGAAAAAATGGCTTGTTCCTACACCTCGTACATTTTATAACACGCAGTCCTTAAGCTGTACTGTGCCCAATTTACGAAATATAATAAATTAATTAAATTTCTGTCCAGCATATGAATCAAAAGAGCCTGTTAGCTTGTTCTGCCGGGTAAAACTGTCATAAGTGTCTGTAAATTATCCCAAATATAGTAAATGAAAAAAAGTGTTCTCATACATTACATATGCAATGTGTTTTTCCTACAGTGAATTGTCTATTGCTTGTTTTTCTTTCTATACCTTTTGTTTTCATTTCGAAGAATTATACACGGTGCGTAAAATGTCCTTACACGACATCTATTGCATTTTCAATGTAATGCACTATGTTCTCGTATAATGAACATAGTTGTTAAGCTGTAAACTTTCATTATAGCTTACCTGTTGTATTGTTTATGTTGTCATACGCAACACTGTACTGCCAATTTGTAAGTGGTAGGACCCACATTCTAGCTGCAGTTACAGCCTTCAGTCCCTGCTCCTCCCTTCCGGATCGAAATGAAATAAACAATGAATGAATGAATGAATGAATGAATGAATGAATGAATGAATGAATGAATGAATGAATGAATGAATGAATGAATGAATGAATGAATGAATGAAAGTTCTGTAACAATCCTTTTTCCCGTGGTTTCCTTTTGACTTTATCTCTGGGAGCGGACTCCTGGGACATGGCTAAGGCAAGCAATGTCACTAACTGGATCTGCTATCAAATTTAGGAGTAACCAACTTTGGTAGATTTGATCCACTTTTTATTCAGGCTTTGGGTACCTCCATGGCGCTATTCAATTACTGCATGTTTTGGGGCTAATTTCATATATTGTTTTACACATATTCGTACTCAAAGGGCGCTTAAGAGATGACTATAATGTGTAGTTTTTATTTCACTTTATCATTTTCTCCTTTCTCTGATATACAAACTCAGACTTCCCTTCTCTGAGGATGACTGCTGTTCTCAATAACTTAAGGGAGTGAAAGAGAAACCCTTTAGCGAAAAGCAGACTATGTAGCCGGTATTGAGAAATCACGGACTCACTAATATGCATAAGGAAATAGAAATACAGACGGAGAAGGACGAAGAAAATGGCAAAATAAAATATTAATAAATGCTAAAAATCGCGACCATTGATTTTGTGCTGAAAGGCACCAAAGACTAATGGCAAGATGTGATAAATGGCGAAATGAAATGCCCTACAAACTGACTGAGAAAGTTCATTGCCAGAAGCGTGCATAATAATGAGACGTTAGGAAGTCATGATGTTTGTTTAGTAGAACAATGTCTAAATATGGAAACAAAAAGTTGATTGCATGCCTCTGCTTGGTGGCATTCGAGCGACTTCATACGATATTCATAGTAGAAACGCCCACCGGCGTATGCTGAGCATTCAAAAAGAATATATCGCGCTGTTTCGATTGGCTTGAATTTGTCGCAGTGTAGAGTATTCAGTTGCCTTAAATGGTACCTTAAGCAGTTTATATAGGCAGCGTTCAGGTGAAATCGATTGTTGACAGCTTTTAGTCGGCGAGGAAGTCCGGGTGGCAATCTAGATCTTTGGTGTGGTTCGACTCAATGAAGACACTTGTAACGGTGCTTGGGCAAGCTTCAGAACCAATGTTTTGATTCGACCGCGTACCAGTTGGCAAGGTCGGCCTCATAAAGCTTCGAGAAGGAATTCCGCTTGTAGCTTCGAATTCAAAGGCCTTTGCTGGACGCTTCGTCGGTTTTTCATTGGCCAGAATGCCACAGTTAGCTGATATCTACTAAAATGTTATGCAGTGGCCTGCGGCAATAGTTATGATGCGCTCAGCATGAAGGTCTTCTAGTTAAGAGAACGGGTTGATGGTAGTATCAGCCTCAGACATAATTTGGCGAAACCTGT
The DNA here is from genome assembly GCF_055883805.1 of Amblyomma maculatum. Classification (NCBI taxonomy): domain Eukaryota; kingdom Metazoa; phylum Arthropoda; class Arachnida; order Ixodida; family Ixodidae; genus Amblyomma; species Amblyomma maculatum. The sequence continues at coordinate 99,030,954 of NC_139344.1, read as the reverse complement.
CCATATCTTTTGCGTGATTTTACAAGCTAACGAGCGCAACTAAGTAGAGCCATGGGCCGGATAGATGCGTCGTTTATTGGCTGCTAACCACGTGTTTAAATCAGTCGCAGTTTTCGCTACCTTCCACTCCATGGAGATCTCACAAGTCATTCGGGAACAATGTTAATATTCCAGAAGACGAAAGCGAGTGTTGCCTGGTAGCTTTGCAGTGGACGCCTAGCTCACTTCGTCACGGCCCAAAGATGTGCGCCTATTTGATTGCACGATAGTTGTGGAGGCCTTAAATTGTAGCAGGCGGATCCAAGACTGCACTGCCGTTCTTGAAAGGCCCCATTGATGATCTGCACAGAATGCCGTCAGCTAAGAACCCTTTGAAAGAAGTCTGCGACATTCCTCTCAAACTTCGTTTGGGGATTTTCTTTCATGCAAACAGAGTACAAAAAAAGAATTAGCTGTTGGACTAGAATGCGCACGTTTTTAACGATCCGCCAGATTTTGGCTACTGGTTGGCGCACACGCGACGTGGGAGAAAAGTCTCGCCATCTCTGTCGAATGAAGTTTATCCAGATTGCTCCGAATATGCCCTCGTGCCCGCTAGCAGGCGCAATGGTCAAGACATTTGCGTATAAAGAGTTCCTTTCAGCGCACGAAGGAATAGCGAAAAAACCGTTGGAATGCTTCGCAATCTATCGGTACGATGTCATTTTTAGCTCAAACTGGAGTAGTTTCTTTTAAAGAATGATTTAATATTTTTCTGCGCGATTCACTGCGTCACACGGTCAAACCCAACCAAGACTGTTGTAGCTTGTCGCTGTCGAGCTCGTGCAAAAAACAATGATAATAAGAACGTCCGAGCGCAGGAGAATAGAACCAAGGAACTACTCGTCGGAATAAAGTAGCGAAATATCGTATCTATCGCCGATTTTTTTATTTATTGCGCTCAAAATATGCGGTATTTGCACAAGAACTCCCAGCCGTATTTGACTTAGATAACATGACTAAAAATAATATCTTTAATGTTTCATTGTGCTGGAGCCAGTGGGTAGCTATCGCCGCAGATGATCACCCCTCGTGTTAAACCGCTACACACTCTCGCGCTGTGGTTTGCACACCGTCGTCGTCTCCCTCAACTTGCCTCTGCACATTAAAGGTTTTGCACGTCCTACTCATTTTACTGCGTTGAGACCCTATAATTGTTTTGCCTCGTCTTCTTTGTCCGCTGTTGTTTGTGTTGTTTCCACTAAACCTGCTAACTACTTAGCTCAATGTTACGTTTTGCTTGAATAAGCTACAGTCGAGGCGGATTTCGCGTTACAAAATGGCACGCTTATATTCATCCCTACGTGATTAGACCCATTACACACGGTATGCAAAGAAGGAAGCTACTGTGCACCCACGACGCAAGCATTATGAAACGGCCTCAGAGTAGCGCATCTTCTGAGGTGGTAATTACCGCTTGTCCATGAGTGACAATGAAATTTGCCGCTGCTCGACGCGGGCGCGCGTGCCAGGTTAGATGCACCTGGTCGATGGACGCGCAAGCCACGTCGTTGCAGCGCAAGTAAGACCTGGCACCGGACGCCCAGTAAAAGGGGGGGTGGGGCAGACACAAGAATAAAATGGAAGACTGCCAAGGAGCGGAGCTGCGCCGCGCGAGAGCAGTGCAAGGGAGAAGCGAAGGAGGACAATAAACTCGGTGAGAAGTGAAAGTGAAAGATTGATCGGTCCGTCTGCTTATCTCGCGCGCGTTATTGATTTGCGCGCGCTCTCGCTTCGCACCCATCTCGGCCTTTCGTCGGCGCTGAATTACAGACTCCGTGCCGGCGGTGCTCGCAGGGTATTTGCCGCAAGCCGAAAGATGAGGAGAAGCAACACGTTCGCAATCATGCTTAGCGTGCGCGAGTCCGTGCGAAACGGCAGGTGAAGGAAAGGCCGAAGGGGGGGAGGGGCTTAGCTCCTGGCGCCCCGTGTTTTCTTTGCTGCTCCGACACTGTCCCTTCGCTGTTTTCTTCATGCTGCGATCCCTCAGAAAGTGCACATGCATGCGAAAAAGCGAAAGGAAGAAGAAAGCCGGGGAAGTTGCACACACAGAGGGGAGGGAGGGGGACGAAACTCACCATGCGATTACGTATATGTGCTCATACGTGTACAAGCATGCATTTATTAAGGTGCATTTCTTTTCCGCTTTAGCACTGAATTTTTCTGTTTTCGCCACCAGCAGCTGCCTCGAGGCGTCTTGCAGCACCATGTGGAAAAGTTAACACTGCCGCCCAGCCCATACCGGAAGGGTGGGACGTTTTACGCGTATGATTGCGACCACTCGATGATAGGCTGCTTGAGGGGCGGAAAATTAGTGAGTAATTTAACGCGCCATTGACCTCTTTCAAAGAGCTCCGGCCGTCTTCTTTTATACCCCTGACAGCGAAGCGACTGACAGGCGAGGTGTAGAGGACAAGTGTCATCAAACCCCGTGAGAGGCAAAACTTCGATGCCCTTTGTTCTTGGCTGCTTAAGTAGGCACCTACTTGAAACAAGCAGAGCCAACGTGGCCTTCCTCTCCACTAAGACATTAAGGCTGGAATTTCTGAATGCTGCATCAGGTGCCCAGTAAAGGGGCGTTTCGATGCTATAATTCATTTCTTCTCTTTTTCTGCTGACGGCAGTGTGTATGGAGAGGTTGAGGCTTGGTGGTGGCATCGACTACTCCTCACTAGAGAAGCAGACAATAGTTTTCAGGAACTGACACAGTATCATGTGAACACAGCTTGCACAAATTGAGGTAATTACCCGCTATACAGTAGTGATTTGTTAAAACGGACACTTAGGTTTTTTAGAAAAACTCTCCATAAAGCGAGTCGTCAATAATAATGAATCGCTAAGAAACATATTCAAGAAAAGCACGCTACGATTAAGGTATTCTTTGTGCATTGCAGTGACCAGGCAAGTAGAACTTGACGACAATTTTGGAGCTATAAGCAGGTTGTTCTGGTTGCCATTTTTTATGAAATAGTGTGATTCAACTATACGTGTCTGTTGAGATTTAGCCGTGGCTTGATTGTGGCTTATTATGGCTAAATGACCTAACGCCCACTACGGCAGCTCACATCCCATGAACCACGAACCAAATCAGTCGGCTGACAGCTTCTAACGGCGGCTTTCTACGTGTCACAGTATTCAGAGAATTTTCTTCACCGTCAGTCATGGTAGTAAAAAGGTGTATAGACCAACCCCGATCTCTGATGTAAGATACGGTGGCGCTTCTGTAGCCAGGCTAAGGCAACTGTGGGTGAAAAGAAGGCGTAGCGCCCATAAGAATTCATGAACGAGGAGATTTCAAAGCAGTTCTCTGATTTCACATTGCGCTTGTAATTATCTCATTCCGTGCAGAGTAGCTATGGGCATCGTATAGAACACAGTGCAAAACTATGAAACCTCATTAGAGAGGCAGAGTATCTTTAAAACACCGAGAAACGTATGGGGATAAAAATCGGGAGCACGGCTCATGGAAACACATGCAAGGAAAGCATAACCAAAATAATTGTTCGGTTACGAAGAGCGCCAATAAACACGGAAGATAGTTAAAAGTTAGTGGATGTTTGAGAAAAAAAGTATGGCAAAGTATGCAGCTTTATTTTGAAGCCAGTAAATTTCAAGTTGCCTCGATACACGTGCGTTGTAGAGATCAACATACCTAAGAAGTAACTATCCGCTGGGTTCTCGCAATCGTGAAAACCTCCCGTGTTGTTAGACATGCTGCCGCGCAGGCTTCATTCCCTCATAAATACTGCCGCTCAAATCATAGAAGCTTTTAAGCTGAAGGCAATCTTCACACAACACGATAAACGAACCGCGTGCAGCAGCAGACGACCAGAATTCCCCGTCTGCGCTTTCGCGGACACCAGAGTAGTCCGCGTTCGAATGGAGCGTCGTCTGCGCCGGCGTCTGTTATATTGCATCGTTCTCTTACGTTCCCTTGTCACGACGTTTGAGAAGTGCTTTTAGAGCCATGTTTAGAGCACAGCTCTTTGGCGCCGGTTCCTGCGCTTCGCGTCGTCGGCGGCGGCGTCGTCGTTGTCCCTCGTAACCAGCTCAGCAGGAGAGGCAGTACGCTGCTCTAGCTGCACGCTCCTAGCGCCATTTCTTCCACATGCCCAAGCCGATACGCATAGACGCCACTGTTTGCCATTGTCTGTACCCGAAATATTTTGAAAAATTTCGGTTCCATGTAACCTTGAGGGCGCTACGCCTACTTTTCACCCACAGTCGGTTGCATTGCGTGAGTGTCCCTTTGTAAGCACAATGTTGGTCTATAAACGGGGCAACTTTGCACTCTAAAGCACGAAACCAGTAAAGGAAAGGGTCGTGACACTGTCATTTGCAATTTCTCACTGTATTCCTGTACACAAAATGCAGAATGCGGAGAATCTATTTCGGGCAATAGAGATTTTGGGCTTATCACTGTCCATATTAACGCGACAAAAATACATGGCTCGAGTGGCTCGCGTCCTCTCTTTTTCCATTGTCCGGACCGCGGACCTCCTGACACCTGACATGAACTACGTGAGAAGGCATGAATAAATCTTAGGTCTTTCTCAGATTCGATCGTTTCCTTTCTTTACTGCCTGGAAGGTAGTTTCTGGAGCAAGGAGCCGAAGTAACCAAGAAGAAGGAGGAAGCACAGCACAAACGATAGGGCGACATTCCTTAATGAAGGTTGGAGAGGCTTGCCATGCAGACTACCCCACGTAGCGGCTAGCAGAAATTTTCTGAAACGCACAAGCACAACCCGCCTCCCCCACACGCAATTTCAAGACTATTTGTCTCGTTTGCTGATGCAACATGGGAACGTCTGCACTAAGAATAGAAAAGGCAGTCATTAAGGCAGAGTTCAACAGTGCATATAACTGGGCGAGCTGCTGGCCACTAATTCTGAAAAAAAAAAAAAAGAAACAGCGCACACTCGACCCAGACTAAAGAAAACACGCTGTCCGGTGTGTTTTTTTTTTTTTTTTTTTTTTAGCCTGGCCGTAGAAAGCTGCAGTTATACAGAATGAACTGTGGGGAGGAGACAGTTTGTTTAGCCCAAAGAAACCACAGGCGATGATACACGGTAGCCGCCAGGAAAAATGTGATATTTTGGCAAGACGTAACAATTACTATATCAACTAAAAAAAAGTATCCAACTGTTTCTTATGCACCAGTGGCCTAAGTAAATAGGGATAATTATTTTATTTAATCCCTGATTTATTTTAGGGATGTCTGAATACGAATGGTGAAAAATACAGATATCGAATGAAATATTTTCCTACTCTATTATTCGAAAGAATCCAATAGTGCATATTCAAAGTTGCTGGAAACGAAGGAGAATATCTCCTGGCTTTTTCGTTACATTTATAACAATTTGGACAAAATTGATGCAGGAATCTTCCCATTTTTCTTCGATGACTGTTACATTGGGCCCACACCGATGCCACGTGCCATCCTGCCATGATTCGTATGCGCAGGATCAAGAGTTCAGTGCCAGAAGCGGTCCGTTCCGAAAGCTTTATAATGCTCATATATGGCCTCCGGACGATCGACGCGGTAGGGTTCCGGCGTATTCAGCACACTTTTAGCACTGGATGCCGGACGTTGGATATACTGCATTCATGCGTAGCTGTCGTCGGTTCCATGTTCTGGAGTGGGGCTCTAACTTATTTTCTTTCGTCATCAACAGTGAGGGGTAATTTTGCGGTGGTATTAAGGAAGCAAACGATCAAAGGAACCAAGGAAGGCAGAGGGGACATTCGTATGCATTTTTTTTTTTTACTTTGTGGTGCTGATGAATGGGAAAATTAAAGGCGTAATCGTTTTATGATTAAATGAATGATGGAATAAAACGCTGAAAGAAACTGAACACAACAACATTGTGCTAATTGATTTGCTGACTTCAGATTGCAGTTCTTTAGCGGAGATTCTCTTGCGTCTTTTAGCAGCTATAAATTTATTTGCATGGGCCATAGCGCTATGCAGCAAAGCCACCCTTTATGTTGAGTGCTTTATTTATTTATTTATTTATTTATTTATTTATTTATTTATTTATTTATTTATTTATTTATTTATTTATTTATTTATTTATTTATTTATTTATTTATTTATTTATTTATTTATTTATTTATTTACTTACTTACTTATTATACCCTCTACACAGTACAGTAATTGGAGGGGCAAAAAACAAGACAAATTGTACAAAAACGAATACAAATATAAAAGCTACAAATATACAAGATAAAGAACACAAATATATAAGATACAAAAAAAAATGGAAACAGAAAAATTATTGTTTATAAGAAAATATTATATTATTATTGTCCCGAGTTTCGCATAGTAGCACGAGCAAAATATTACAAAATAGAATGCAAGTAAGCAAATAATGTTGCACACAGTAAGCCATTAGCTACATTAGTATACAAAATAATACCTTGAACGGCACTTTTAAAGTTACCAGTGCTGGTAATGCCTGTAAGTGACGCAGGTAAGTTGTTCGACTCTTTGCCGTATAAAATACCTAGCATAATTTCTCGCTTTTTTTAAGCAAGTACATCTTTCCGGTAAGCCTTTTAATTGTGAAGCATGCCCACGTCAACGGTACAAGCTATCGATGCGTGCCAAAATTTTGCCTCTGAAGATCGTCCGGCACTCATAAGCAATTAAGGGGCCAGTATAAAATCACTAAACCACGTTTCTGAAAAATAATGGTAAAAAGCTGCAAGCCTGCCCAGGGTGTATCTGCAGATATAATAATTGTCACAGTTACATTATATGTGAAAAAAAAAGAAAGTTCAAAAATTACTTTCCACATTATTTTTTATTAATTTCTAAATACGGAATATTCAAGTAGCTCTTTTTTTTTTTTTTTAAATCACATTAGTTTCGTTCATTCCCTATTCCATTCATTTTATATTCGTATTCAATTCGGAAAAAAACAATAATCAAAAGCCCCAAAATTTTATAGGTTCATTTATTAAAATTCTTTCATACGGTGTTGAAACGACAGGCAGGTTACGATTTCGTTATTGAAAATGAAGCATTCATGTACTTCTCAGTCTGCCAATAGGCCCAATATTATTTCTATATTGGAGATGATTTAAGCCTCGTATTTATGGCCTTTCCATCCGGAATGGTCCACTAAGTGACGGCCTACTTCTCTTGACTCGTGTTCCGGCTGCAACTTTCTTTTTCTTTTTTTTTGCTTCGCCTCAAAAGGCACAGGCGCGCACTTGGAACCACCACACCAATCACGCGGGGCGAGGGAAGATATAAAACATCAAGAAAACAACAAAATAATGTGGCAGGAGACACTCACTGGCCACACTTGGCGAGGAAATTGGTTACCGATTGCAGGCTTTTATTAACAAGAAAGCGGAAGACCACTCACGCCTTTTCATCGCCGCGCGAAAAAGAGCCGATTCGAAACTTTACTGTTTTCCAGCCGGCGAATGGCGGCGATGTCTCTGAAGGACACACTGCGAGACAAAGTGCCCAGCAAGAAAGGAGGAGTGCGCGTCGAGGAGCCAAGCTTGCGAGCCGAGCTCCCAGAAGGTACACTCGCGCAATCTCCGGCGGCCTTCGCAAGTTGCTCTCGCAGGTCCAACACGCATTCCGGGGATGAAATCCGGAGCAGAGGGAGAACACCACCGACAGCGCACCGTTCGAACGTATCGACTTTTGACAAGTGGCGGATACAAGGCAATTTTTTTTCTTTTGTTCTTGCACTTCGAGGCTCTTCTTGCTTTCCTCCAGCGCAGCTCCTGAGCCCTTCTTTTCTTTCTTGTTTACGGCGGGAGCATTGCATTCGCGACAACCGGCGGCGAAACGGGTGCGGGAACCGACTTCTGTAACAAACGCAGTCGTAAACGGAAGACCTTCCGGCTAGTGCTAACTCAATGGGAAGACGATCGAGTGGCACACATCGAACCGCCCCAAGCACTTTGTAGATAGTGCGGCTCTATGTACCTGTCCGCGTTCGGATCTTGCTTCTTTCCCCCCGACTCCTCCGCGCAGAGTGTGTGGCACGCTAAAAGCTTTTTCCGGCCGAACACTGAATGTCGCTACGATTTTTAGGGCTTGCCGCCGAGCCCCTGCCGCCTCGCCACCCTTCTATCCATCTTTCCTCCGAGTTTTATTTTATATCCTTGCTCGCCGTCTTGCGCTGCTGGCCGTACATAAATGTTCTCCGCTCCCCGCTCCTTCGCCCCCTTTCTTGATTCTTCGGAGTCAGCTTCTATCCGGTGCAGCGTTCATTTTAAAAACGGCGAGAGCTGCGTGCATCTCAATTTTTTGTTACCCATCAGCGCTTCTTCGCGTCTGCTTTTGGTCGGGCTACTTCAGGACGGGCCAAGGCAGAGCGCCAGCCTCTGGCCCGTGTACAAAGTACACTGTGCCAAAATAGCTTGTTCATGCTGACGGACAATCATGGCTAACACGTGCCGCTGTACGACACTATTTTACATTATCATCGTTTCTAATCGCGGCGTTTTTGAACTTCAGAGCTGTACGCAGAATGACGTGTACGGAGGTTCGGCCCATGATTAAAATACGCGAGCGCAACTTCTCTTTTCTTTAAAGGGGGTTCAGTAACGGGGGTTCAGGACTCACGCTCATCTGCTTGTTTGAGCTCACTCCTATTAAAAGTTAGTGGACCATAATCTACTGCTTATATGATTACTGCTCCGCTACTTGACCAAACATCCAGGAGGATAAATCACATACGTTAACGTCGAACATAACTATTTATATGCTTTTACATTTCGTGCGCTATAATAGATAGAGGTCTGAACGTTAATCCTTTAATTAGAAAAACATCTCCTTGTGCTGACTGCTTGTATGGAAGTAGCTTGCAAATGGAAATATCCAAATATGTTAAAATGGCGTATTTATTATCTTATTCAATCCGTGGATAGAAGTAAAACCGTTAAGAGCATGATATTGGCAAGTGAGCTAGCATACAAGAAACTGTTGCACTTATCTCACACCTCTTTGAATGCTTAGGTGGCGATCCCAAAGTTGCGGACTCAAATGTACATGTGGCAGGCGCATTTTGATAGACGCAGAATTAACACACGAGTGCTAAGATACTGGTGCTTGGTAAAGTACCCTCGGTGCTGTGAAAAATTTTGATGCCCTTTTCTTATGTGCATTAATATCACTCACTCACTCACTCACTCACTCACTCACTCACTCACTCACTCACTCACTCACTCACTCACTCACTCACTCACTCACTCACTCACTCACTCACTCATCATCATCAATCAATCAATCAATCAATCAATCAATCAATCAACCAAGAAAAAGTCACCCCTGCAATTTCGCTTAACCCACGGCGAAGGTAGGTTAACTCACTCACTCACTCATTCACTCACTCACTCACTCACTCACTCACTCACTCACTCACTCACTCACTCACTCACTCACTCACTCACTCAATCAATCAATCAATCAATCAATCAATCAAGAAAAAGTCACCCCTGCAATTTCGCTTAACCCACGGCGAAGGTAGGTTATAGTTCTGTTCCTTTCTTTTTTCATGTCGTTTTAATGCAATAGAGTTGAAGGCCCTGTTCTCCATAAAAATCGCAGGAACTCTTACGCTCCGTATCAAGGGCGTGGCGCGACAGAGTTAATGCACCCCATTTGCCGTATTCCTTTGCAGGTTATCTTTGAGTGCAAGCTTTTGCAACATGATTAATCAATGATTTCTTAACTTATGCCATTAATACCCACGCCGCATAAATTTGTAATCTGGCATATTACATGCAAGACCGCGCGACAGAAATATGAAGCCCCGCTTAACCAAGCCGTTCGAACGTGTCTGCGTGGACTAGGAGCAACATACACCTGCCTCGGAATCCAAGGTTCTTGAAAGGCTGCATTGAGATCTCAGCCCCAGATGTCAGAGTCTGCCAAATGGGCCATGCCATGTGGTTCGCCCGTCCTCAACGCCGAGTCAAACTGCCAGCTACCACCTGCCAGAGCCATATACCGGTGATTCCGCGCTTACAACAGCAACACCAACGCCCTAATGAGTCAATTAACGGTGTCGCGTTAAAGTCCGGCCTCGACGTTTCGCCTCTGGGATGGAAGGGGCTTCCAGGAGCCCTGCCCTCCGAGTAAGACATGCTACCCTTAGTTCGCGCATGCGCGTTCGCATGGCTTGCGGGGTCCTGTGGTTTCTTACATAATGCAATAGCTTACAACTACGGGCTCAATAGCAGATGTGAGATAATAGAGGCACAAAGTAAAGAATTACTGACTAAACTAGTTGCAAAGCGCGTGTATACGATAGCAACGATCCGCCAAGGGCAGTTACGGACGACAGTCGTTAACGTTGTCATCGCGTCATATTATTAAAGCGAGAGATCAAGGTTGCCCCTCCCCCCTCGCTTCCATTTTTGCCGCCAGGTTTCGTTACCATGCGAACAAAAAAGAATCGCCAGTAATAACCGAAGTGCGTCGCTAAATTTGTGCAGCCAAAGATGCAAGGGCCGTTCCCAAACAACACCAAACCTGGCACAGGTTCATTTTGTGTTAGTTTTTTAAAGGTGCGATAAAAAAATTTCTACCGCAGTCTTTTAGAAACGCATTTACAGCGACACACGTTGGCATTGCAACCTTGAGTTTCTAGACGAGTAGTTTCCTGGGCGAGCAGCAATTCCTTGGGCAGGGAAACGGGGACGCGTGCAACTGCCAATAACGTTAAACCGGCAGGGGAAATTTCATCAACGCGCATAGATGTCTATTCAGATCCTTTCTAATAGAAATCAGTGACGTGGGCACTTCATCGCATTTTTCTATATGGCAATCTGGTGCTTTTTTTTTTTTCCGAAGCTGACGATGACGAGTCTGTGTATTTCACCGGGAAGGTCCACCGTTCGTCTTCAAAAGGAGTAGAAACCGGGCTTTTAAACGAGGAAGTCATGCACAGTGCTTGCAGCATGAGCTCGCAAACACTGCACGCTCAAAATGTACATAGATATCGACTGAGGAATTGTCGTTTTTAGCAGGATTCCGCAGGCAGCAGTGGTGGCTTGCGACCGACATCACGTTACCCCTAATAACGTTTCGGGCGCGTTAGGCGCATCGCTGCAGAACTTTGCTGTTCAGCTGCTTGCTGTTGCGCCTCAATTTGGCCTCGAATAACAGCATAATCCTTTCGACCTTTGGAGAACGATATATCTGCGCGGGCCAGTTCTCCGCTTTCTACAGCTGTTTCCGCGGGGCTCGTTACAGACGACGAGCTTAATGCAGCCTGCTTACGCTTGCAACTGCAACTTTTTACTCGGAATCCAGAACTCGTTTTTGGCGGCATGGCGACTGCATCCCAACTACGGCTTCCAACTTTGTCCTGATTGCACACGAATGCATTCTGCGAGAAAAGCAACGGCAACTCGACCACTACCCGCCGAGGTCAAGACTGCACAAGGCTAACTAAACCTAGCCAGGCAGCACCCAATGCGCACGCTATTCTTGACTCCCTATCGTTATCGTAGCTCTTGCCGCCGCAACCCATTTGTTGTTTTTCTCTTTATTCTGCCTACATCGCCTCTCCGAAGTTCCCACGGGTCTCAAGATAATGCAGCCACGCTGCGCGACTTTTATTCCTATCTCCTCGCCACCTTCAGGGCATTTTTGCAACTTCTGTTGCTTTGGGTCCTCTCCCCGCCTTCTCGTCCCCGTGGTGTGGAGCCGCGCAGAGTCCTCTTTAGTCTCCCCCACTGAACAGCGCTTCCCAAGTATCGGTAGTTGTCGCGTGAACACAAGCTCATCTTCTGGGTTTCCTCGCCAATAACGGCTGTCACCGGAAAAATGAAAGGCGGTTATCTCAGTTTGTGTCGCCACACGCTTCTTACACCTCGTTTTGGTTTAGTCCGTTTGCGTCATGTTTCAAGGTAAAGACTAGGACACCGTTACTTTGGCTCGAGCCTGCAACGCGCATAGCGCGTGACGCAGGCTCCAGCACGAAACCGCCTATGTCATTTATATAGCAAAACGAAGAGCTATGGGCCCACACTCTTCGACGCTCACATGTTGCGTATACCAAGGCAGTAGCGGGAAAGCAGCTAGGAAAAACGTGGCTGACTCCATTACCTGAATGCTGTGATGTCTCTTGCGCAATGGGTGCACTCCTCGGACGTCCGCGGTGCTCACAGCACCGTATTTGTTGCGACACGCGGTGCCCGTCTGCTGCGCCCGACCCAGTTACGATGAAAGGCTCGGAGGTGCGTGCTTGCAGCATGCCAATCGAGGTAACGTAAAATATCGCTGTAGGGCAGCGTTAGGGGGACAGCGAAGGCTGCCCGCGAGCGGAGCCGAAAACGAAGCACGCCACAGCGCCGCCAGTAAATACTGTTTGCTTGCGGCGAAAGCAATTGTGGCGCGAACAGCTGTCGTTGCCCGTTCTTCCCATCCGAGGCGCGGACAACACGAGGTGCAACATGTGCCAGTTTATCCTTGGTGAGGAGCAGAGTTTGTCAGAAATGCCTCGGGCGCTCCTGTAAGAAAAAGGGCCCATGACGTCTTGATCCGTTGTGAATGAAAAATCGGGTAGGGTGCCTTCGCCCACAGCAACCGAGTGGCGTGTCTTGCCTTCTTTCTTGCTTTGCGTGCGAGGTTACACCATGGCTTATTATATGTTTCGTGACACAGCAGCTCACTTCTGCTCCTCTACACCGGCATCGAGCGCTCCCTTAGGCTACGTGTTGAAAAGACAGGCCAGAGCCCATCTGAGGTTTAGGCGTTCAAATGGAACGCGGATAAGAGGGAAAACATTATGGCGCGAAAAGTTCCTCATTGCATACTCCTGCCAGTAAACGACGCCGTGGTCTCAGTAGTTGTCGAAAATATGCTGGTTTATTCGCTAAAAAAAATTGTATAAATAAAAGATTGGCGTGACCAAGTCAGGACAATCGGCAGGCCATCTTTTACACGTTATATGACGGAATTAACTTCGTATCATAAACGAACAATCTGAGAAGAAGAGGGGACCAAAATGAAATTGCGCGAGAAAAAAAAAAGTCAACTATCTTAAGCGTACGGGAAACCAGTGGGTAAGCTGTTTATGGTAAGTTTATAGCTAGCAGTTATTATAGGTCAGAGCGGCATGTGGACGACTGCGGGTGTGAAGTCGGAGGTTGATGAAGGCAGTGTACGGCGGGAAGAACATACAAACTATGAGGCCATTTAAGGCACCTTAATAGAGAACGGAATAATATTCAAGTTCTCAGCTGCATATCTTTGATGTGTTAGCGTCAGTTTCTTTGCTGCGTTGGCCAGCACCACTCGACACCTCGGTGATTGAAGTGCGACTCGACATTTTCTGCATGGGCCTGGAGAACATTTTATACATTGATTCCTGTGGCGGGTGCTCTCTGATTGGCCTTTCGCAGATACGTGAATCTTATGACGTCGTCACTGTCTCGGTCAATCTGAGAATTTTGCGCCATTATAGTAGTGCTGCCACCGTGCTTAGAAACTGGATGCATTCTATTGCTTGTGGCCACCACGATTGGCATGGTTTGAACGCGGATTGAGGAATAAACTTTTTTTCAGATCTTGCTAATGGAACAGTCAGCTCTTGATTGATGCAAAACTTGAAACCCCTTTGCTTTAGTGCGCTGTGACACATATATTTGAAAACAGCTTAAACCTGCACAATTCTGCCTCAGTCTTTAACATTGCTTTGTATCTCTCCGGCAAAAACTTACTCTCACACGTCAAGCCCTTTCAGAGACGATTGGCCTTTGAATCGTTTCATTAGCATATATGAAAAAAAATAATGAAGTTTTTAAAGGAGCCAGAAAAGCTCATATGTCCTACGGGAAGCTGGACAATTTTATCGCCTCTGCATGCAATGAACACGGTAGAGGAAGCAGAGGAAGCAATGGTTTAGTTGTTTGTTTGTAATGGATGTAAACATCGTTGCTTCTGTAGTGGAAGCATTCAAGAATTGGTGTGCCGCACTTAAAATACAAATAACTGCCTGAAAACACGCAATAATTCACACTGAATGATCAAAGGTCAGATGAGATATGGAAAAGACTAAATTCTCTCACTGCAACATACGTACCTTCTGTCGTACCAAAATTGGCACTAATACGGTTTCAAAGAAGTTTTATATTTATTTACGAGATGATTTGTTTGTTCTAGCTTCCACACAAATAGGCGCGAGATGACAACTTCACTAACTGACCAAGATGCCGCATGTTTTGAAATAATGAAAGATCTGGTGTCTATATATAGGCTTATATATAGACTCGTGTTCAAAAGAGTAGGTTAGATGCTACATCGATAACGCAAGCGCAATTCTGCGATGCTCGAGGCTGTTTCCGGCAATAGAAACGGCTATTCGAAACACTGGCGTCATAGAGAGTCGCTGAGAGTCATTATCATTATTATTTTGACGGCTCGTATGTATGTTCTTCGCTGTCGTGGTGCCAAGTTTAACTTCTGTTAGACCTGCAGTTTCCTCCAATCCCGCGGCCCTTCTTAGTGTTTAAAACTGCGCGCGCTCTTTTCCATTTGTATTTAGCGCTTGCGCGGGTAGCGGTATTGAGCATGAGCAATCTGTCAATCGCGGGGGCAGCATGTTATTAGCACGAAGCGAGGGCAGATATGGGCGTCGAAAGCAAGGCTCGAAGATTGCCAGCGGGAGCCCTCCTTGGGGGGGGGGGGGGGGGGGGGGGGGTTGAGGGGCGGGGGACCATGCACATGGCTCACGGACCTGTTCTATAGAAGGCGGGGTCTTCAAACTCCTGCTTTAAAAATGGTCTGCCTGCCTCCGGCACTAGGTAGACTTGCTTCAGCGATGCTAGGAATTGCACACAATCGAACATAAAAGCTGTTTTAGAGAAGAAGGATGACGGCCAAGTACCGTTACTGCAAAACGCTCCTTCGACGTGTCCGACTTAAATGCTGATGTCAACACTGTTGGGCATTTCAAGTTCAACACCAGCGGTAAGCTGTCAGGACGTACCTTGACTCTTCGTATATATGGCAAAAACTTATCTCTCAATAAATATGCAATGACCCTTTCACATAATATATGTGCTTGCTCATTAACTCCTCAGCACGTGCGAGGCGGTTCAGGTGGCGCCGCCGAATACAATCAAAGGCTTAAAAAGTCACGATGGCATTCAGACTCTTAGCACAGAAAATCCTACAGTTGGCAAGTTGTGCAGAATCTCAAATACTTGTTTTTGTAGCTAATTGTGCTCAGTGAAAGGTGCTCAAACGGCATCGTTACGGCGGCCTTCCTCTATGTCTGCCCCATTGCTATCCTGACTTGGACATGCCCAAAAAGCACTTTTGGCATCCCGCAGAGACTGGCGTTTTATCCCCTTTAATTTGTTGCAAAATAATACTCTTGCTTCAAACTTGAGTTCAGTTAAGTAACAAGATATTCAATGTCCCTTTTCATACTTTAAAATAGTTCAGACACGAACAAATCTGAATACTTGTAGCGCATAAAGTCTTATTGAGCAGCGTTGTCTTGAATTTGGTGTTAAAAATCTCCTCTCTAGCTTCCGAAACTTGCAACATTCAGGTACCATGAAAAGTAAAATCGCACAAGTGATCTTTGGAAACAGGTTAATTAAGAGGAGGTCTCCTAAATTCGTGGCTAGCAACAGCGTCTATCCAGAGGATCTCATAATACAGGTGGGGTCCAGTGCTGTCTTGATTCGCCAAATGCGGAACGCATATCCGGTCGCTGATGGTCACGTTAACAGCCGTTTGCGCCTCCGCGGACCACTCACGTTCCTCTGTACCCTTACGCACAAAATTTGGAAGTTTTTTCTTTTCCTTTTACTGTCTCATTTTTTAAGGGGCAGCCGAATGCCACGCGCGCCGCCCATCGAGAAAGTATAGTCTCCGCCATCTTTCCTGCTTCATGTATACTTCGACTTCGCTTATAAGCGCGTTTCATAGCTCCTTGTCTTCTTTGTGTTCCTATCATACATGTACAGTTTCAGAATAAAATGGCTGTTTTGTAATGCGCCCTATAACATTCAGGATCAGTCATGTATATTGCCGCCAAACGCAGTTGCAAAACTTTAATCAGCTGCACAAAAACAGCACATATCTCATTCTTCGCTACGCAGCACGCGTGAGTGTGAAATTCCATTATTAAACCTTATCCATGCAATAAATGACTGTCGATATAAAAAGAACGTCCGTAATGATTTTTTTCTCCTGACATGATCTCATAGTCGTTGAAAGGATTACAGAGAAGAGCGTCCTTTATCGCATATATGATAATCATGCTGTCCAAGGATCGCCTCCCTTAAGTCATCATCATCATCATCATCAGCCTGATTAAACCCACTGCAGGGCGAAGGCCTCTCCCATATTTCTCCACTTAACCCGGTTCTGTGCTAGCTGCATCCACTTGACCCCTGCGAACTTTTTAATCTCATCCGCCCACCTAACTTTCTGCCGCCCCCTGCTACGCTTTCCTTCCCTTGGAATCCAGTTTGTTACCCTCAGCGACCATCGGTTATCCTCTCTTCGCACTACATGTCCTGCCCATGTCCATTTCTTCTTCTTAATTTCTACTAGAATGTCGGTAACTGGAGTCATTTCTCTGACCCACTCTGCACGCTTTCTATCTCTTAATGTTACCCCTACCATTTTTCGTTCCATAGCCCTCTGGGTTGTCCTCAACTTAAGTAGAACTCTCTTGGTTAGCCTCCACGTTTCAGCCCCATAGGTGAGTACAGGCAAGATGCAACTGTTGTATACTTTCCTCTTGAGCGATACCGGTAAGCTGCTAGTCATAATCTGCGAGTGCTTGCCAAATGCGCCCCATCCCAATCGTATTCTTCTTGTTATTTCCTTTTCGTGGTCCGGATCTGCGGTTACTACCTGTCCTAAGTAGACATATTCGCCTACTACTTCCAGTATTTCGCTACCTAATGTAAACTGCTGTTCCTTCCCGAGGCTGTTGAACATTACCTTAGTCTTCTGCATATTGATTTTCAAGCCTACCTTTCTACTTTTCCTGTCTAGGTCATCAATCATTATTTGCAGTTCATCCCCCGAGTTGCTTAGCAAGGCAATGTCATCAGCAAATCGCAGATTACTCAGGTGTTTTCCATCTACCCTTATCCCTAACTGCTCCCATTCCAAGTCTCTGAATACTTCCTCTAAACAAGCTGTGAATAGTACTGGGGAGATTGCGTCTCCTTGCCTAACACCTTTCTTTATGGGAATTTTGTTACTTTCTTTATGCAGAACTATGGTTGCTGTGCAGCCACTATATATATCTTCCAGCACTTTCACGTACGGCTCGTCTATCCCCTGATTTCGCAATGCCTGCATCACCGCCGAGGTTTCAACTGAGTCGAATGCTTTTTCGTAATCAATGAATGCTATGTATAAGGGCTGGTTATATTCCGAGCATTTTTCTATCACCTGATTGATGGTATGGATATGATCGATAGTAGAGTACCGTTTCCGAAACCCTGCTTGATCCTTTGCTTGATTGCTGTCTAAGGTTGTCCTGATTCTATTAGCGATTACCTTAGTAAATACCTTATACGTAACAGACAGTAAGCTGATTGGTCTGTAATTTTTAAGGTCCTTAGAGTCCCCTTTCTTGTGAATGAGGATAATGTTTGCATTCTTCCATGGTTCCGGTACCGTCGATGACACCAGGCACTGCGTATACAGGGTGGCCAGTTTTTCTAGCACGATATCCCCCCCGTCCTTCAGCAAATCTGTAGTTATCTGATCCTCTCCAGCTGATTTCCCCCTTTTCATAGTTTCTAGTGCTTTCTTGACCTCGTCCTTCGTCACTGGTGGAACTTGTGACTGTTTTTCCCTACCGCCAATCTCATTACGGTCCTGACTACTTTGTGTACTGTAGAGATCTGTATAGAACTCCTCGGCTACTTTGACTATCTTTTCCATATTAGTGATGACGTTGCCCGCCTTGTCCCTTATCGCATACATCTGGTTTTTGCCTATGCCCAATTTCTTCTTTACCGCTTTAAGGTTTCCCCCGTTCTTTACAGTATGCTCAATTTTCTCCATGTTATACTTCCTTATATCGGCCACCTTGCGCTTATTGATTAGCTTTGATATCTCGGCCAATTCGATCTGGTCTGTTGGATTGGAAGCTTTCATACTCTGGCGTTTCTTAATCAAATCTTTCGTCTCCTTAGACAGCTTGCCGGTATCCTCTCTAACTATCCTACCGCCTACTTCTACCGCGCACTCAGTAATGATATCTCTGAAATTATTGTTCCTTGCCTCTAGGGTAATGTCGCCATCCTCAGTTAGAGCTGAAAACCTATTCTGTAGCGAGATCCTGAACTCTTCTGCCCTCCCCCTCACCGCTAATTCGTTTATGGGTTTCTTTCTTACTAATCTGTTGCGTTCCTTCTTCAGATTTAGGCTAATTCGAGACCTCACCATCCTGTGGTCACTGCATCGCACTTTCCCGATTACCTCTACATCTTGCATAATGGCCGGGGTTGAACACATTATGAAGTCGATTTCATTTTTAGTCTCTCCGTTAGGACTTTTCCATGTCCATTTCCGGTTCTTCCGTTTGCTGAAGAAGGTATTCAGGATTCGTAAGTTATTGCGCTCTGCAAACTCCACTAGTAACTCCCCCCCCCCCCCCCCCCCCCCCCCTGCTATTCCTAGAACCAATGCCATAGTCACCTACTGTCTTGTCTCCTGCCTGTTTTTTCCCTACCTTGGAATTGAAGTCGCCCATTAGTACAGTATACTGCGTCTTTACTTTTCGCATTGCCGACTCTACATCTTCATAGAAGCTTTCAACTGCCTGGTCATCATAACTACATGTAGGTGCATAGGCCTGTACAACCTTCAGTTTATACCGCTTATTAAGCCTAATTACGATGCCTGCAACCCTCTCATTAATACTATAGAATTCATCTATATTACCCGCTATATACTTATTGACAAGGAAACCTACTCCTAGTTGTCGCCTCTCTGGTAAACCTCGATAACAGAGTACATGCCCATCCTTCAGTACAGTATATGCCTCATTCGGCCTCCTAACCTCACTAAGCCCTATGACATCCCATTTCGTGCCCTCTAGTTCCTCTAACAGCACTGCTAAACTAGCTTCACTAGCTAGGGTTCTAGCATTAAACGTTGCCTGGGTCAGTTTCCAATGGCGGCCTGTCCAGCGGAGCCAGGCTTTCTTAGCACCCCCTGCTGCGTCACAGGTCTGACCGCCGCCGTGGTCAGTTGTTCCGCAGCCGCTGGTGACTGAGGGCCGGGGTTTTATGGAGCTTATCATAGGAGGTTGCGGCCAATTACTGCACCAGGGTGGCCAACTCCTGTTCTGGTGAGGGAGTGCGTTGCCGGAGGTGTTCACCGGCATCAGGTCGCACCCCAAACCTGTTTATACAATTCCATCGACACGCGGATTTTTTTTTTTTTTTCATCCGGTGGAGAATTGCGCGGCACCGGGATTTGAACCCCGGTGTTCTTGCATGCGAGGCGGATGTTCTACCGCTACGCCACCGCTGCAATTTTAGTAGACACCGACAAATATTCATTCTAATTATTTTTCTAGGGGAAGAAAGCAATGATTATCAGGATATTTCAAGTTCGATTCGCGTTTGTCCTGCAGCGGAAGGCGCATGTATGGCTGATAAATTTGAATTTAAATATACGCCCGCAAATCGATTCAAACTTGTGATGTCCAGATGTAGCCTAGTGCTGTAATCGGCCCCCCCTCCCCCCCCCCCCCCTATTCATTCCCTGCCCCCCACACAAAAACACACCACACACGCACCTCAGCAACCACCCACCTACCCACACATTACCGAAGCGCGTGCCAGTCGATGATTATTCGATGTTTGGACCAAAGAAGCAGCCCGGCAGACCATGAAAATCAATTCAAAAAGGTTTAAGCAACGGGCCACCGCAGATGGTTGGTTGTGAATTTACACAGTCGCAACTGACGCTTTGTAGGACTGGGTGACAGCAGTGCAGGCCGATGCCCTTGGATTACTGGCTTTGCAACAGCAAAGGCGTAAGACCAGGAAATCAATTGCAACAAGAAATCAAATGCAGGCAGCAATACTATCTGGCTTCTCTTTGAAGGGAAGGAGACAGGAGGGAGATGAAAAGCTATGGCCGACAAAGTATTCTTGGTCCGAAACAAGAAAAATAAAATAAAAGAGAAAGGGTGTGTTCTAGGGCGGCAGCAAGAGCAGAAGACGTAGCAGCTCTCATGTTCCGTTTTGCTCAAGAGGGATATTGGGGTGTGGCCGCCTATGCTTACCGGTTCTTTCACCATCTGCCTTTTCTTCGACTATATTTTTTCCGCACCCTTCTTGCCCCTTCGCCCGCTGTTCTTTGAAGAATAAGGAGCTTTACTTCCGGCAGCCCCCGGTCGTCAAAACGGCGAAACGTGTTGGAGGGTGGCTTTCTGGGCACACTACACAGAGGACACCCACGCGTGCAGCCAGCAGTTGCCTCACGATCTTTGTCGTCGCCAGGCAACTGAGCCGAATACCGACGCCAATGCAGACGAAGTAAGGTTTCGCAAAAGCCACTCAAAGCCTTCACCGACAAAGAAGGTTTGTCTCGCCACAGGACAGTCTCTGTAAAAAGCGGAGATAAAGAGAACTCTATAGGCTGAGCACACTCGGGCTTATATGAATGTTACAGTGTTCCACTTGAAACACTCTAAAATATCTTTCTTCATTCTGTTTGGACAGGACAAGTACCCAGGCTAACATTTGGAATTTTCTTCATGTGTCTGTCCTTAAAACAGGCGTGGGTAAATCCGCCTTCTTCGCGAACTTCTAAACTCTTTTCTCGGCCACTGAATAAGATCAAGATCATGTACGTAAACGACAAAATCTGAAGTGACCTGAGAGGCGAATCAAATCGATTGGTTTTGTACTGAATACATGCGTGCATTTAATGTTTGTAGCAGTTTCATTATTGCAAGGACACGCGCTGATTGTTTGAAAGCAAGGAATATTCTCAACCCTTCCTTTCTAAGGCGAAAGTTTCTTTTGGCTCATGGGCTGTTGAAGTGTTCGCACGAAATGTTTGCCGGAACTAACACTTAAAGAATGAAAATTTGTCTCCGCCGGGAATTGAACCATTATCCGTCCGATCGCTAGCAGCTAAGCCATGGCGTGCTCGTGAGAAAACCACCGTCATTCTGCTTATCTAGCGTGAGGATGACAGTAGAGATGACAATGACGATGCATTTAGTGATAATGATAATAGTAGTGATGCCAATGACAATGAATTTTGTTGATAAGGACAATAGCAGCGACAGTGATGATGGTGGTGGTGGTGATTATTATTATTATTATTATTATTATTATTATTATTATTATTATTATTATTATTATTATTATTATTATTATTATTATTATTATTATTATTATTATTATTATTATTATTATTATTATTATTATTATTATTATTATTATTATTATTATTATTGGGGCGGTGGTGGTGATGGTGGTGGTGGTAGGGATGAGAATGACGATGCAATAAGTGTAAACATGTGGGAAGTGGCTTTCGCCATTTCCGACCTTAAGCAGACGTCAGTGCAGTCCTGTAACTTTAATCATTTTTTTATGCTGTGGACGAAAAAAAAGTTTGGTACAGACCTCTGGTTTACCAACTTCATGAAATTATTCGTTACACACGTGACGCTTGTCATGGGCCTTATTTTGGCTACCTAAACTTGCAGAGAAAAAGAGCAGCGTTTGGGGCCCACGGGATGGTAGAAAATTGCATACTTAATGCACACATACAATTGCATGCAAGTAACCTCTTCACAGCGCTGCATGGTACTGCTCTGCGCTATTTTTTTATTGTATTCCTGTTTTCGTGTGCTGCTTTAATAGAGTGCTGTTCTTTCCTGCGCTTTTTTGCCGCATGGTGTCTTTTTGTTTTTGCGTTCTTTTTGCTCCTATCGTTTTTGTTCTGTTTTGCTCTGATGTGCGCAGCTTTGTCGTTCGCGGCTCTCTGCTGTCTAAATTGTTTATGTATGCTTTTTCATCCCTTGGTGTTTTTATTTCTACCTTCTTTGCTGCTGTAGCGTGCGCTGAGTGACGTTGTAAGACATTTAGTGGTTCAGAGCAGGTTTCCAGCATCTCTGCAGCGCTCGAATTCGGCACAGTCAGGGAAAGAAATGGCACCAGCCGCAACTGTTTGTGAAGGAATGTTTACACTCAAATAGAGCCGCGCAGAACCACAAGCCGGTGAACAAAAGTATAAAAGAGCTTCTGCCGCTTGCATACTTTCGCTGTTGCTTGGTGGTGGCTTTGGCTGCACGAAGACCGCGGCGTTTACGTACACGAGAAGACTCTCGTTTGTGATGCCCGCATGCCATTGACTGAGAAATTACTTAAACCAATATGCTCCTATGCTCCTATGCTCCTAACACTTTGATGACAAAAAATTCAACATTACAATTTTGTAAAAAATAATTACTGTGTGTGTAATGGTGTAGAAAATGAAAACAGGAACAATTAAAGTAAAAGCAGAGCGATGCGAGGATTGAAAGTTATCGGGAAAGACCCGAAAGCGGAAGTCTCTTTTGAAAAAGAAAATTATCACCATTGCCTCGAAATGCCCTCGTACCGGAATGTCAGGGCACCGAGATGACAGAGCCGCGAACGACTGTGCTGAAAAGTGTCA
Organism: Amblyomma maculatum; assembly: GCF_055883805.1. Taxonomy (NCBI): domain Eukaryota; kingdom Metazoa; phylum Arthropoda; class Arachnida; order Ixodida; family Ixodidae; genus Amblyomma; species Amblyomma maculatum. The sequence continues at coordinate 99,008,256 of NC_139344.1, read as the reverse complement.
TGCTAAGCAGAGCGCATGCGATATTCTCTGAGGGGAAACTTTATTTCTCTTCAATTCCAAATACAGTCATATGGGACAGACGCATGAGCGAAAGTGGACTACTCACTCTGCAAGCAATCTGTGCAACAAGGTAGAGGGCAAACCTAGACGGTAATAGCATGCGGATCCTACCGTGGTCACTTCCTTCTACCAGGCTAAAGAGCCCTAGAAATTTGAGGCACACATCCATTCTTGAATATCACCTAGGCCCTTTACCTTCGCGGCATGCGTAAAGAGAAGCCGAGAAAGCAGTACCCAGCTGTCAGCCAGAAGACACCCTGAGGGAATGGTTGCGATACGCGCCACCTTAAAGACACCCTCGCTGACACCGGCAGCCCTTACGAGGGTCCAGGACTTAGTGGGGGCCTCGTGGCATACAGCCGGTCCTGATGGCACGGAGTGCTGGGAATCCATTTCGAACTGACGAGCAGTAGGAACTACTTGTCATTTAAAGTTCGGAGTGTCATTTTGTGGCCATGAGGTCCGGACCAGGCTCCGACAGCTCTGGAGAACGGTAATGGTCAAGCGTTAAAAATTCATCAGTTGCGGTCGTTGCTTCGGCCACACCAAAGTGGCTTCTTACTATATAAGCGTAGGTCGTTACTTTCTTCTGCCTACATTACGGCGGAAAACGCAGCAAAACGAGAAAACGGAATGAATGAAGGCAGCGCACGATGGAAAGCGCGCACGCAGAAAAAAAAAAAAAAGGCGACCCATTGTGCCTCAAGAAACGAAAGCGCCCCATCTCACCGCGCATTTTCCTGTCTTTTTTTCTTTTTTAGAAAGGACTGAAGAGCTTCGTGACATCGTCTTTTAGGAGGCCTATAATACCACAGCATGTACGCTGAAGATTCGCCTAATGGACGCCCTGCTCCGAATGAGCCCACTTTCAGCTTCAAAGTATTCCGAGTTCTCCTTCTTCTCATCTTCCTGATATTTTTTTCTTTTTTTACTGGTTCTTTGTGTTTCTGACAAAGATGTACGGTAATGAGATTAGCTCCCGCTAGAGGGGTCAGGCCGCCGGCGACGTGCTATACGGCATGTACGCCTTGTGATCTTCTGGCGCGCCAAATTCCTCAACGCCGCTCTTTTTCTTGCCAGGGCGATTACTCATTTCCGAAAGGTAGCAAACCTATTACTACGTAACCTTTGCATTGCCAGAATAATGTTCTGTATAACGAGAATAAAAGTGACAGTATCATTCATTATATGGCTCGCGTAAGGCAGAAGCTGAAACTTGACACTCTCGCCTCCCTAAAATCAGAAGGAGGGCTCAGAGTTTTTTGACTCGCCTGGTAATTTTTCAGCTAAGTAGAAAGACCTCATCAAGCGATTATCAGCAGGGTGAACCTTTTTATGACCGTTTCTGGCAGGTTAGGTTTAATTAAAAGAACTAAATTGAAGCCTTGGGAACGAACTGCTTTGACCTTTCATTTTCTTCAAATTACCGTCTTCTTAAAGGTCTACGGACAGGCTACCGGCAAACCTAGAGTTCTAGCAATGCCCTACCACTCGTCAGACGTAACACATTATATAACTTTCTAAAAGATCGCGCATTGTTTGTTAGGTGGTATATACCTATGCACAATATTGTCTGTAACGTGACACGGATTTCAAAGTGCAATGCTTCACGGGAATAGTAGTCAAAACAATCCAAAGCCATCTCAGCACTCTTACTATTCAGCTAAGTAATAATCCTTAAGCCGCTGAAGTGGTGCGAAACGTTTTATCTTGAAAGCTGTAAAGTGTAAAATATTCGTTTCTCCATCTTATACCTGTAACTTGTTCTTTTTTTTTCTTTTTTTGTTGTGATAGGAATAGCAAATTCCTATGACAGCAGGGCGCATTTTTAGCATCCTCCGTCCTGCTTGACCGGGCTTCTTTGACAGCCGCTTACATGGCGGCCCAGATCACGGGCAGTTGCCGTCGTTGTCAATGCGCAAAGGTGCTTTGTGATTTTCTGCACATCACAGCATTTCGCCTGTTTCTTTCACTCAGAGGCGAGTACTCCCGTACTGAAGTCGAGAGTGTGACGGAATCTCGTCTGGCCGAGGAGATAGATTTCGAAAAACAGAGACGCCGACCAGTATAATGAAATTTGATGTTTTCGCCGCCTAGAACGGGGGCCTTCTCGGCCTTGGTAGACGTCTCTGTTTTTGGAAAACACTTCCGTAGTAAAGATCTTTTTTTCTTAGGAAATAGGGCTGGGCTGATGAATATGTTTATTCGCAAAAATAAAAAGAATACTCCTTCATCTTTCCCTCACGTCATAACGCGGAGAATTAAGGCTGTAATGGGGATAGGTGCGAAGCACTAGGAGGACGGAATTTGGGAGACAGTTCAAATGTGGCTCTGCAGCTTTGCCCGTTGGAAGTTTTCAAATCAGAAATCGAGGACGCATTTCGATGGATGGTAGTCCCTTTGGAAAAATCACATCTTAGTACCTGCTTGGTTTCAACTACCTTGGAATGCTGCGCAGAATTGCTCTGCTACATATCTGAGGGCACTTGCATTCCCGTATCAGGTACATGCTGTCGAAAGCGGTGTCTTAGAATAGTGCGTGCATTTTCAAATGTAAGAGGATTTCGTAAGTGTTAGATTACTATCTCTTTATTCCATATGAGTTGCCTGAGTTAGCAGCTCCTTCACCTCGACCATGTTATCTGGTCTCGTGACATCTTACAACCCTCCGACACCACGCAGGGGCACGCTCGTGATATTCCAGGCTGCGAGGACTCGAACGGTCGACGCCACCGACGCCATCAAACAATTATTTTCCGACCTGGGGTGACTACCTCCAACACGTTAAAAAAAATTGCATAAAGACAGGTGGAGGAGGATAAAGAAAGGCGGTCAGGTTACCTAGAAAACGAAAGTCGATTAGCAACTCTGCACTCGCGAAAAAGGGTTGAGCGGATATAAAAGTGAAGGAGGACTAAAAGGGCAAAGAAGGCCGTAGGCGAAAAGCGCATTTGAAAGTCACAGCCTGTCGTGTATAATCCCCGCACTGTTTATGATTAAGGTCTGCTTGTATGCATATAGTGGTGGGCAGAGAAATGTAAGTAGAAAAGAAACTTCGGGCGCTCAAAATGCATTACCCATGCCATCAGTACCTTTGTCCTGAAAGTTGAGTGGCCTGAAACTCCGAACGATGAGCCCCGTGATGGTTGCCTACACCGTACTGCACGAGGACGTACATTGTACTACAACCTTTACCATCTACCAGAAATGCACACAGACAGGAAGCAGGATCAAGGGCTTTTCTTTTCTTCCTGTGTGTCTACATTAAGCACGCTGCTGCTTCATCAATCACAAGTCAACTAACCCAGCCTTCGGCTTTACTAGTGTAATGCAAGTTACAGAATGAGTTTTGTTCAGAGCCATTTATGCGATAGGGTCCCTTTGGCGCTGTTACGCATGAAACCAGAAAAAAAAAAAAGAAAAAAAAAGAGGGTTTAACTAGTCACTCAATCATATCCATTCTCTTTAGTGCAGTTCGCTGATGCCTTGCACTCAGATTACGAGGAATAGCTGGCTCGTGCAGTCGGAATCATGTTTTCTGCTTTTTTTTTCATAATAATGCGATAAAAGTATATAGCCCTTACGTGACCTGTGCGTTTTTGGTCGGCTCATTGCGCGGGCAACCAGATATCAGGTTAACCAAGGGTAACATGTTTAAAAAGGTGGGTACCCCCCCCCCCCCCCCAAAAAAAAAAAATGAAAAAAAAAAAAAAAAACGAGTGTACGTAGGACAAGTCATACATATTAACTGATACCTATTAATGAGAAATGGCTGTGTTTTATTTATGCATTTTACTTTTCGCGTCCACATTAAGGTATTGGCTGTTGTATAGGTAATACCACTGACAATAATGCTACAAGCTATATAAAGTCATGCAAAAATCTTGAAAGGCCATTTCGAACGTACTCTATCACTCCCACATAAAGTTCATCCCATACTGCCTTAAATTGCTGTTGCTCATTTCCAGTATAGCTCTTCTTTACTGGAACGTTATTGTACGCATAGTAAATGTAAAGAATATTTGCTAGAAACATTCGCAGGCTTAAACATTGTCTACACAAGAATACAGGACACGTAGAAGGCACACCTGAAAGTTTCCTTACACTCAGCCAAGTTATTGTTGCTATAAGGTACTTTTTGTGAAACGCTCTAACATTTTTTCTTAAACAGTTCTACTAGCACATGTGATTTTCCATCTGTTGGTACGCCTATGACGAGCATACTTTATTTAGTTAACGTCAGTTTGTTGGCATTTTCCCTTAAAAATGTTTTCCCTATGAGCTGCCAGTATACTGTATAGAAAAAAATTTCAACGAAACAAAGTAATTGAATCACGAACGTCAAAATGAGAGTGTCTAAGAGACGTTAAGCTCAATATTAGAGCGGCAGCGTTTAATTTCAAAGGCGCTTGGACTGTAATTGAGGGGTGATAATCAACATTGTTTCTATATCATATCCAGGGGCCAAAAGTCGGGTTTCTGAGTTATTCCGTAATTTTTTTGTTCGCGTCTCATTGCTTGCTTTAAGTGCATTGTAAAGCGTTATTATTAGACATTGATCATCCAATATCAATTTTGGTTGTGGTTATTGTCAAGCCGTTTTTTAAATTTGACATTTCTGTATGCGACATCCCGAGTGTTGTTTTATTCTTTTTGGGGCTGCAAGAAGGTGACTCAACCTGACGAAAGTGCTTACATATCCAGAAATAATTGCTTGACTCTACTCACCCTTAATGTACATAGGCAGTGCGTAGCAATATACTGTCTAGCTGGCTTCATGTCGACGCTGATAGGACTTACGACCTAGATCTGCTCTATACTTCCTTACGGCTGCAACCAACTGCTAACGTATACTCCCTTCATGCTATTTAACTTGTTTTGTTGGTTCTTAACTGGACTGTGTCTACACTGCTTCCATTTATCTACGGCTGCACTTTTGTAAGCCGCAGCTGCACAAGCAGTGAGCAGGGTTCAGAAATATCATTAATGACGCTGGCCTTTGGTAATATATCGGACTTACTTCAGTTTATTTGTTAAAGTTCTTTCAGAAGCGCCACAGATGGCTCGACATTGCCGAAATGAATTCATTTCTCTTTAAGTTCAGTTCTGTAAATATAAAAGAACGCTGGAGGCTCCCGGAAATGGAAAAATTGTTTTCCTTTCAAGTATGGCCTGACGTGTAACAACTTGATAATCTGCTTCCAAACTCAACTCTTATACGCTACTTTCAATGTAGAGCGTACAGCTTTCTTCCCATCTCTCGATACAAACAAGATTAATGAGCTTATAGGAATTTCCCTCAGCTTATTTTCTCTCCCAGGCCTTCGACTAAGGTCTGCTTGAGCCGCTCTTCGAGAGCGCCAGGGCATTACGCACGTTATGCGTGTCAGTTACTGTTTTGTTGGTCTCTTTTTTCGGAGGTATCAGTAAGTTCGCAGTTTCTATGCTCTCGAGCCAACGAAAGAGGCACATACATTGATATGGTCTTCAACTGAGCAAGAGATGACGACGATAGATTCTGGGAACATTTCATGACATATACTGAACTGCATGGTGGAATGCAGAACCAGAAATTGTGATCTGTCTTGGATTGCACATATTGCTCAAAAATTAAGCCCAGCCGTCAAATGTGCGCGCATTCATCAAAACGCGCGCTTAACTTTTTGCATTGAACTAAATTATTCCATTCGTATAATTATAAAACGTAAGCAGAGGCCGGGCCAGGGAAGGGAGTCGTAATTCAAAGCGGAACATACTCGAGCTTCCAATCGAACACAAGTTCGATTGGAAGCTCGAGTATGTTCCGCGCTGATGAAGTTTTGAGTAAAGCCGAATAGAGTAACTGCGAAAGGATGAGTTTACAGCATGTTAAACATCAGGCCGAGAGCTCTCTTCATGCTCGCCCTGACTTGTTCCCTGACAAAGAAACCTGCGTGGGTAGGCATGAACAATCGCATGCAGTGAAACGAAATCCACCATCGATCAGCTAATTACCATACTGTAGCGTCAATTTTTAGCATTCTACATAGCCGCTTCCTTCTCGCCGTACATGCTACAAGCCCGCACCTTATGCTCGGCAGTTGTGAAGTTCTGCTCCTGAGCGCCGGTTGTTTCTATGAAAAAAAAAAAAAATTGAACTTGTCACGAGTGCGGAGAGTTCGGCGCATCTCGAAGGGGTAGCGAAAACAAAAGCAAAATTAACGTGTATCGAAAGATCCCTGCAATATACTTGAGTGAAGACAGAGCTTTTATGAAGTAGAAAAGGCAAATATTAAGTATTCGTTCCTTCGCTACCGCTTTTTTGGCGCAGCGGCAGGCTTGGTCACACCGGCGTTCGCTTCTCAAAGGTGACCGCAGAATCATTTTCTCTGTAAACGATACCGGCGGAACGTTTGTGGTGAGGGAAGTCTCCTTCTACGGGAGTCAGCTGTTTTCTGTGGATGTCCAGAGTTTGAGTAAAGCGTTGAGAACAATTTCAGATTCAAAATTTTTTCAGCCATAAATCTAACTTCTCCAGTCGAACAAACAACATCTTCATAATAAGCCTGAAAACATCCACTGAAGGGGCAAAGCCTCTGTCACACTCCTCTAAGCTGCGCCCACGTACTCCCCTCAGATTTTCAGATTTCGTACTCTTAACTGGCATTCTAATTTTCTTCCCCCTCTTGTTGGGCTTAACTTCATTTGGGATCCAGTCTGTACCGTTTCTTAACACGCCTTCGCATTAAATGTCCTACCCATGCCTATTTCTCCTTCTTGAGTTCGACTAGAATGTCAGGAACTCGCATTTAATCTGTGAACTCACTCTGCATGTCTCCTGTCTCTAACCTTCCACGCATCAGTTTTGTTCTATTGCTCGACAACCATCAGCATAGTTAATAACAGTCGGAGAGTAGACTTTTATAGCAACAAAATATTGAATGCAGTGGTCCAGTTTCCCTTTAAATGGGCCCACTTGGTCCAAATTAATCCTAACAAAATATTGAATGCAGTGGTCCAGTTTCCCTTTAAATGGGCCCACTTGGTCCAAATTAATCCTATTCTCTTCACTGTGGCGTCCAACTAGCCCGCTGTGTTGCTTAGGCGGGTCTCAACGCATTAATCGCTAGCCATTAGATAGATCGGAGAAATCAAGCAGTTCGCAATATCCGGCTGCGGCGCCAATATGTTGATCCCCGCAGGAGAGTACGTGGGCGCACCGCGAAAAAAAAAATGGCTGAAGATTACGATACTCAGTAACGCGAAATTTGAACATAAGTCTACAGATATTTCGATTTTGCTATATTCAGATGTAAAAAATCTGAAAGAGACAAGTTTCTACACATGAGGAGTCAAAGCCTGCTCTACATTTTTCCACATAACCATGAAGCAACTAAAGCTCAAACCTTTCCCAGTTATGCACCTGCATGCTATCTGTCGGGACCGCCGCCCTTTCTCGTCGACCTGGCCTCGTGTGGGGCGTGGGTGACGATGGCGTGTTTCTTTTCTGCTGCACATTTCACCGTTGTAAGCCTCGCCTTTCAAGGTGCGAAGAACCACGTTATTGGCCAAATGCGAGCACGTGCACTTTGCCACTCGTTTAAGCACTAATCCCTTAATCCATGTCTCTCTTAGCATGATAGCTTTAAAGCCATGTTCTCCAGGAAATCCGCGAAATGGAGAACCACAGACACGCCTTTGGCAGGTCAGCTGGCATTGTAGGCCGTACACTCACTGGCCTTCGACTTCTGTGACGTCATGAGACCACATGACATGGTCAAATTTATTTATTTATTTACAAATAAATAAATTGCAAAGGTGTAAATGTACGTGCAGATGTAAAGAAGAAGATTCCGTGCGCTGTCTCCAATGCAATCGTTATCGCTCTGTGCTCTGGACATGCTTGTACGTGGACTGTTCCTGCCGTGCTTTTAGATCTAGTCCCGGTACTTCCAATAAACTCCCATCCTACAAAATAAATAAATAAAACAATCTGTGCCGGGTGGTCTTCCAGCACTCTACGCTACGAAGTATGCGTCGGATAATAAGGGAACGAGTAAGATGATTACTAATGAAGAAAATATTAAATCGCACCCGAGCGAAAGATGACACTCAATGGAAGACGGCAAACGGGAGCCATTAACGCTGTCGCACGATACCCTTAAAGGCACAGCTCAAATGTCTCCCCAAATGTTTATCTCACAGATACTAACGTCAGACATCATCTCATACATACATATCATGCAGTCCTAAGCTAACCACATTGTTTTAAAGAAAAGGGCATGTATATAAAACTCCGAATTAACCAAACGTCACACATCCCTGGGTGGCCTAATGTTCCATGTCTGAATGGGGATCTAATGGTCCCGGGTTAGATTCCCATTCCACCGATAAGGTGGAATGGGAATCTCGATGTCATCGATGTCACCTAGTCGGCAGCTGCCAACTCGGATAGCAATCTACATCGCTTCAATGCCTGCAATACATGTGATCTTCCAACTCGCACATGCTGCAGAAGCATATGCTCGTAATTATTCGCTCACAACGTCGACAGCAACTCCGATACCAGGTTTTCCGCTGACCAAGAGCCTTCACACTCGAGCCGGTGGATACTGAGTGCGACGCCTGTAACCCCCCCCCCCCCCCCCCCCCCCCCCATCGGCGTACTCCCTTCCTCCAATTTCCACCTCATGCTACTACAGTTCCCTCTTGCGCCTCTGCCCTCCTCACTCACCGCGGCACGAAGCTACGACTGACATTGAGAGCTTAGTTTCTTACAATTATCTTGCCAGAAAGCTGGCGGAGTTGCATTGATAGCCATCGTATGGACCCTCAAAGCATCATTGGGCAAGCAGCACTAGGTGGTGCAGGACAGTCGGTCTTTCTCGGGCGCCCTGGTGTGGCTTCAGTGGAATACCTCTTTTCAAAACGCCATTTCTGCTTGCGCATGTGTACCGACTCACCGTTTCAGCAAAAAGTGCATTTAGGAGCCGTTATAGGGGATCTGTTAAGGAAAGGGTTCAGTTGTGGTTAGGATGGAAAGGCGAACGTTAGGCACAAAAGGTTTATTTGTGCAGTCTTATTGGCATCGTTCACTTCAGCGTGAGTCAGAAAAGATTGCATGCATCAGTGGCTACTGGGGTCGCTAATGATGCATGAAGGGAAATATATTTTAGAAACGCAAGGTACTTCGGCACACAGTTTGCTACCAGCAGATTTAGAGGCTAAACGGCTTCATGAATTCAATCGCACTAAGCATTCGCATGACGACCCAAGCAAAGGCAGAACAGGCTTCTCCCTTGTTATTTCATGATTTTTTTTTCACTGCAAAGTCTGCATGCGCAGTGCTAAGATTTAATAAGGACCGGCACATGGCGCGCAGGCTGCATTCTTGTGGCGGAAACAATGCTCAAAAACAATAGTGACGAAAATGCAACAACAGCAATAAACACGAAATGTTTGGTCCGGTTTGCTTTATGGGCATTAACGTCCCAAAGCGACTCAGGCTGTGAGAGACACCGTAGAGGAGGGCTCCGGAAATTTAGACCATATGGGGTTCTTTAACCCGCACTGGCATCGCGCAGCACGCGGGCGCCTTGCTTTTAGCCTCCGTCGAAAAGCGGCCGCCGCAGCCGGGATTAGGTCCTGCATCCTTGGACAACAGTCGAGCGCGCTAACCACTGCGCCACCGCGGCGGAGAACACAATAAAGCAACGTTTCTGTTGTCTGTAATGACCATAAAACATCTTTTTGTTTGACTGAGCGATATTTTTTAAACAGTATTTGAGCTGAAAAAAAAAGTGCCCGTTGAGGGCAACAAATTTATTTGAACGGTCTGCTATTGTTTGGCGAGAGGAGCGGTGGCCATCTACAATTTTAGGCAAATTTTACTCGCGTACATTTCTGTTCGTTTGTTGCAATATACAGCCAGAACATTTAATCTTAGCACATTAGTGATCGTAAAACAATGTTAATTTTTTTTTCATTATTTTTGGCCAAAAATTGCGGTTCCGCGCGGTTACATTGGCCGAGACGATCAGGTGAAGAGATCCGAGACTCAACTTGACTTGACCTGTAATCACTTGGGAAGACCCAGGCAAAACCCAATTTATTAGCCGCGCACGGATATTTTTAGATTTTGAACACGTGAAACACACAGCCAATGAACAATTACACATATACAAAAAACAAGTGCACATCCAAACCATGAAAATAGAACAGACACCAAAATTCACGACAGAGACAGAGAAAGAGACCCTTTAATGAAAAACAGAGAATTTTGCCGGCGAAGATTTCGCTGGCGTGCTACTCTGTGTAGGAGGGGGGATTCGGGACAGAAAGATTGAAAGGAATGGTGAGGAAAATAATAAAACTGAAGGGGGAGATACATTAAATACGTGTTAGGTGCTTCGTCAAGTAATCGTATAAAATGAAATGATGAAATGCATGGTCCAACAAATGTGCTTATAGAGTTGACAGCTTGAAAAATGCATGAGGGAACATATTAAGGTGAATTTAGAGTTTGTCAAGGAGTCCAATGTCTTTCAAATACGTAAATAAAAAGTTTATTGCGAGTCTCTGTTGCCTAGGGCAGGCTAAGGGACCTAAAAAAATGTCCATTGTTAAAGGAACTGGGGAGAGCTTCTCCATACTGTGTTCATAGTACTCACGCTCGTCAGCGTACGCAGGGCACGCAAGTAGGATATGTTCCACAGTTTCAATCGAGCCACAGTTGTCACAATGCGGACTGTTCATCTCACCGAAACGTCAGCGCAAACCATTTCTATATGATCAGTTCAGGCGAAGTCGGTGATAAAGAGTTTCTAGTTGGCGATGAAATTGTGGAGAAAGTATTGATCTTAGATGTGGGTCAATTGAGTAAAGAAATTGGTAGTGATGTATCGGCAAGCTCCAAAGTCGATGCTTTGTTTCGGAGGCAAATTTTTTAACCAGTTGGGATGCATTAGATTTTGTGAAGAATGTTCGAATGTATATTTGAGGTTGGTGGCCTTTGCGAGCCGCTTCATCTGCTTTTTCATTGGCTTTAATGCCGCAGTGAGCTGGTATTCACTGAAATGTTATGCTGTGGCCTGTGGCAATAGCCAAATGAGGTAGATACCCGATGTCGAGGCAAACAGGATGATGACTGGTTTTGGTTTTCTTCAGCAGATTATTCAAGATTTGCAGAAATGCTCTGGAATCAGTGAAGATAACTCATCGTCTGGGAGTTTGGCGCAGGATATAGGAAAGAGCTTCTTTAATGCCATGGAGCTCAGCTGTTGTAGACGATGTCTTCCAGTGCAGCCGAAGAAAGGACACGATTTGTTGAGGGTACATAAAGGCCACAGGATGAAATGTCTTGAGCAGTTGAACCGTCGGTGAATATGTGGGTGTACTGCGTATATTCTTTGACTAAGTAGGCGAGAGCGGCTTGCAAAAGTGCTGCTTGTGGCATGCGCCTCTTCGCATCCACGCCAGGAACATACATATTCACCTTTAGAGACGATAGTGTCCATGGAGGTAAGGTCAGTGATAGTAGATTACGTTGCTGAATAATAGTAGGGAGGGGCAGAAACTGTACAGCTTGGCCAAAGCCAGAGTTGCAATGAGTTTGGTGAACACGGTGCAAGAAATGCTTCTTCACTTGGAGGACATGCTGGGGATGGGTGCGCATAGTTTTTTGGGCGGAAATCACATCTAGCGGGAAACATCCTGCTTCTTCAAGTGTTCCTGATGCAGAGGATCCCTTTGGGAGTCCAAGGCATACCCGCAAGCAGTTGTTCCATGCGGCTTCAAGAATCTTCGTGCTTGTTGGAGACAATCTTTGCAGCACCGGTAAATAGTAGCGTAATGCTCCTTCAACGTAGGCATTTTCAAGCAGAACCATCGACCGCCAGTGGCTGCCCCATCGTGTTCCCGCCATGAATCTGAAAACCTGCAATGCTGCGGTAATTCTTTCGCGGAGTTTTTTAATCTGAGCTGCCCAAGAAAGGTTACTTCCAATTATAACACCTAAGAATCGGTGTCATCGTACATAGGACAGTGACCGTTCACCCGGAAGGAGCGGGTATCGAGTAATTTTTTTCCTTGTAAAAGCCATAGCAACACTCTTTTCTCGTGAGAGGCAATGACACCGGGGAGCGAGGTATATATATGTAGATGTGCAGTAACGCTCTCTGAATTCGTTGCTGCGTTGTATAACTCGAACGGGATGCAATTCACGATACAGCAAGCGCGCCGGTTAATGATGCTTAAAGCAGCGAAACCCCCGTAAATGGTGACGCCAGCTTTCGCTCTAGGCAATAGTAATAAACTGTATGGTTGACAAGACCGACTTTGTTGGCCACGAGTGGCCGAGCCTATATTTTTATAGTGAGCCTATAGTAGGGGGCGCAAGTCGCGATGCATAACAAGTTCCTTGTTTTTTACTGGCTGAGTGTTGTATACCACTTTTGCTCACGACTACCTGGGATGTAGAATGATTCTTACAGCACGTGTGATATATGCCGAAGCATGTCTTGTTTCTTCAAGGTGGCTGTGATCTTTAATATAGTCAGCACTTGTGGCTCGACCAAGTTCTTGAAAAGTCTGCAGTTTTTGAGCAGATGGCATCGCATACCAGCTGAGCACATAACTTACAGTGAACATGGTTAAGTTCACGGAGTTCTACTTGCCGTTTGCACTGTGTAGCGCCCGGGTGGGGACCAACTTGAGCAACGGCAGCCTTCTTGCCAGTTATTCCTGTTATTCACCCAAACAGGTCGATATTTATCAAACATCGAAACGTGCGAATGAGGTTATCTCCTAACTAGTGCTGTGCAATCAGCCTACATATGCAAAGTGTTTGATGTACTCCAGTGCGGTAGGTTGGTTTTAGGCTTAGTGGCAGAGTTGTCATGAATGCTGTTATACCCGAGCCTGCGGAAGACAAGAATGGGCGTTCAATGGTGAAACGGCATGCTGCCCGAGAGACGGCGTCCCGTTGAATCCCAGGAGCGCTTCACCGAACACGCGTCGAGCTGCGTAAATTTCCGCTCCACGTCCACGAACCCAGGCCTCGACTCAGGGACTCGCTAAAGTTACACAAGACGGCTTTTACGTATCATGTGCGCTCGATGTTCTCTCATTCTCTGGTAACTACGCATTCGTGTGTCCGGCCTTTATTTAAATATGTAAGCAAAGCCTTTATCTTCATTCCGGGGAGGGGCCTCGAAGTGCACCTTTCCTACCAAAAACTGCAACTTCCTCCTCGTGGCACAGCACAACACATCAGTGTTCTCAATTTCCTGGACGTCAAAAACTCTGCCTTCAGAGACTCACGCAGAGGTCTCGAAGTTGCTCGAAAAGGTAGGAATACACTTTGTCAGATAGATAACCATAGTTAAGAATCTTTGCACTGCAGTTCCACTTGTTAGGTGGAACCGACATCGCTTCAGTAGATTTAACTTTTTCATGGTCTGCAGTTAATCCCTCAAGACAGCTGATGTCCCTGACATGAAATGGCTAAACGTCTTCACTTCAGTTGCGTTTTGTAGAGCTCCATTTTTTTTCTAGCAGTGGTCAGAACAGTTTTGAGATCGGCTCTTTATTCTTCATGCGTCCTTGAGGCAATTAGTATGTTATCAAAGCATTGCTTCACCTGAAAACATGACCTGGCCTCTAAATATCTTGTTAGTCGCATATTGGAACCGCTCAGGGAATGTAGTGAGCCCAAATGACACTTGGAGGAGGGCGTAGGATATCCATAGTATTGTTAATGTGCAGATTCGTCAACTTTTCGTGCCCAGAGTCACTTTCCAGAAAGCGCTCTTGACATCAAGAATTGAGGACACTGTTGAGCCGTTCAGGCTCATGGGGAACTGGTACGCGGTAGTGTTGCCTTTCCAGCCCTGCATCGAGGTACCGTGGATCAAGGCACAAACGGACCGTCCTTTTTGCTTTCTGCAATGGTGTGGGACCATTTACTAAGTTCAGACAGCGATGTGATTACTACACCTTTCTCTTCCATGCGCTTCAACTCTGACTTCACTTTTTCGCTTAAAGTTCTTGGACCTCAGCGAGGAGCACCAACTCTCAGTACTGCACCTTAACGAAACTGATTTCTATAAAGCCGCGGAAGCTAATCGATTCTTTGAAAAACGTCTGGGAATTGCTTCACTATAGTTGATGAGACTGTTCTTGCAGCTATGTGCGTCAGCTTTGTGTCGGGTGATTTTGCTTTTGCTTGTATAGGGCCTTAGCAGGAGCAAGCAAGTGCATGGCGGTGCATGCCGTAGCTCCCAGAAAGGGCTTCATTAGCGCCTTCGCCAGCAGAAATCTGAGGTGGCGCATAGTGTTGGCGCATATAAATTTCACAATCATTGTTATTGGAGCATGCTTACTGTACGTAGTCACTTTTTCAGTCATTGGTTTGGCTACCGGTCCGCACAGGAACTGCTTGAATAACTATTCTGGATTTATGCTTACATCCGAAACAGTGTCTAGCTTGATCATCTCGTGGAGGCCCATTCACACTGTTCCGTTCCAGCCGTCTGCGTCGGCACTAACACTGCACGTGGTCAAGCTGCCTAAGTACAATCCTACCTTCGAATTTTGCTGTTGGTGCTCATTAAGCACTGCAACACGCGGTAGACGTGCTGCTGTTTGTCGACGTAGCTCCTGTTTTTGTAGATGAGCGAAATGTCCAAGTTTGCTGCAGTGGTAACAGCTTTTATGAAACGCTCGGCCTTGCCGAGTAGGGCGCGAGGTTTCATTAGACCTTGCGAACGAACGCTGATGCATTCTGATGCTTGCTGACGCCCGCGGATTGGTTTACTTCATGGAGTTTTGCTAACACATGTCAGTGACATTCACTTCCGGCTGCGCATCACTGCTCGCGATCTCTTGTACACACGTTTCGATATTAACGCTGCATTGCATGCATATGTGATTGTTTCTAGAAAAGTCGCGCTCCTGAAACAGACTATCGCGAAGGGCTCCATCACAGATGCCAGCCAGCACATGATCATCATGAGCCTGTCACACTTAAACTAAAGTCACATTTCTGGGCCTGTCGTCAACAATTGTTAACAGAATCTTCAAATGACTGACCTGACGAAGAATGGACAGTGCCAACACCTCGACTAAATCTTGGTAGGGAATGCCTTCAGTACACTCTTCCATCTCTTCTAAATAGGTATATCCACATTAACCTCGATTTGTTTTCTTTTCGACGTCGTGAACTACATAATTTGTTTTTGAATAACATGGTTTAAGTTTCATTATGTATACATATTGCTGTTTCGTGTATTCTCTGGTGTTTCCTTGATGTGCTTGTTTTTAAAACTGTATAAACTCTTGTGTTGCCTCCCTGCCAATAATTAGGATTGTAGACTCGTCAAGCTGCCCAAGGGCAGCTTTTTTTCTACGATTCCTACATCTGTAGTGTTAGATGGGAAATAAATAAACTTTTACATTTGGATCATTGAGTTGAACAGCGCCGCTGTCTGTATGACATTCATTATGGGCCAAAACCTCGTCGAACGTTTAGAGAATATATTTCACCGGATCTTCGTATTCGTTGTCGGCGACAGGATCTGGGGAAAACTGCTGTACAATGGGACGAGCGTGCGGTCTAAACATGTGAAACAGCTAGCAGTGCCCTTCTAGCAGAGTTAGGCTTCGCGTTATACTCATACGTCAGTTCATATACGACGAATGCTTCCCGCCATTCTATTCACGTGGTCTGATGATTGTCACCTGGATCGAATCTCGAGGGGGAGGTGGATGAACACTAGCCCTGCTTGTTGGATTCGGACGTTGCAGAGGGTGGTATATGTAATATTTTTTGCAGTCGTATGACGTCTACGACATTTAAGGTTCAGTATCACGAATCGACGAGTGATACACGCGTTGAGAGGAACGACTGTACAGGCCACGACTAGCCCACCCTTTATTTTGGAAGTTCTACTGTAGGAGGCGCAAGTTACGATACATAACGCACATGTTCCCATTAAGTACGCTTTAAATGATGGCGCCCATTGGTGATCTCGCGATGCAGAAACGCTCGCGCAGGTAAGGGGCGCGAAAATGTGTTACCGCATGCAACGGTAGCGACGTCGGCTCTACAGGGCTCGAATGCGGCGACAGACCTGAAAGCACAGCTCGGAATGTTTCTAGCCTGAAAGCAACGGCGAGACACTGCACACAAAGTTTAATTTTATATACTACAGAACTTCTCGCAAGGTAGTTAAAAGTGTGGATCTTAGCCAATGTGCTCTTACTTCTAGCACGGTAGATGCAAGCGCCCCGGGTATGAGACAGCACGGGAGGCTTAATCGGCGGCCATTCTAATTCATCACGCGCCTACGCCGAAAAGCAAAGTTTGAAATTCCCTTCCTCCATATCTTCTTTTGTTCTTCGGAAAAATATAGAGGGCAAGTGGCGGGACAAACGACCCAATCTGTCATGAATTAAGGGGTCGAGTTACTCACGGCCCACTGGCGGCCGTTTTTCCGCTGCGTTGCAGCCAGGGCTCAAATTGGAGCTGTCCGCACGGGGAAGAATTGTGAGCCTACGCTCAAGTCAGTTAGTTGGAAGGCGTCGCTGCGTGAATAACGGCGGCGGTGAAACTAGCAACAGGACAGAGCTGCCCAAAGAAGGGACAGAAAGAAAGCGAAAGAAAGCCTGCGCTGCTCAGCGGAGCGCTTCATCCATCTCTGAGTGTGGCATGAGCTCGCGAGGAAACGAAGAAAAATATGGATGCGAAAAAAAAGAAACAAAAAACGCCATGAACAAACATTGAGAGAGCGTCATACTATTGTCTACGGGGCAAGAAAAAGTTGAGTGCGAACAAATCAAGGGAGGGAGAAAAAGCGAGGGGTGCCGACGAGTGGTAGAATCGCGATAAAAGAAAAGGCGGGAACGCGAAGCGAGAGTGAACACTAAGGCCGGCGCATGGTTCCCTTGTTAGCATGATGACGTCTTTAAAATAAGGCCGGATGTGAGCGCTGCCTGCGCGTGGCGTGAATAAGACGCGGAAGGAACTCGGCAGGAAACACGGGCGTAGTGAGAACGAAAACTAAATAGCAGCTAAAGTGGCGAGCGCGAACAGCCCTGGAGGAGGAGGTGGTGGAAGAGGAAGGTGATGGAGCCAGGCGGCGCTGGCTGTGCGAGCAGTGTGCTGATGCTGGCTGGGGCGAGCAACGGCTTGAAAACGAGTAAAAGTAAGCAAAATGCGGAAAACGCACCCACGCACCGACAGAGGCTAGCGAACGAAGGGAACAGCCGCACAGAAGAAAATGCCCATCGTCGAACTCGGCGGGTTCCGGTGGGTGCCAAAGAATTTCAGCGCACTCTTTCCTCTGTCTCTTGCCCAGTGATCTCTTTAAAGCTCGCAATGTGTGTGGTCGCTCTTTGTTGCCGTTATGAGTGCCATCATTACGGTTCCATTTTGCTTTGGTTAGGTTCCCCGCTTGCCTTGTCAGTCGAGCGCATGTGAGTGCTAGTTTGGACTCGTATGGTGCTTGGTCTCCGAAAGGAGAAATTCATATCTCGGTTGCTGTTAGGTTTTCTATCCGTGCATTTTTTTTCTTGCGTTCTACGGGAGCTACCATCACTAGCTTGTTCGACGCTCTTTTGCTTTCTCCGCGCAAAAGAAACCTCTGCAAGAGAGCTAATTTCTAGAGTGATTTTTTTCCTGTATCGCTTTCATCTTTAAGTGGCCCTTGATCCGTTCAGGCGTCGCTTACTCTCACGTTTTACTCGGTAGCGGAGCCATTAAGACTTACACAGAACATCTTTAATGAACTGTAATACGGGTCCGGGCCCGCAATGACAGGCTGCTTGCACAATTGCGTACAATGCGCATTAGCAACTTTTCTGAAAGTTTGCTGCGCTTAAAACATTTTTTGCTTCTTTGTGGTGGACTTCGCATAGGTCTTGTCGCAAACAAGGTGTTTTTTGTGGTATAACGGTCGCAGCAAATCAAATTTCGCACTAGAGTAAGAGGGGCATCATGCCGTCCGTTATTTTTAGGCCATCTTTTTCAGCCAGCAGTAAATTTATTTTTTTTTTCGCAATTCGCAGCGTAATGGGCACCTCTAAGATAAAAGTTGTTTCCATTACCCTTTGCATCGGTACTTGATAAGTCGCGGTATTTGAATGCTGCTAGTCTTATCACTTTGTGTGGAGTTTCTCAATCATTACATAAAGCGTTTGGCATTTAATGTTCTGAACCTATGAAATTGTGTTTGTTTTAAGTTCTGAATATACAATTTATGATTTTTATGGAAACAAACAAAATTCGTCTTAAATGACTAGGACGCGTCGGCGAGCCACCCGTTGACTCGGCCTAGTACCGGAAACGAGCATACCCAAGACATCATCGTTAGTAACCGAATATTCTGAATTACGGCAATGCACACTTAGCGACGACACTGCACTGGACACGTCGTTAAGTCGATAAGAACTAAATGCAACGGAAAGAAGGAACTGAGCCTCAAGAGGTTTGTTGCGCGCAACTGCGGGACGTATGAAGAACCTTTCGCGTCATAATAAACGTTAACATGGCCTTCATAATCTCAGTCCCGACTATCGTGAGCACGAGGAACTTCCTTTTCTTCAACTTACTTGTTTGTTTAGGCGGAATCACTTCTATAAAAATCATACAAGAGATCTGTATCTACGAAGTGCCAGGAAGAATAAAATCGATCCTCTATACAAAGGGCACATGGCATTAGTGTTGAAAGCAAAGATAGTTGAATAAAACGTGTCCAGTTTGTGGCACCCTGCCCGCGAAATCGGTTGTTATTCACACACACACACACACACACACACACACACACACACACACACACACACACACACACACACACACACACACACACACACACACACACACACACACACACACACACACACACACACACACACACACACACACACACACACACACACACACACACACACACACACACACACACACACACACACACACACACACACACACACACACACACACACACACACACACACACACACACACACACACACACACACACACACACACACACACACACACACACACACACACACACACACACACACACACACACACACACACACACACACACACACACACACACACACACACACACACACACACACACACACACACACACACACACACACACACACACACACACACACACACACACACACACACACACACACACACACACACACACACACACACACACACACGCACGCACGCACGCACACAAACAAACCAACAAACATCTGACGGAAATATTAAGAGCAGGTTTCGCTGCCTTTTGTCTGGAATACAATAGCCTCTCATTCTACATTGTTCACTCCTCAGCTGCTCTTGGTTCAAGGCCGCCAAAGCTCCCCGCAAGCCCATCAAAATTGCGATCATGAGTAGCAGCAAACGGCTAGCAACGGGATGTGCACCCAGAACTGGCGAAAGGAGAAAAAAAAAAAGCAAAGAAAAGGCTGTTTTCCAGAAGACACTGGCAGTGTGGCACATCGTCAAGAATAACGACAATCGAGAAAGCAAGCGAAGAAAAACAAGGAGGCAAACTTTGTACGCCTGACGTCGCTGCCATATTAGCGCGCTTAACGACACGCTGCAGCGTGTAACCCATCTCACTCCTTCTCCAATCCGGCGAGTGCGTCATAAAGTTCAACACGGAATACATTTTCGGAGTTATGGCACCATCTGCCGTGTAAGCCGGGGTTTAACCGGCCCTTTCGGATACGCCGGCTGCAACTGCGCGTAGTAAGGAGGGAGCGTAGCCTGCAACATTTGGCACCACTGCATCGGAGGAGACACCGTCGGTGGCTCATTTACAGCCGGTATTGGAAATTTGAGAGCGAATCGACCAGGTAAAAGCCGCGTCGCAGGCCTCGGCTGGAAGGCGCTTCAAAATGTACGATGTTGTTTTCCGAAGTGCGATATTGCGGTCTGGCGCGAGTGGTGGGATGAGCGGCCCGCGCCATCGTAAACACAAACTACGCGGCCTATATTGGGGCGTAAAACGGAAACGCCCTGGCCGAGCGTGCGATAGCCTTGTTCCGCCAACGAGAAGAAGGCCTCGCGCGTTTGCTCGATCCTGTACCCGGCGCCGATTTAGTTGCCTTTCCTTGTATACGACGCGGTGTTCCGCCCTAGTTACGAGACGGCCGGTAACGACTCGCGACAGCCTCTGCACCTGCCTCCTGGAAGGCGAAGAAAATAAAAGGTCAAGTAATAAAAAAAAAAAGAAAACTAATACATCGCCAGTTGCCGGGTTGCATGCCTTATGTTCCAGCACAAATACATGTGTGCTTGAGTAAAGGGCTGCTTACGCAACGATGGCTTCTGGGTTGCCAGGCGCAACACAGCTAGAAAGAAATGGAGAAAAAAAAAAATAGAATTCACGCGTGTGCTCAAATGGAGGCAGATATGTGCAGTAGATTGTAAAGTATAAAATAAGGAATCAACGTGCCTAGTGCAAGCCTGTCCTCTCGTTTGTGCGCCTTTTTTTTCCTTGTCCGTCGAACCGTATTATTTGTGAAGCGAGCGCACGCCTATTTGCCTCTGAGTTTAGCGCTATCTCCTTATCAGTTTTGTTAGTGATTTCCGAGCACGTAGGGTTAGCGTTTCATCGAAGGCAGCAATCACGACCCACCCAATGTGGTGTACCAATAGGAAGTAGGTGTAACATGTATTCTGGGGCTATGCTCGCAGTGAGCGACAAGATTACATCCACAGATCTCTCGTGAAATGCTGGTGGTCGCCCAGCGTAAGGAATCGTTCCTTTACGAAAAAAAAAGAGCGGGCAAAAATTCTAAGGGCGAACACGATAGTCCCTAATGAGACATTTGAGCGCAGCTGTTGAAGCATTTTTGCAATGTATTGAGGGAAATAATTTGAAAGATGATTTTATGTACGTAGCTGCACATACAAAGTACGCTTTATTTTTCTCTCACAAGCCAAATTGAATTTCTCAGAAGAACAGAAAGAAGATCCACGAGCGAGCGGCTCCTTTTTCTCTTCTTCTGAGGTATTTTCTCTGGCTCGTGAGTATCGTTCCCTAGCTTATACCGGCAACGACGGCGAAGCAGCGGAACCGCCGAACGGGCACATAAAAGCGGCGCTCATGTAAACAGTGCCAGAAAGCGTGGAAGGCAGTGCAGAATAATAGTCCCTGAAAGCAGTACCAATAAACCGATCGAACCTTTGCAACGAATGTGCTTTGTACAAGTGTTTGACCAGTCCGGTTTTGCGGCTAACGTTGACCGCTCCCGACTGACCTTTTTGAGATTTGAGCACCAAGGCATGCGTTCTCCGCCCCGCTGCCGAAATTCTTCTGTCGTCTTGAACGGAAATAATGATATACATGAGAAATATGCATGTATTTCTCATGTATATGTATATACTTCTCGTGTATATCATATCATATATCATATATCATATACTTCTCATGTATACCGGCTAAGCAAGTCGCTAAGTTATAAAGCCGGTCGTGGTTAAACACCAGTGCTCCAAGTCCGACGATGCGTTATTTTTGTGGGTTTTTTCCGAAGCCCCAGGCTCTCGTGCAACAGCTGCGATTGCCTATGTCGACGGTGTATGTTACGTCCCCAGACCGCATGTCATGTCCGAAATGCCAGGCGTTGACAACTTGGGCAACACATCTCAGATGGAAATGGAACTCACAGGCACTTTTGGATCCCAGACGGGTTACTCCTAGGCCATCGACGAGATAGAGAACGAGTATGGCGTCAGGGCAGCCTCGAAATAAACTGTAAATGAGGTACAGCTACGCGCCGCTACTCCACTCACGTGATTTGCAAGAGAATGCATGCAGGATTATTGCAAGAGAATGCATGCAGGATTAAGCCTGTATAATATGCTCTCTCTCTCTCTCTCTCTCTCTCTCTCTCTCTCTCACACACACACACACACACACACACACACACACACACACACACACACACACGCACGCACACACACACACACACACACACACGCACACACATCACACACACACACACACACACACACACACACACACACACACACACACACACACACACACACACACACACACACACACACACACACACACACACACACACACACACACACACACACACACACACACACACACACACACACACACACACACACACACACACACACACACACACACACACACACACACACACACACACACACACACACACACACACACACACACACACACACACACACACACACACACACACACACACACACACACACACACACACACAAAACGTGCTACAAATTAAGAAGTTGCAGCACACCTCTTAGCCCATATTCATTGAACCTGCAAAACAAAACTTGCGAAATGCGCTCCAGTGTGTGCGTCGGTGCTGCAGTAGCTAAAAAGCTAAAATATGCTTAAGAAAGAATTTAAACTTCCAAGTAAATAGAGATATTCATGCTATCTTTTGCGACTGTGACGAGATGAATCCTGTAAGGTAAAAAAAAAAAAAAAAGGTGCCTGAGGAGCAGTTAACGTTACATCGTCACAACACACATGTTCACTGACGCGTTATGTAGACGGTCTGATCGTAAGTTTTCACGAAAGAGAACCTAAAACACTCGTAAATAGGTTTGAGCAGCTCATTTATAGCCTCTTGTGATGGCAGTGAAATATCAAAACCTATGGGCGCGAATTTGGAGGACATTCGGATATTGAGATATCTCATTGGCGTGGCCGAAGGCGCCGCCTGTGGCACAAGAGAGCATATTCTTAGGCCATTCAGTTGCACTGCACATTAACGAGAATGTTTAAGGGAAAACCAAAGAGAGGTTACAACAGGACGAACAGGGCGCTTTGTTCGTCACCTTCTTAGGTACCAAAATCTATGCTAACCACTTAGCCCGCCTCCTAATAAACTTACCTGAGGCCTCTGTAGCTGCGGAACGCCTATTTGGTGCATTCGCTGCTTTGAGGGGTAACAGCGTAACACCATGTTGGACACCAACTGAATGCAGCATGCGGTGTGCACTTCTATTTCTTAGCGCTTTCTGTGCACCGGCCTCTACAAGGTGCCTGTATTCACCAAATAATGTGTATTGGCCTTCTAGTAGGCGTAGTTGCAGTGCTTAAAGGAGCGCTGAGAATAAGTAAAAGTTGGCCTGTGTTGATAACGTACGTACCCAGTTCCAATACCTGAGAGACCACTGACGCCGAACGGAACATTCATAAGGGAGAAAGAACAATAAAAATGAAACACAGCTGCCGTCATCACCGACCGATTTTGCCAGTGATATCGGCGTATCCACAACAATTTCTACACAGGTCCCAGGAACTACGATGCACTAATATTAGCTTCAAAACG
The DNA here is from genome assembly GCF_055883805.1 of Amblyomma maculatum. NCBI lineage: Eukaryota > Metazoa > Arthropoda > Arachnida > Ixodida > Ixodidae > Amblyomma > Amblyomma maculatum. Next base: position 98,984,838 of record NC_139344.1, on the reverse strand, counting down.
ATGTCAAGCCGGGTTTCTCGGTATGAAATTCACGAGTTTGAATTGATCGGCGGGAAGGCTCTTAAAATTTTGTTTTCTGGTTAATGCATTTCGTTTCTCTCTCTCTCTCTTTTACACTAGTTAGGTGTAGAGACGTTAAGTTTGGTGTACGCAAACGTAGCAAAGACAGCCAAGCAACCGTTTTTCCCTCAGAACCGCAAATGACGGGGATTGTCTGCATAAGAAAAATGGCGGCATGATTAACTTTAACGGGAAGCTTGTTGCCCCTTATATTGAAGTCCATAGTGAAAAATTATATTTGTAGAAAGCGTAAACAGTCGCTTGACTGCTTATTGGATCAACGTAAACATAGTTATCTCATGAGCGCCTGAATTCGATCACGGACGTACACGCTAGACACGAATAAGCCCATAAGGGAGTAAAAAAGGGGTAACATGCTTTCTAGCGCACTCTCTTTTAGGGCCGCGGCATTCTCTCGAAACTATAGCTCAGATTTTCATCGGTAGAAATACAGAACACCTATGGGCTGCTACGGAAGCTCATTGTCACTTCAATACATGCGAAACTATAGCGTTTTCCAAGATTTTAAACGAGGTTTTAATGTCTTCTAATTGCCGATCTGAAACGCTTGATGCAGCCGTTAAAAGCCTCCTGCGATTGCTAGCTGCATGAATTAAAATTATTTGAGAAGGGAATATGCTTCTCTTACCAACTGCGTAGCATTCCATAGATATTGTCGTAAGAATATGGCCCAGAGCTTGGATAAAATACCGTGCCTCTACAAAGGAGAGTGCTAGTGGGCATTCTCCTCCCTTATACTCCTTTATAGCGTAATTTTGGTAAAGTGTAGTTAGCAATCTCACCCAGAATAAGTTGGTCGTGCAGCACCTAAAGCAAGCCGTCAGATAACCGCTGCAGATTAAGGCGTAGAACAAAGCACTTCGAATAAATCTCTTTATTCAACCAATATTTATCGAGGAACGTTAATTATACATCAACTGGATTCCTTGGCAGTTTGTGAGAAAAAACTTCAAAAAGTGCCATTTCTTTGTATACGAGGAACCAAACGGGGTGCCTGTTAACAGATCAAGACATCAAGTATACGACACGGGCGAGTTTTTTTTTTTGTTTCTTTTCTTTTTGTTTCCACTGGGGACGGAGCAAGGACCACAATCCACTTTGTTGAAGAAGCACATCACACTCGATAGTGCCGAGTCGTTTTTTTTTTTCTTTAACCCCCAACGCCGATCCCACCACGCGCATCTCGCACGATCCCCACAGCCGCAGTTCATATCTCCACTTCGCCTCTCCTCTCGGGATTCGACTGCCTCCATTCTACCGCGCACAGTCTACCTCCGTCGATGGCGCCCTTGCCTTGTGGGATCCGAGCGCCGCACCTCGCGGCAGGAGCGGGCGCGGCGTGGCAACGGCGACTGCCTGTCTGCCTCTGCCGTCGGTCAGGGCCACCCGACTAGACGGTCGTCTCCTCCAAGCCCACGGTGCTGTCAATGCAGCACGGCGTTGAGCAAAGACGTGCGGCCCCGGGCAGGGCCTCCGTGTCCTAGCAGACACTCCTCGGGTATAGGACGGTGCCATCAGAGCAGCCGACGCTGGTTGGCGACGTGGACGCTTGGAAAGCTGAAAGAAAGGATGGAAGCACGCGCGCGCCAGCTGCGGTTGAGACAACCCGAGGAGAAGAACAAGAAGGGGTGCGGTAACACCAAGAAGCGTCGATGAGGTACTATGTTAGCAGGTCGGACACACAGCGTTTGTTAACATATCAGGGATAGCAGTCGAGGCGTGTACACTTCCGAAGGCTGGTTCGAAACCACATACGCAATGCACAAAGTAAAGAAAAGACTAATGTGAAGTAAACTCAATGAGGATTAGTGGTTAAGTGGAACGCCATGAAATGTCGCCGCAGTCATATGAGGCCAGGCACAGTGTCCAGCTGCACCAACGCAGAAAAAGTGACAGCCAGAACAAAATGTTCACCAACCACCGTCAGTTGCTGGGTGACGCATTTCGCGCAGCAAAATTTACCGTTAGCTCTGCAAACAACACGAGGGTGTGTAGGAACTACGGTTAGTTACGCGCAACATCTCGACATAGGCGTGGCAAGTCGACATCATTGGCCGACGCGCAATAGCAGCCAGCATTGAAAGTTCACTGGGCATAGTAATGATGTGAAAATCAAATATGCTCGTGCCCTCAACGTTCTTTCGGAGTGAATAAGCATAATACTCGGTATTTTTACACTCTTTATCAAAAGTTTGAAGCCCACCGTGACCATAGCCGCAGTCGGAGTGCTGCCGAGCGGCGCGGCGGTGTCTTTGCTGGCACTTGCCAGTACCAAGACTGCGCCGGTCGAAGAAGCGTGTTCCCGTCACTCTTTCGAGAATTTCCAGTCTAGAAGAGCACAAGTGTGACATGCTTTCTCGCTTTGCGCAGCAGCGTCTACGTCTCGGCCACGGTTGCGATGGGCTCTAATCTGTTGACAAGCTTTATTTCTGAGTGCGACCACGGGAGTTCCACGTGCACGCTGAGCGTCCTAGTTCAGCGCAAATTTATCTATTCCGCTCCCAATAGACGTGCCGTATGAATGTTTCTGTGAGACCATGTGTACACGGAGTTTTGTTCTCACGCAAAAATACCCGTAAAATAAGAATTGTAGGTGGCGCCATTTAGTAATAACAGTTGAAAACTTGACGCTCTTGCGTGAATGCCTGGGTACTGCTGTTCCCTTCTTTTTGAGTGGAATTTATGAACTGTGGCTCATGGGACAGTGACCTGTCTTCGTATCAATTTTGCTGCCTCTGTATGTGTGTCATTATGACATCGAAAACGAACGACTAATTTTTATTGCAATAATTACGCTATGTGCTCTAGAATGCATGCAAGTAAAAACATTAAACTCTTCTCTCTGTTCATGCGATGCTGCAGTCTGCCCTGTTATACGTCTCAGTGCATGCGCATATATATTCTCATCTTATTTTTACGTACAGTAACCGCTTTGGACAAAGTACCTTTACCATACTGTAATGGCCAATATTGCTGTATATTTCAACACCTAACTAACGGTCAGATTCTGCTAATTTTCCTTCTAGTTCCCTGGTACTGCCTCCCTCGTTTTTCTGGCACGTTTATAGTCTGTTGTAATGTGCTTAGTTTGGTATTTGCTGTGAATCTACGGCAATCCCATTCAGCATTGTCTTGGTTATTAGAGAAAACCTATAAAGCAGCCAGTAATTCACTAGTAAAATCTCATCTTTATTAGGTACTTACAGGTCATGGCAGTGACGAAAGCCTCCTCCGGAAATATGCTTGGTTCGTTTCTGTGCTCAACGCCCTGGGACAGTTGTATCCAGCTGCGAGGTACCGGGGGACATCGTACAGCAACGTAAGAGGTCCTCAGTTATATTCATTTTTAAAAGATCATTAGCATCACGCAGCTCCTCTAGATACATTCGCAGGGGCTTTTTTTTTTTTTTAGTAGTATTCATGACTGCTCCTCAATAACATGAGAAGCGAAAATTAGGTGTCTCTAGATTTTGTGTTATCTTTTACTCCTTACTAAGTGTGTGGAACGAAGCAGTCAAAAATGCGCTGCTTTCAACCTCTTAACCAGGAGCCGCTATTATCCGCGTACATATAAGGAATAAAAGTTCACGTGGTTACAAGGTAAGTACGGCGTTGTGGACAAAAGCTTTCCAATGCTGAAACTGAATTTTTCACACACTGAGGAAAAATGTCAAATCGTTCACAATGCCTTATGCAAAAGACAGAAGGAAGAAGAAAACAGGCTTCAATACTTGCTTGAAAACTTTCGTAAACGCGATCACCCCTGAATGCATGTTTCTTAGAAGATATTTTTAACATATGAGAAAGTAACATGCTAGTGTAAATATGCAGAGAATAAAAGTGAGACAAATCAATTCCAGAGATTCTTTTACAGTATGTCTTTCCTGGAATATATTAACGTGTTTGTCTTGTAGAACCCTCTGTGCACGTAATTCGAAACGTTAGTGGCAGTCGAACTCGCGCACGCCGAAATCGAAAGGAATTTTAAAATAGTTCGATACGTCAATAGTTTTTGATAATTTTGATAATCATCTTTAGTTAACTAATAATTGTATGTAAAAATTAGAATAGATCAGCTTATATGTAACCTAGGTGCAAGGATACTCGCACCCAAGACACGACGGAGCACTGTTTCATGTAAGTCAAATTTATTGTTATTTGGAACTGACTGGGCGAAAACGAAACACTGGGACTGAAAATATATATTGCGCAAAATTGTACAAGCCTCTGTTTTACCTGGAAGCACAAAAATGACTAAATAACTACACATTAGAGCCACTACGGTTGGACATCTTCTAGACATTCTATACAAAATCATGCCAATCACTTACTGCTTTTCCTGGTGCACTTGCTTGTCCTCTGGAATCAAACGTAAATGAACCTGAGTGGGCGACACATGCTGCTGGCATCAGATCAAACGCGAATGTGGCCACTGACTCGGCCTGCTTCCTTCGGGGCATGGCGGTCAAACGACCCCTATCTAGTAGAGTACCGTCACTAAGCACAATGTGATCACTGTTTTCCAACAGGAGAAATCGAAACAATCTATACTGTTGGGTTTCCCTGCGTGCGGGTAGAGGTGCATAGCACCGACCGCGTTTACTGCTACCCCGACGTATCGGATTTTCAAGCAGACATCGTGATACGCTATAGCCTGAAATAAACACTCAAACTTCTGAAAGGCGAAAAACTTAGCTGGCCGGACTGCACACTTTCTGTGTCGAAAAGAAACAGACACTCCTTCCCTTACCTGCAACCTTGGTAGGTACTACGTTCTGGAGTAATCAAAATGGAGAGCTATGCAATGTCAGTGCTTCGAATTCCGCTTCCGGCAAACTCTATGCCGCTTTCGCTTATCCTGTCATTCCATTCACTTCGCTCGGCCAGGTCGAAACGAAAGGGCTTTTTTTTTTTTTAATTCAATTATGATAGCTTAGCTCCGTAGCGTCCTCCGAACATTCACAAGCAGGCACGCTATTCGCGCGACATGCATGTGCACTCAGCGCCCCCGATGCACCGCAGTTTACAACGACCTTTGGCATGAATCTCCGCCGGCTCCTCCCTGGGATCGAACAAAGTATTGTGCGTGCATGTCTGCAAAACCTGCATTTGCTTATGCGCTTGGGGCGAAGGCAATGCGTACTTGAGTATGCACTACTGAAGTGGCATGAAAATGAACGGAAACCTGCGGCAAACGATAGCGAAAAATAGGAGCTGCCTACCTCGGTCTTCGGGAGTCTTCGCTTTGTACTTGATGGCGATAATCACGACAAATGGGATCGCCACCAGCAGGCAAATGGCCACAACAAGAAACGACACCAAGATGTTGGATGACACCAGCCAGGGTGGTCCTGCAGTGGGAATGTGCACACCAGTATTTGGAGGTCAAGAACTGGCGCAATCGAAGTTTATTACAAGCTGACGGCAAACGCAAATACAAGGACCAGTTTTATGTCGATTGAATTAAGGTTAGAGTCACGCTTTATTTTACAAAGGGCGGAGCACGTTTTAGAACTCGAGAAACTGGCGTTGCAAACTGCATATAGATATATAGAGATATAACTGCATATATATATACATAACTGCATATAGGCAAACTGCATAAACAGACTCGCTTTTCGTGGGTATTTTGACCGGGATGGTCGATTAAACGTCCTTTACCATTACTGAAAAAAAAAAAAAAAAAAAAAAAAAGATTTTTTTCCAATACTTGTTTTCAGCGCAACATTAATGCTTTTCATATACGATTCATTGACTGAATTTGGCTATAATACGGTAGACAGGACGATTTGTCAATTTTTAACAGCTGCCTTTTTTTTTTTTTCATGTGAGACAGGCACAAGGTCTAAAAAACACCAAATACAGACTTTGTGAAAACGTTTAGAGCCCATGGGCTTTGCTTATAATTCATGTAGTTGGGCTCGTTGAGCACTCGAGCACATCCTACTCGCTGAAAAGAACAGGGCCGAAAACCTTCCTACCCTCACAATAGCGAAACGTTACCTACGGCTGGAATTATTGCATAAATAAACTTCTACTGCATCAATGCAGGACAAAAGGACTGCAGCACAAGAGTGAAGCATGCAGGAGCTCTCCCACGTTAACCGTTCATACACTACGTTGAAAGGGGGTGGGCGAAGCAAGCGTACAGTTTTTTGCGGGGCTGACTAACTTATCTGTACAGTCCACGGCTCTTTGTGGCGTCATCCTTTTATATCCAGAGCTCCCGTGCTCTACGCATACTATCAGTTACTTACCCTAAGCATTTCAATTACCGAAGCGTCAGTGATTTTTCGCTAAGTTGGCCCAGTCTTTCTATTATCCTACACCCACTTCATTGTTTGGGACATAATCATACCTATATTCATAAACTTCAAATTCTTCAAATGCAGTTCGGCAAGATGGCGTTTTGGGCCTCTTGATTTCAGCAATCATGGCTACTCGCCCCTCATAGCCTCAGCCGCTTTGAGACGTTAACCCGTGAAATCCTATAATAAGTCTAACCTATGACTACAGAGCGCCGCAGGGGGCGGCAGAAAGTTAGGCGGGCGGCAGAAAGTTAGGCGGGCGGATGAGGTTAAGAAGTTCGCAGGGGTCAAGTAGACGCAGCTAGCACAGAACCAGGTTGATTGGAGGAATATGGGAGAGGCCTTCGCCCTGCAATGGGTATAGTCCGGCTGATGATGATGATGATGATGATGATGATGATGATGGATACAGAGCAACTGACAGGGCATGAAAAGCAGGACCCAACATAGAGCTGGCTTGCAACTAAAATGCCTATTGACTAGCGAGGAGGTATACTATATATACCACTGCGGCAATAATAATGAGAATAAAACAATACGCACAAATGTGAAAACAAAAATGCAAACAAACAACCGGCTTTGGCAATAGGCCCATTCAAGGAGGCCTAATTTTCCCTTTGTAACAATGCTATAGAGAGGGTGCGCTGATGCATTCATCGTGAATCTTTGCTATAGCATGTCCGTTTATTATTTTTCCTGTCATCCAGTCGCGGTATGTGCATTTAACGATGCAATCTTTATTGCTTGGTTCGTAAGCGTTTGTGCCATAGTTTCAGTCCCTGCAGGCGTTTTGTTTCGTGACCCGAGATGAGCACACGCGTGACGCAGTAATCATGCTCATTTAGCCTCTCGTTGAGCCACCGGCCTGCCTACTTGATGTGTTTCTTTGCACAGATAATGGCCAGGAGTGTATGCCTCTTTCCTGGCAAGGAATAATACGATCCGCATGCCTTTTCAAGCAGCCACTTGAATTTCTCTTTGTATAATAAAGTATGGTATCAAGGCTTTCTTGCCGAGAAAGAACACCGCCACCCGCATGCTGCCCAGTACTTCCTGTTCAGTGCGAAAGCTTTCGTAAATTCGGCTCAACAACAACGTTGGTTTCTTTTCTCCCTTGCACGATGCATCCACTGCTAGTTCGTGACAGGAAAATCTTTTGCAAATTCTTGGCCACAGAAGCCGCAGCTTCTAATGTGCAACCGGCCTGCGTCACGCGAACTACTTGGTTACAAAAGTTTAGTCCTTGCGTATGTCCACAATGTTATTTTACTGAAGTGTTAAAAACACTTTAAAGAGCGACTGTTTTTACAAGCCTATAACATGCTGATGAACAGAGAAGGATGAATTTCTTACCTCGGGGCTCAGAATACCAACACACAGGGGACAAAGCGAAGTGTAGTTTGAGGTCTAAGAATATAATAAAATCCTTAACTTGTAACTATTGTGTTAAATCTAAATATCCGAAGCGCTCTAAAAACGTCGAAGAATATTGGAGAGATCTATTTCTCTCATTAGAGGTTGCAGCACTATAAAAGCAAGAAGTAACTGCGAAAAATTCCAACCAATCAAACCGCTTTTCAGAATACTGTCTCAAGGCCATTGTCTCGCATTATGCTCGTCATGAATGCCAAATTGCTGCTTTATTTTTCTTTTTATTGGCTTACCTCTCGCTTTTCTTCATTTACCGATCGTGACAAGGCGGCTTGTATAGGAATATATAGTACATACTCGCGCTCGTGTACGTATGCATAGGAAGCGTTATTCCAAGCGGAATTCAGGGCGGATGTTTTCAAGACTCAAGAACATTCGTTACATAATATAGCGCTTCAGAAGTTGGCAGTAGTGCAAAACATGCATCACCTTGGAAAGTTTCTACATAGCCACGCGCAAAGCGCGATCTTCGCGAGGTCACCTCCCCGTGTGCCCATGCATGACGCACAAGGTCTACCTCCGGTCCACAATTGGCGGGATCCTCTACGCGCGGTTACAAGTGGGTGTCGCAAATACAACACATCGGTCGTCAAGCAGTAAAGTGAGACTCCTAACCAATGAATCCCTCGACGGCCTTCTTACCTGGCTCGGAGAAGCCTTGCGCTGCGTTGGCCAGCGTGTGCGTGCTGAGGAGAACGGGCTCGGAACGCACGCGGCCGTTGAAGGAGTACACAAGCAGCGTGTACTTGGTTCCCGGAGGCACGTCGTCCACCCAGAAGGAGGGCGTTGGCGAGCTCAGGTTGGCGACCAGGCGACGCCGATGCAGCTCGTGCACTTCAAGCAGGAAGCTGTGGCCCGGCTCGGCCCCGCCCTCGCAGTCCACGCGCAGAGCGCCCATCGTCTGGTTGCTTACGTTGCAGTTGTGGGGAGGCATCGGCGGACCTGTGGACGTCGATCGTCCATGGGAATGGACTCAAGCTAGCAAGCGTTCCGCTCAAACGTTTTCTGCGCGCGATATCAATGTTTATTTGAAGATTTTCTTTCTTACGGACGTCGAATGAAGTGCCCTGAAGCGAAAGCTCTTTTTCTCGAGCAGTGCGAATTAAGGTCACAGACGCCGTTTGCAAGCGCTGAACCATAGATAGTGACACAACCCAAGGTCGTAACGCGCAGAATCGCGCTTGACTGACTGTTCGCTCACATTTAAGAGTTGTATGAAGACAGCGCGGTAGAAGCAAGACACGAGACAAAGGTACGCGAATAAGACACGCACTCGACTACGTCTTTTCCTTGGGCCTTGCTCCTCCAGTGTTGGCTTCTTGTTAAGTGCAGAAATGTAACGTGATGTATCAGGATCCGGCTTTGCGGCCGACATGTACAACTATATGAGCGTGATATCTAGCCTATATCAGGGCGCGTATCTAGTTCATGCGTTAAGAACAAGATAGATAGCGTCATGAATAAAAAGCTCCTTATTTACTTCTGAATTCAGTCCATGCGCAGACGATGGCGGCGGAGGTCTTCGGTAGAGTCTTACGGTAGCCATGAGGGGAGCAGGCACGTCAGGGAAGGGCGTGTATTGCGCGCTCAATTTTGGACATCGCATTATTGCTTGTTTATCATTTTTAGAGGAACTATCTAGCGGGGGAAGCAGTTTTTTTCTATTCCCATTGTACTCCGCGTAAAATGTGCTGATCTCTATCGGTATATGGTGAGCTCTTTTCTAGCGCCCTTATTCCCGTACGAGGTTATGCTTACTCAGGCTCCGCGTTGATGCAGTGTGTTGCAAAAATAGGTGGTAATTATTTTGGTAAGCTAGCTTATTCCAAACTATTTGCGGACAAACAACTCCTTAAAGACGCAAGTATGAAAGATAAGCTATAGTCTCCTGCGAGCGGGAATTAACTGTACAAGTGTGAAACGAATCAAATTAAAATCACAACCTTAGTGAATAATGTCGCACTCGAAACGAAAAATAGAGCCAGCAAATATTTACAAAAGCCACCGTTTCTTTTGGCCCTAATGAGTACTTCTTGCGCTCAGACATGCGGCCCGCTCAGGGCGCTTCTCAAAACTGTCAGTGCGCGCGGGTGGGCACACATGACCTTCATGAAGTCACTTCCATCCCTTTATATCTCATTACAATTAAGCTAGGTAAGTGTACACAAATACGACCGCCCTATATTTAACAGACATCTCAGGTATCGCAGACGAGGGGAGGGAGCACACTTACCGATCGGAACTACATGGATGATGCACGGGCGCATCATGAGGCCGATGGCGTTCCGAGCGGAGCAGCTGAGCGTGCCAAAGTCAGACTCGTTCCTGGGTGTATACCGCAAGTAGCTGGTGACAAGCCCCCGGGAGTCAGTCGTGGATGAAAGTGCCCACTGAAGATCTCGTCGATGGCCGGAGGAGCCGTTCAGTGACCAGTGGAAGCTGACGTTCCACGGGTCAGCCAACACTGAGCAGTGAATGCGGATCTCCTCGTGGCGCGCTGCCGTGTACTTGGTCCGAAGGTTTGGGTCGCACACCGGGAGATCTGCGGTCAACGAGTCGAAGACGGATCCAGGTGCCCAACAAGAGCGAGATGTGAAAGACGCATCCTAAGATTCTTTACTCGGGCTTCCATTTAGTCATTTGGCAAGGTGATAGAGAGTACGGGCGCTTCTAATGGGATTAAACGAACCACAGTTCTTCCAGTGACCTGTCCTTCGATCATCAGCAATCACAGACCAAGATGTTGGAGTGTAAATGTAGGTAAAATTAATTTTGGTTCATTTCACAGTCACATACAAAATCACACAACGTAACATTGATAGGCTGATTCAAATATGAGATGCAGGTTGTTATAAATTGGCGGTGCAGGTGTATATAAAAACACGACAATAGATTGCACACGCAATGTGCTGCTTCATGCAGCTATCTTGCTGCGGAGATCGGGAAAGCTAGTCCTTGATCGCGGATCCTGGGCGCTGTAATCAGTTGAGTGAGCGACAACACAATGTGCTAGCGCCTTATCAGAGGGACCTAACAATAGGCGCACACATCCACATCCCGCAAGTATCCAATGAAAACAAATTTAGGGGAGACTTAAACTCCGCCTTTATGGGCGCGACGTAACAGCGTTATAGCCTCCCGCTTGCGGCTCCCATTGCGAATCCTCGTTCTCGCACATCCATCTTGCTACTCGCTTAATTAGTAATCCCTTAGTGTGTGCCTCTGTTATTCCACACATAGCCACTAAGATACCGTCGTAGTTAAGTTACTGCAATATGTGAAAGGCCACCGCACCTTGATGAAAAGCGCCGCTTTAAACAAGCACAACTTTAATTTTTACTACTGCGCAGGTGCGGTCTGGGAGTAGCCTGTCTGACCTGGAATCGGATCCCAGAGGGTTCCAATTATATTCACACTCTCTCATCTGAAAGCAGCTGCCTGAGCTGGCCGCTGCTGATAACTTGATCGTGTATTTATGGTCTCATAACATTTCCCACTGCCTTGCGACCTCACTTTCCGACTACTACCTGGCAGGTGTATGCTCGTGATTTTCCACGAATAACACCAAAGGCGGATTTTCGGCGGAACGAGGCCTTTAACCGCCAGCCAAAAATATGTTAATACAAGAGATGTGCACGCGTGCCGGTGGCTACGGCAGCTCGTGCTGCTACTAAGATGCCTTGAGAGACCAAGTGTCGTCACTCGCACCTACAATGCGCGTGTAGCATAATGCAATGAGGCAAGTGCCGCCACTCACGCTGCACCCTGAGGAAGACCCTATTGGACTCGGCAGCGCCCTCGGCGTTTGCGGCCACACACGAGTAGTGGCCCGAGTTGGCGCTCTGCACGCCGCGCAGCGCCAGCGACTGGTTGCTCACGATGAAGTTTGCCAGCCGCGAGGCCAGCTCGTGACCCTCGAAGCGCCACGAGACCTCGATGAGGCGCGGGTTGGCATCCACTTCACACTCGAAGTAGACGTCGGTTCCTTGCACGATGCTCGACCGGTTGACGCGGTTGCCCCACGCGAGGCTGACGCGGGGCTTGTCTGCGAGTAATAGACCATGACAGTTACAGGCGGACCTTCTCTTCACCGATTGAGCTGTCCTAAACACTGAGCCGAATGTCATAACTAAGCCACAAACAAAAAGGAGGGCAGCATTCCTCAGCGTGAATTCTGATGCCACAACTCTATTAAAGAATCAAAACAAAACTTTCGGAACCAAGGACCTTGCCAAGGGCTGTTAAGAATAGGCAGCGTGTTCCCTGGAGCGGCTGGTCTGCTTTCAAGGTTATAGCATGAGACGCGAACGAAGACAGTCATAGCGAGGGCACGTATGCGTCTGGCGGGACATTATTGCCGTCGTAAATCTGATGTGCGCGCAATTTTATTACGTTGTTATTTTCGTCAGCGCCCTGCTGCGTATTCCTAGTTTACCGTACGAAAAGAGCCTTCCTGTATTTTGTCTGCTGAGTGTTTGTTCCTAAACTTAAGTCTCGCTAGCAAGTGAAAAAGAATGGTGTCGGCACTTAAAAAGGGTTCTGCTGGAGAAACTAAGGGGTTGAATATTCCGCCGAAGCCTGCTGCTCGAACAGACTCCGTTCTTGTTGACCCTGCTGGTCACAGTTTAAGGTGTCATGATTTTGCAGCGTCATTAATTGTTAGAAGCCTATCCCTAGACTAAGGAGAAAATCATCGTTTGTAGTGAACGGGATGCCCGTGTTAAGCTGATGAAGGAACGAAGCAAAGTGAAAGAACGTTAGTTGGGCTAGTTGATGACAGTTCATCGTAAGTTCAAGGCGCGAAAACACACACAGACACAAGAAGGAGGCGGTCCGTCCCATTACTTTTCTTGTATCGGTGTGTTTTTGCGCCTTGAACTTACGATGAGCAGCCAAGTGAGATGAGACGGCTGATTCCTACAAATTGTGCAACTGCTATTTCGTCCCTAGGGCAAGCAAGCAAGCCCGGACACAGAAATAAATGGTACTCACAGTGCACCTGCAACAGCCACACGTCGGCGACTTCTTCGTGTCCGGGCATCCTGGGGTTGGTGGCGACGCACCTGAGCTGCCGTCCGTTGTCCCTGGACCTGGGCACGAAGCCTAGCAGCGAGGTGGTGACGTTGCCGCCGGCCGAGAGGCGGGTCTGGGCGAGCGACGCGTTCAGGCGCACGCCGTCCAGCCACCACGAGATGATCGCGGACGGCAGGGAGCCCTCCGCCTCGCACTCCACCTCGGCGCGGAACTCGGCGGACAGGAAGTCCTGCTTGCCCCGGATCACCGCGCGCACGGGCTTCACTGCCGATGGGATGACATAAAAGGTGGGAGAAGGAAGAAAAAAAGAGATGAAGAGGAAGAATATTTACAACACTGTCTTGGTTTCCACAGTTTTCTACACTACCAATGAAAGCTGTAAGCAGCACAAACACGATCGACGAAATGCCACAGAAGGCTTTGGCATACGCACGATAATCCAATCTAAGATCAACACAAAGTGAGCAGCTACAAACTGGGTGGTGTTCGCAGGTGGCGACACTGGAATCACTGCTGAGAAGCCTATCCGCAAACAAATGAAGGGAAAATGAGGGGCTTTTTTATGAGATACACAAGAAAGGAGATATACTAATTCGAGAATAAAAACAGGTTTTCATCTCAGGACGAAAGAAGCGGCCTGCTGCGGTAATATGGATTTTGCCTGGTGCTCAACACGAGACATGAAGAAGGCGGGAATGACTCAAAGGGAGCACAAGAGAATACGAGGCGTCATGATAGCAGAATACCTTCGCGGTGTAGAGGAAAAAAATGCACGAGTGCATGTCAGGCCGTAACCGGACGAATAGGGCTATTGCTCCCCTTATCGCATTCGAAGTCGGAGCCGATCCCGGAAAATAAAGCCCAGCCTGAAAGCTTTGTGATGCTGCTGGCTGGGCTCCTCCAAAGCATTTTCACAGCGATGACCACATAATCTAGTATTAAGCATATATGATCGTTTCCGGACAGTGCAGTATGGAGCCAACTTAACTTACCTTCGGCCTATTTATTGCAAGTTACTCCTAATCAGTTGTAAATCCACTCAAGCCTTGCGGCGGCTTCACTTCCAAACCTAAAGAGACGTACACTTTACATTTAATTTTCGTACTAGTAAGAGCTTATTAGGTGTAACGCCAGCGCCCAGTTACGCATTAAATATCGTCTACTGGGCCTGGATTATGAAGCAAACAGCTTTTCGCAGGCGGAGGTCTTAAGCATGATCTTAAAACGCTAGATAGTGTCGCCTCGAGAGACTATCATAGAGGCCGCTGAAGTCACATTTACTTATCTACTCAAAAAGTCGCGTTCTGTGTTGACGGCGAAGCGTATGATAAAAATAGTTTTAGAGGCCAGAGGGTGGAATTGGGAGGGGGGGGGGGGGGCAATTTCTAGGCATAACCGGACTGCCACACGATGTGACGGCCTTCCGTTTTGCATCAATGTCAATAGGCAGTAGAGTACACAAGAAAGGAGCCAACCGCCACTGAAGCAAAAGGAAAGCATATAAAATATTTTTTGTTAATGCATACTAATGTTAACTTGTTTGCTGATCAGACAGATGAGAGTAATATGCTTGTTGTGTTCCATATGGCTGGTACAGTTGTTGAGAAGAGCCACATTTCCGGCACCGCTTGCCAATGGAATAGTTAATGTTTACGTTTCTGAGGAGTGCATGACCATTTGTATAAGACAAATCAGTTCGGAAAAGATTTCTGGCATCATTTCGACGTTCGTTGAGTAAAAAAAAAAAAAGAAAATGGCAGAGACACTCGAAACTGCTCACGTGCAGTAGAGCGAAAGCTTTATAGTCGCCTGAGTGAAATGTTTTCTGTTGGGGATTTCAACACCTGTTATATATTTTTTTCTGCTGGCATCGCAGTCGGTGTATGTGTTTGCATATTGCACGTAGACTACCATGCTTCACGCGGCATCTGGGAGCCGTATAATCACCGAAACCTCGGTTTAAATGCGTAGAGTGGGAAAAGCATATGGTGTCGGTTCGAACCCCTGCCGAACCCAACTTGGCTTGCAGATTCAGGGTAAATAGAACCTGAAATGGTACAACACTACTGGAGACGATGTTCGAAGAACAGCTGCTAAACAATTTCGATACGAATGTCGGCAGAACTGGCGCCACATCGAGATCCGTCAGTAAAGAGTTACGAGCAAATGGCAGTCCAGTCACAGCGTATCGGAGCAGCGAGTCAGCGACCATGCTCCCCGGTGGCTTTCGACTGCACCGGCCGTCTGCGTGATGACGTTATCTTTTATTCGTGCGATCCAGCGTTCACAGTGCCGACGACAAAACAATTTTCGCATAATGGAGATAGTAAGGAATTCAACTTAAAGGCTACTCCCGCAGCCAGAAATCCTCCGAAACTGCTGGAACACCCGAATTCAATTAGCTATCAAAAAACGATCTGGAAGCCAAAGAGTTGCAGCGATTACATCTAGTGTGGCTCCGAGAACGGCTGAAGATGCTCCGTGCTCCAGGTTGAGGTTCTGTGTAACCAGCGGGAATAGGCAGTTATATGCTAATAGTCGAGATACATATATTTAAATCCTGCCGCACAACATTTGTGATCTCGAATGGATACTCTCCGGGGCTAAGCTCGTCTCCATATTATCTGTTTCCTATTTCCGTTTACATCCCATTTTCCCATCTCCGCCCATGCAACGTATCCAAGTGGCACAAGCTTCTCGTTAATTTGCGTGTCTTTGTCCTTCTTTACCTTTATTAAGAAAAAAAAAACCACAACAACAATAATAAATGAACGCAGCGGCTACGTTGAGTTTTCATCTTGCAGCTTATAACAATCTTCGAGTTGGCACACTAAATGTATACTTATAGAAAGGTCTACACGCTTGAATAAAACGAGAAATATCACTTTCTCCAACACACGCCCGGTCTCTCAGCGTTCGTCCATTGTAATAATCTGCATTCAAACAGGCTGAAATATTAGTCCTAACGGACTGACAGCACAGTCCAGGACTGTGCTGTCCCTTTGGGCGTGTGTGGGCGTGTGAGAGTGTGTGGGCGTGAGGGCGTGTGTTTCCTTGCCGGGACACACGCCCGGTCTCTCAGGGTTCGTCCGTTGTAATGATCTGCATTCAAACAGGCTGTAATATTAGTCCTAACGGACTGACAGCACAGTATCATGCGCGACCCCTGTCAATGCAGTTTCTACTTCATTACTGCCTTTGTGGCTTTCTGAACCTATAGTGCAGCACCCTCATGCGAACTCGTATTTCCATTTACTTGATAAAAACACTTTTAGTCACGGCAATTACTCCCGCTCCATTTAAGGCAATTGAATTTTGCCGTATCGTCTATGGACAGCGTGAAAAATATACACAGACCTCTGCATTTGCGTGGTATTTTGAGATCGTGCACCGTTTTACAACTACACGTGGCCACTACCGCATTTCTCTGACAACCTTGCTCACAGCCATGATGAGAATGCGTGCATCTTTTTTGTAGAATGGCCAGGGGCAGGCAACTAACTTCCACAGTAGCCATAGTCCGCCCACTTGAAACGCTACCACCAATTTCTTCCCCAGCGGCTGAAGGAAAGCCTACTAATGCGTTGTATCGCTGTCCTGGCAACGATATTAAGCATAAAAAACCCTTGTCTTCTAGCGCGATTCGAGCCACTGCTAGCGAAAAAACAAAACGAAAGAAACTGTACCAAGTGTCGGCGCGTAGTTGGTCACCACCGCAGCTTACCGCGCCGCAAGCGTGCGCAGGGATTCATTTCTTTTCAGTTTCGGTAGAGTCACCAGTGAGCTGCAGTAGTTGTAACCGAAACTAGCGAGAGTTTCCAACCCTTAGGGTTGCTCTGGGTTGGTTTCTGCCCCTGAACTCCAAAGCGAAAAGCAAAATTACTCCTTCATAACATGAATAGAAAACTGGCCGATGACAGCGATCCCTGCGTTGGAATGCAGGTACGTGCTCGCTTTGGATGCGTGCGCATTGACCAGCAGAAACGTTTCCTGTAGGTTGTGGTTGAAGAACCGCAGTCAGCTAATGCGCGTACTGCTCTTCTGCATTGTTTTTATTATTTATTTTTGCTGTATTCTTTGGTGTATTAGATACTTGGCCTTCTGGTCGTGTTTGTTCTTATGTGCTAGCAGCGATAAATATGCGAAAGGCTACATTCGGCGGAAAGAACCCATACTTCGCAGTTGAAGTGTTTGAGGCTGAGTACAATGTGCTTGTACTGCGCTACGCCATCAAGCACGACGGAAACGCATATATACGCCTCGAGTTAACGCTCAGATGAGCCTGGGGAGCGACATTCGCGGCTGAGTGGTTTATGAGTGAGCATATGCGTGATCATTCTCGTTAAAAGAAATACGGTCTTGATTAACTATAGTTCCACGACAACACAGCCTAACTGGCAAAATAAAAGGTAAAATTGCAGGAAGACTAAGTATTCTTAAGAGTTGATAGGATAGCGTTGCCACATATATGGTCAAATGATCATTGTGCTTTGTTGCTAACCAATGATAAGTAGTAGGGATAAGTAGTTCTGCTCAGTGATGCAATGTAGAGTTAAGCTGTAGTGCTACATAGTTGTGCTTGTTAGTAATGATAATTACTGATCCTAATTCCTGCTAAATGTTGCCGTAATGTAATGCGCGGTTGGTGCTCCCTCTAAAGTATGAAGCGGTCGTATGAGGCCTTTAAATCAATGGTTCTCAGCATAACCATGTCTGTCGTGGCCCAGTGGAAGTGGTGGGGACCCCTTGAGACCGAGAGAAAGGTGTGGTGGGGGGGAGTAGGGGAAGGATCGGATGCCATCTTGTGCGGCGATCTTGCGCGAACTGCTGCCGCATTTCCGGAAGCAGGACGCGGAATTCGGTTTGAGCCCAGGCTAAACTGGCTCTAAAAAACGCGCACTTGATAAGCAGCGCGCCACGGCCTGCAGGGGACGTGGGGAAAAGGTGACGTGCTGGAGCCAGTATGCATGCCACTAGAACCAGTATGCATTCCTCAAGCAGGGATTCGACTCCTCCAACGCCGGACCGCTCGTTCGTGGACACCCGAGATGCTTTTCATTGCACCCCCTTACATCAGGACAGCTGGAGCTCGAGCTTCACCGATACCGGCATCAAGGAACACCGTAGACGCTTCCTCTCCCTCTCTATCGCGCGTGCTCTACATTTGAGGTCTTCTCTCGTTTCTTTCAATTTGAGAAACGAAGGTTAGTTTTGAACCTCCGTGCTTTTAACACTTCAAAACTGTCTGTCCAGGCCAGAGCTAGCTCTCGCGCAACCTTCGTTTTTTTAGTAGGCGTGGGTTTCGCATGTCCCAAAAATCGCTTCGCGCACACTCTACCATGAAGTCCGCAGATCCCATTTGAGAAACACTGCTCCAAGGTTTTTTTCCTGAACGAAAGCTCCTAAGCGGTACGGACCTAGCACGCCGGACTTGCAACCGAAAGGACAGCGGCTATAAATTTCTGTTAGGCCATGCTTTCTTTTCCACAGGAGTGTTTTTCTCTCTTACGAGACACTTTGCAGTGATGGTTGAATGAGGTCATCACTGCGTTGACCAATCAGGACTTTCGTTGTGAAGACAAGGTTTTCGGCGAACGTACGCTCTAAAGATTGTGAGACTCAGACTATTGTGAGTGACGCCTCTTAGGTCACTCACAATAGTCTGCCGACAAAATTCGGCAAATCGCTTGGCGGGCAACTAAAAAAGTAATTATAGCGTGTCCCCAACCATCCACTCTTTGCATCTTTCGGTATACAATCCTCACATTTCATTCCTCGCGCAGGAGGCATTTCTAGCCTTCCAGTCCTCTGTCGCAGCAGTTTCGCGCTCGCTGTTGGGCATCTTTACGCTGCTCCTCGCACGTGCTGCGTCTCTTGCCGCACCGGTTGCCCTCGTCGTAGTGTGGCTTGAAGCTAACCTTTGAGTCGCTACCGAAGCCGACGCTTTGCGGTGCCAGTATAGTTAACAGGCATCCTCGCACTGCGGCCGAGCTTACTTTTTTGCACCTGCTCGCGTAAGCTCTCTATCTCGACAGCGTCTGCATAGATATACGTTTTTGTCCGCCGTTTTTAGTACAACCCGCTGCGGCGCTCCATGTCGTTCTCGGTGAGCTGCGACGATATCAATTTGACCGAGCTCGCACGCTGAGACGCCGGGGAGGCGCTTTGGTGGTGGCTTTTCGCGCCAGGATGGAGCGACGGAACGAGCGCACGTTGCATCTGGAAGGACTCACGAACGAAGATTACTTTGTATTCGCTCCATGCAATCAGTTTATAGACGTTTCACTCGTCCTTTCGAGCCCTGCCGACATCGAGACCGATGCTGTGCTCTTGTGCGCCCTGTACTATATAGAGCACGTCGCTTCCCCGCATCTACTACAATTTCTCGTTTGAGACTAAAGTACGCACCTGCATTCAAGGATCTAGGGGACGCATCATTTTCCCAACTTGCGCCTGAGTTTCTTGTCAATAAAAAAGAGGAGGGTAACAAGCTACCACTTTGCTTTTTTTCTTCACTACCTGAGAATAGCAAAATCGAATGTGCCCGTACAAGGAGTATCTACTTGCAAAGTCATCAACCATTCTAAAGAAGCAAATAAATCCTGTTTATAACTGTGTGTTTTTATCGATTGACTGTTACTTCCTAGTGCACCCCCCCCTCCCCCCTATTCCAGCAAATATAAAGCCACACTAATTCAATCACAAGCGTATTTTGTTTTTACTAACAAGTAACCGAGCGAAGATGCTGGCCTCCAGGGGACAAGTCAGTCGACTACATACCGCGATCAACGTTCACATCTCGAACCGTATTGAAGAGCACAAGAGCGACTGCACATCTTGGATCACATAAAGGCTACCTAACCAGTCGTTCGGCTATTGAGTTCCTATCGCAGTATTTAAGGAAGTTTCTGACAGCGAGATTCTGCTCGAACCGATTCTGCTCAACTAACTGCTCACCTGAACACTAACAGCTCACCTAACCCCAGAAAACCCTTGAAGCTGCAGCGCCATCTCGCGTTCTCAGGCCATTTAGGTTGCCTTTAAATGGAGCTCCTTTTGGTGACACACAGGAAACCCTTATGAGTTGCAATCGCTGTCATCCTTCAGGGTGCACTTGATAATAAGGTTAGCAGTCGACTATGAACCGATCAGGCCACTCCATTTTCCGTCAGGGCGTTTTCTCCGGCTGATCGAGCTGCTCTTCCGGCCGTCTGAGCCCTTCTGTTCAATTGGTCCGATGTTCATCCTTCCTTAACTTTTCTTTATTTTTTATCGTATTCGTGGCCATCGTTCCTCCCACACCGGTATTTTATCAATATTTATATACTAGTTGCGTTGCTGGTGCAAACGTCCTCGGTGCAGGAGGCTATGCTTTATCTCTTTCCGTTTTTCAATTTGTAACCGAGCCTGTAACAGTGTGAAGTATGCACGGCCATCTTGTGAAAAATGTTTACGCGCACGCCTAAGCACGAATTTATAGCCACGACGTGAAGTAATGGCAAGAGCCGCGCATAGTCTGTATGAACCATGCTAGGCTATAAAGATTCTCGTTTCCGTGAGACCGGTTGCGATAGGTCAGTGAGCATGGCCATGCTTGCAGCGGCGTCCGTGAAGGATGGATAGAATCGCCTCGTCGGCTGCTGTTCTCAGATGAAGTACAGACAGGTACCACAGATGTGCGATGCCAACGCTAGCTAATTAACCCTATCTGGTGCAATTCCTCTTCACACACCCCCCTAGCATCCCCCGCAGCCAAAGCAAAGTGGCTTGAATTGCATCCCTCATATTGTACGCAACCTTCTGTTTATTTGCGCATCATGTGTTTGGTGAAATAAATTGAGTTGAATCTTTTAGAGGGTCATAGAGACCAATCTACCCCAGTTATTGCTGTGAGTAAAAATTGGCTTTTGGACATTTTTTTTTTTTTAATTGTCAGTGCGTATAGCAGCAGAAGACGTACCTGTCGGCGAGGAAATTGAAATAAAGCTTTTTTTTTTTTCTTTCCCAGCACCGAATTCATACTCGGGACGTCCTTGCAGAAAAGGACGGGTTGAAATCGTGAATGCTGGAGTATCGTAACTTCTGGGATCTGCGACCTATTATCGGTTTCGGCGAATTCGTTTTTCATTGCTTGATATACCAGTGACAAAGGCATACATATTTCACATTTCAAAAATCATTTTCTAGCTTATAGGAATTTTCCGTTATAGATCGGGTGTTTGTCGTTACAAAGCGGTGTTCCTTTCATTTAGGCCAACTTGTATTCCGCCACAGTGTTTCTTTGAAGCAGTGTAGGTAAGTATTTTGGCATATAACTAGCTATATAATTTGCATATAGCTAGTACCTACAACGCTAAATAATTTTAGTTGTATTTCTTCCCTTACCTGTTTTAGTGTCGACAGCCAAGTGACGGTCATGACGTCAGTTTCTAATAGTCACGTGCGGGAGGAAAAAAACTGCCATTTAATCGCCGTTCCTTCGTTTTAATTCACTACAGTCCTAAAGCAAGCCGCCGCCAAGAGCCGGAATATTACACCTAGTGCAGAAGTTGCGATCAAACCTGCGCGCCCTACCGGCACTGCTTGATTGCTTTCAAGTTACGGAGCCGTCCTAGTAACTTCGTACATAATTTCATAGCAAAAATTATGTTCACATCAGGAAGCCACACACGAGGACGGTTTCCGCACTCAGCGTTAATTTCTTTGTAGATGGCATGCCGAATAAAAGGCATGAGTTCCATATGCGCGGAGGAAATAACTGCATTTTAGATTCGTCGCTTTACTCCTCTGATATATAGCGTGCAGATCATGGCAAGTATATGTTACGAGTTGCAAGACACGCGTACAGCCAAATATGTGAGGAGGCCAGAGAGCAGCCACGTCACGTCCAATAACGAAAACGTGAAAGCCTCTGTCAAGACACTGACTTAGCAACATTCTCCTGATTTTGCTCGTTATATATCGTACATTCATACAACATCGTCAGAGTATTCACTAAGAGCTGCTTCGCCGGAGCAATAATATAACTAGCTAAGATTAGGATTCTTTTGCAGAATCGTTTTAAATGTTGGACGCTTTATGAGCCAATGCAACACATTCGGCGCCTTATGAAGCACTTTTCTTGTTCTCTGAGCCTTTACGAACGAACAAGCTCACAATCAGATCCGTCTGAAGCCTATTTCTAGTACCCTGAACATTTACGAATGAACAAGCTCATATTCAGGTTTTTCTCCAGCATCTTTCAGTTGACTGAGTCTCTGTGAGTTAACTAGCTCAGATTCAGATTCTCCTGAAGCATCTTCCTAGTTTACAGCGTCTTTATGGGGAAATTAGCTCAAATTCAGCTTCTCCAGAAACGTCTTTCTAGCATCCTTCCAGTCGAAAAAGACGACAGAATCATGCCAAATATGTGGCAAGCAACAGTCGAGCCAACTTATAACGAGCCTGGCTGTCACGCGAATTGCGTTCGTTGTATTCGAAGTTCATAATATCACAAATCGCCCTATTACAGTCGAAAAGATGATTTCAGACAGATGTGCCGTTTTATTTTCTGAACAGTGCGTTGTGCACGTTTGTTCCTTCAGAGCAGACGTTATCGAGCCACTTTCCAACCTCTCAAGCTCGGTCATAACCTCCTGGCCGATATCCTTTCTGCGGACGAGCTGCTTTAGGGACGCTATTAGCTTTTGAGACACTCAAGGAAAGTGGTGGAATGCTTAAACCATCGTCTTTGAAACTCTATTAAGATATAAGGGTCCACCTACGCTGCTACGACAGCATTAATTCCACGCAGAACGTTCAGTAAGGTCCCAATGGTGAAAACCCCTCAAGGAGTACATTGAATTCCAAGTTAAGCTACACCTCCCCGCAGCTAGACAATCTCGATGCAACTTTTTGCGCGCAATTAGAGCTGTTTAGACCTAGAGAATGGGGTACGAACTAGCACTTTCCCAGAAAACCATCGGCTAATGTCGCATTTCAGGTTTCATTAACTGGTGAGTGTTGCCCGCTCGACACAAGCGTGGCACTAATTGTTTGATGCGTGCGCGCTGTCTGCACATAGAAACAGCGCAGCAGAGGGAGATATGATTTTGCAAGTGGTGCAAAGTTTGTAAATGGTTTGAACAGCAAGGCAAACCTCGTGACTGGTATTCAAACGTCTCAAATTGCTATCCCTAGTTTACCATCGGCCGTGTGCAGTAGTTTCGTTTTTTCGTTTTCAGCACTGCCTCTGTTTAACGCTTGTCACATTCTAGACGCTCTGTCCAGTTGGCATAAGCACACACTATAGTTACCGTTGTAGTTTGTCAGTGTCCGCTTGACCAGTGATTAAATGACAATTCAACCCGCATTTTATTGCTTTCGGGGAGTTGAGACAGGTATCGCGGCAGTTGGCGTCGCTTTTTCATCTGACGTTGGGGGTGAGTTTGTGGCGCCTCTTCGTTCGTTATAACCGAGAGTCGAGGCCACGGTTATTGGTTTTATCTAAGGTTGCGTGCCGCTTTTTTTCGCAATAAGAAATATTTCCTTATAACTGTGGCTGTTATAAGTGAGCTGGAATGTATTCCGTAACTCTGTCGTGACGTTGTGTAGTCATGCAAATATGCAGCACTCTTTTGTAGTGTAGCCTTTTCAGTACTTATTTTCTGTATTCTGTATTTCTACAGTACTTTTTTTATTAAGATACACAAAAATTTTCTCCTTTCTGCAGAAATGTTTGTTGTGACTATAGGTTCTGGGCTTAAAAACACATAGGAGTTCTGTTTCGACTGCAGAAAATGGCAAGTAGCTTTTTTTTTTCTTTTTTAGACGGGCTGAGCTTTTTATAAACCAACTAGCTAAGATTTAGTTTCTTCTGATGATATGGCTTTTCAGCTTGATCAGCGTGGTCTTCATCCGAGTAATCACCGACATTAACGCATCAAGCTCTGCCACCGCGTACAACAAGGAAACGTCACGTCAGCTTGAAACATGGGTTGTACTCCAGTGAAAGAAAATGAAAACAATGTAACAGAACCACTTCATCATCCACCACCGGCGGCTGCTCTGGAATGCTATTCATATATTGTCGCCATGCTGGCGCAGCGCTAGTATTGGGGAGTAGCAGCCACGTGACCCTGAGCGCCCCAACCACTCAAATAAAATGTCGGAGCGCCCCAATGCACTTTGAGCAAAAGGCGAGCTCTCAGAAAGAGTTAAGTTAAACGTGGACAGAAAGTTCGACTTCTACTAAGTCGAATGTGTGCGCACATTTTATAGCGCTTCAAGGCGCTCTTTATCGACTAGCCGAAGATGTCATTACGAAAGTAAAACACAGTTGCACAGGGCGGAAAGGCAATACTAGGTTGACACGCAGCGTAAAGTATCCTGTGACGAAGAAAGTGCCCCACTTAATATCTTCTATTCAGGCGGTCTAAGAAGAAAGCAACCTGCTCATAAACGTGCTCGCAGTATTTTAGATGGTATTATTCCTTTTTTTTTTGTAGTTTTATTCCTCATCTAGGCTCTGAACTGACCCAGATAGACACGCTATTAGCGCTGATTGCTGCGGTTGGCGAGCTTACGCTTAGGAGAACAATCGTGCCGTGTGCAGCACTGGCAGCCGGCGGGCAAAGGATAATCGAAGAGGAGAACGCAGTCGAAGGAAAGTGTCAACACTTTCAAATTATCTGGGGTTTTAGTCTCACCGACGTATAGGCTGTTTGTTATGATGCACATCCTGAGTGACCGTTGCCTCGGAGCATTGGCGCTGTACCCGGCGTGTTGGTTCTGCTTCCACGCGGCTACCACTGTTAGCACGATGACATCATAGCAGCTACGGCTCTTACCCGATGATGTCACTTTCACGCGCCGCCTACCCTCCTGCTACACGTTTATTTCTTCCACGTCGTCTACACGGCAGTGCGGTTTTCTAGTTACGTGACAATTCATCAATATTTTTACGGGCAGACTTCAGCGCATATATGGAGGATTGCCTGTAAAAGGCCTATTTACATCTACCGTGGCATTGATGCAAACCGAATTTAGCGGGAGACTTGGACATCCTAGTACAGCGACGGTTCTTCTTGTGAATAACAGTAGCATTGATATTAATATACGCTCCACACACCACCCTTATAACCGGGTGTCTTCAGTGAGTACTTTCAGGAGTTTCTAAAAACGGGGAATTCGAAGTAGCGAATGTGTATCAAAAAACAGGTGGTCAGCAGAGGCGAACGTTAGTTGTTCAGGACATTGCAACAATTAGCTAAAAAGACATCAAAGCGCAATAAATACTTATATATCCTCGGACAAGGTGATGCCGTACAGTAAAATAGTAGTTCGTTGAACCCTGTAGGAGGCGCGAGCACATCTGATGCACTTCTCCCCACCCCCTCAAAAAAAATGAATTCAGCTGATGGGGGGTTCATGAAGTTCGCCACACACACAATGTCCATTAATGATATGTTTCAGCGATAACGGCACCGAACACGAACTGCCTAGGCTGATTTTTTCGCGTCTTGCACCTTCTTTTGTTTCGTCGCTATCAGAAATATCTGCCATGTAGTTGGTATTATTATCCTTTTTTCTAGTGCCATGCGGCGAAGCAAATGGATGCGCATAATGCTACACATTACTACAGGCAGCTCAAAACGAGCGCCGACGTCAATGAAAATTAAAACATGTCATCAACATGGAGTTACATTTGCTACGAAGTTGGTCCGAAACTTTATGTGCGCTTAGTGAGCTGTTTAGACTTAAAAAGCACCGAATTTCCTCTCTTCACTGAGACTGATAATTATATTAATGTAATAGTTCATACAATTAAGTTGCTCAGCTCCTAATAAGGTGACGTTCGCAGTAACTGACCTTCAACGAGAGCTCAAGTTTGTTCCCGGAAAGGTTTCATTTCTGTACTGAAGTCTCTATTATGAGCAGCTTTCCAAACTATTTACTGAAACAATTCGAGCATTGTCCGATGTGCCATTACTGCTGCCGCAAAACTCGGGGCCACTTGCCTAAAACTCGACTGGGCGCTAGCATACATTAGCGCGTAAGCGTTTATCGACCGCAGTCGGCGCTACTATACCATCTGCTTCAGGTGACGCGTGGTACAAATGCTTGGTTTAAGCGTATACCATTAGAAACAGCGGTTATTGTCTTCTTGTGTTTTCGAGAATTTAGCTGCGAGCGCGACGACGAGGATGCTGCAACGAATGTGGACATTCCATTTCTCGGTTGAGGTAACTCATGTATATACACACGATACTTAGGCGAAACAGTTACGCCGAACGAGAGGCGCCGAGGGCCGCCTTTAGGGTTGCGTTGGAACTGAAAACTTGACCTCGTGCTGCCCAAACGATGCGCGAAGAGAGCATGCTTGTCACAACGTGCAAGCCGTGGTCACGTGAGCTGAATGACTTTATTTCTCGGATTCCAGTCGTTCTATAACAAACGCTGCTCTAGAGCTGCCGGCGATTTCGCCACGCTTGTGTCTGATTTGACGAGATGAAAGAATGACGAAGAAACACATTTGAAAAAATAAAAACAAAATGTGATGTCTATGCCCCGATTTGTTTAATGTAAGTTCGTTAAAATTCTTTCGCTTAGAAATTAACACCCACGTCGTTTATTTTCGGCGCGCATTTTTGCAGTCTTCATCCACAAGAATATTAAAAAAAAAACGAATACGCTGTATTGAATGCCACGATAACCAGATGAGGACACACTATATTCAGCCCCACACTTTCCTATTTCTTATTCTGGCGCACTGTGGTTGCGGATAAGATCATCAAAACAGCTATATCTAGGCACCTATGGTGGCTAGGCCTGCATTTTGTAGAGAGCGTCATATCGAACCATGACATAGGTATTTTCTTCTGATTCATCATTGCCCGCCTTTCTATTCCAGATACTCTTTTCAGCTGGCGCAGAGAGAGATTTGGCCGGGGGCCAGAATTCTTCCAAATTATTTTTCTTTTCACGAACTCTCGGCCTCGAATGCCCTGAAGGGAGACTATTGGGAAAGCTCGACACCACGTCATTTAGCTATCACTACCACGAATTTCGATCTCAGAAAACGCTATTAGCCCCTGATGGGCTTGAACCTGCTTTGGCGCCGCCTTGATGTGTCTGGGCTGGACGGGGCGAATGGTAAACATTGGGAAGAAAACATGAGTTCATGTTAAAATGAAAACATGACGCATTGTGAATTTTTTCGCTGTCCTTCGCTCGCTTGTAGTGCCAAATATAAACAGCTAAGGGCTGTGGAAGCATCCTAAAAAATTCAGCAATGGCGATATGCTATTTCTACGCATTTCGTCAAGTGTTATAGGCAACGCTCCTCGGTTGTTATGCATATTATATTTCACATCATTGCCACCGACGAATATGATTTAAAAGTCTTGAATTCGCAAGCTAAAAGTGAGGACGCTGTATCCTGGGCTGATGTGAGCGGCCATCGAACATCTGTTTATGAGGCTACGCTACGAATCTTTCAAGCGGAGTCGCATCTGGCCTTTTCTTTTTGTTTATTGTATGTAAGTTTCAGTAATCTCATCGAACAACTCTTAACAAGGATTGCTAGGCTGCAAACACCTGTCGGAAGCTCCTACCCTTAAATATTCGCCTGTAAGCAGCCTGCAAGAGGACAGGCGGCGCCACTGGAGCGCAGTGATTCAGCACTACCAGCGCCGGCGCAGAGAGAGGGTAGCAAGCGCAGACTGTTTGCTTTATTCGAAGTAGCCGTCGGGCACTTTTGAGCAAGGTGCCCTGTCAGGTTTCTTTTATTAATGCGAACGCATTACTTCGCTATGTTCCCAGATTTTTGTCCGCAGACCCCGTCCGCAGAGCGCGTCAGCAAAATCGCGTCCGCAGCAGTTGTGAGTAATTGAGAAGCGGTAGAGGTTAATGAATGGTGCCAATCGATAGAGGGTGACGTAATTTTGAGTCTGAGAAATAATTAGGCCAATTAGTTTGCTGATTAATTAGAGGCAAACAATTTAAAAAGGGTGAAATTGGGTCTTATTAGCCATTGGCTTGGCGCCACATTTGAATGTATCAAATACTAAAATAGGTAATTAAATTAGTCAATTAGGGTGACGTCAAGAATGCGATGTCATGCAACCGGAAGTAGAGCCGAAAAAGAAAATAGGAAGGGATTGGCGCTCAATTTGAAAGCACCGAAAACTAAAATGAATAAGCAAGAAGTGAATTAATGTGACGTCAAGAATGTGACGTCACGCAACCGGAAGTAGAGCCGAAAAAGGGCATAGGAAGGGATTGGCGTGCAATTTGAAAGCACCGAAAACTAAAATGAATAAGCAAGAAGTGAATTAATGTGACGTCAAGAATGTGACGTCACGCAACCGGAAGTAGAGCCGAAAAAGGGCATAGGAAGGGATTGGCGTGCAATTTGAAAGTATACCAAAGACTAAAATGGGTAAACAAGAAGTGAATTAAGCTACTAGAAGCAACCAGAAGCAACCAACAGCAGCATCCGTGCTTGCTTTCGCATTACTCCAATGCTTATTCTGCAAGAAAAATTAAAGATATTTAATTTTTCTTTAATTGTAAGATTACTGGGGGTACTTGCGAGCGCTTTCGGCAGGCGAAAATGGCTTAAGGACGCCCCATATTGAAAACGGCCCCATTTAAAGCGCCCGGGAAATGAAAAGCGCGAAGTATGTCGCAATGAAATAAGCATGCGTGCTACGACGAGATTAACTGAGCATTTTATTTGCTCTTGTTGACGTGCATCATTTATGCCTGTAGCCTCAATCGCGTCGATTGATCCATGTTAATGTCACCTTAGAAAACAGTGCAAATGATAACAAAGTTATATTAATTTTAGTGTTGTCTCTTTTGTAGCCGCACAGACTTCCCTCGTGATTTATCTCTGTAATTTCACATCGCGCCTTACATTAGCGTTTGCCACCGGGAGCTCGCGACGATGGCGAGAAGTCCAGTGGCAGCCGCCTAAGCAAGTGCAGCTGCTGGCACGACTACTGCAGCCACTGCTGAGAAGAAGCGTGCTTCATTAATGAGCCTATAAGCGGATGCCTTGAACTAGCGTGGAAGATGAGGGAGAGGGGGATCCGGCGAGCAAGCAAGCGCTTTGAAGATCAACGAATGAAAAGAAAGGAAGGTCCGATTATAGGGCGGAATATTCAAGATATGGTTCACCTGCTTTAACGAACCAGAGTGCCACCGCTCAACGAGAGGCGCTCTGGAATCTGGCCTGCAGTACCTTGACATGCTCCGCAACTCTGTCCTGAATTTTCTTACTGCATCGCATCGCCCTTTCATGCCACTTTTATGCCATCTAACCACTCGCTGCGCACCTGACATCTGTTGCCCTCCGCGTACTGCTTTAAGAAACTTTGCGTAACTAAAACTCACAATAAGACCATGATGGGGGGACTCTAAACGCCAAATACCATCGCTAAGCAACTCTTGAATTATTGTACAATGCCCAGTTTTTTTCATCTTTTTCCTAGGTTGAGAAAAGAACAATGACTTTGGTTAGCATAACAACTCTTCCCATGGTACGCACTGAACCACCGTAAGAGATTGAATTCCTCTTCACAGCTGTGCTCGAACACAAGGCAAGGCATATACCAGAAAAGCGAAGCGCAGCAGCAGTCGACTTCTGCAGCAAGCATGTTCTTTGAAATCACGGCCTCGTCGTCAGCGTCCATAACTACGCACCAGGAGCCGTTGTTACTGCCGCTACCTTTGCCTCACACCCTAACAAGTTACTGAACCTGTTTATTCCAGCGCTTACCGTAAAGGTCATTCTCTAACTTATTGGTGAGAGAATGCAAGGCTACTGGCACAAACGCCCCACAGATGCACACCTCCGCATTGACCCACAGTCCTGCTGGCGTAGCACTTCACAGGTGCGGAAGTATCCAGCCATTGCTGAATGGGGTATTCGCATTCTTAGGAGGTAAACGCGTGAACGTCCTGTGAGTGTTTGCTACGACAGAAAGCAATCGTTCGTCAGCCAAACCGCCTTCGCGATTGTGGCGTGTCACCCTGTTACACAGTTGTGCCGGCGCTTACACTCTTCTTAAGCTTCAGATCCGTGGCTGTTCTATGGTCGCAAGGGTCCAAAAGAGACCAATGAGCAGAGCCAGTTAAGCTCAGCTTGATGGAAATACTCACTGTGCAAGTGAGACGGAGGCCGCGACGAAACGAAACGGCGCCCGAGCGCTTTTGGTCTGCTCGGGGCTGAAACACGAGGACAGTGGGGGCCACACGGAAAGCGGCAAACAACGTTGCACGTTTCTTATAGCTATGTACATGTACTATTGTCAGCATAACTTTACCGGAGGCGTGTGAACAAGTCACCTGAACTGTACCAAGGTGGGACGGGACGTGCGTGCTCTATCTGCTGCTAGAAATGCCGCGTGGTGGATTAGCGAGGCAGGGCTAAAATATGCTTTGTTCCGAGAACACGCGTCCGTGTAACTTGTGCAACCGACATACAGGATGTTCAAGCTAGCTTTAGCCAAAGTGTAAAAAATAAAACATTTGAGGTAGGTCAGAGAAACCACCTGTATACAGCTGCCAGCCATCTGGAGCACCAGAGTCAAAAATAACTAATTAGTAATTAAGATAATTTTTCTAATTTACTAAGAGACTAAATGTGGTTTGCTGAGTTGAAGAGCACCTTCTGACACCCCTATTCAATTTATTTCCTATAAAGAAAGCATTACGTGTATTCTTTTTCATGCTCAAATGAAAGCCCGCGAAATACAAAAATATCCCGTGACTGGCGCATTCGCGCGCCACGATTGTGGTGCTCTCAACTGTCGTTTGAGTGAATGAAATAAGCTGTGGCCGTGACTCTCCGGGGGCCGTTGCAGCGGCAGGCCGACACGTCTGCAATAATTTCTTCATCCGCTTCAGGCTTTCGGCGCATGTGACGGTACAAGTCGCAGCGAGCTCACCGCTCTGGCTGCATCCATCAGCGACTTAGCCTACCGCAGGGACTCTGCTGTCGAGTCACGGCCGCAGCTAACTTTGCTCATTCAGATCACGATTGAGAGCGCTACAATCGCGGCGCACGAATGCGTTAGCCACGTGATAACTTTTTGCATTTCGCGGGCTTTCTTTAGAGCATGGAAAAACGATACACGTGATGCTTTCTTTATCGGAAGAAACGGAAGGGCGGTTTCAGAAGGTGCTCTCCAAGTTTGCAGATCACATCTATTCTCTAAGGGCAATACATAGTAAATTAGAGAAATTATCTTAATTACTAATTAATTAGTTACAGAATACAAGAAACTGCCTCCGGCGCGCCAGATGGCTGGCAGCTGTAAATAAGTGGTTTCTCTGGCCTATCTCAAATGTTTTATTTTGTAACCCTTGGCTAAAATTAGCTTGGACACACGGCATATGCAAAAGCAGTGCTACACTACAATTATGTAAACAAAAGAAAGGAGGGGAGGGGGGGGGGGGGGGGGGGCCCGAATGAAGCTGCGTATCTTCCCAGATGATGTGAGGTGTAGATTACTAGAGGACGTTTTAAGTGCTTCTTTTTAGTCCTTGTATATAAGGTTTAGGGCAACACCTAGTAGGGATGATTATTTAAGTCCATTATTTAGCTCTCAATTGCGCTGCATTGACCACGAAAGACAAATAATATTATGCGAACCTTATGCAGGAATAGAGCTGAACTTCCACAGAAGAAGGCACCTCAAACGGATCCCCGCTTCGAAAAGAAAGACTTCTTAGACGACGTTTGATTAAATTGATCCCAGAGCGAATGGGGAATCGGGTAACTGATCGTTTTTGGCCCACCAGTACCCCGCCTCCATTGCGCCGCCAGATAAAATTAAAACGATTTCACCGAATCTCGTCTTATCCTCCTCTCCCTCAGTGTTCTTTACTCCACGATGAGCAACGTTGGCAGGAGGCATTACTCATTATCCGCTCTCCATGGTGGGAGAAACAGGCCTACTTCAGAAACCTACGTATTATCTATTAAAGACATTTTAGCAGAGCGGACGCAGGCAAGCGTAGACGTACGCCGATTTACCAGACGCCGGCTGCGCACGTGCTGTGGCTGCACCCTACAGCACCTATGAACAGCGCGTACCCAGTAACCGTCCGGCAAACTGGTCTACACTAATGACGTTACGAGGTTTGCTTGTTGTGTTTTTTTTTCTCCACATCACTGTTAGTCGCTTCTAAGGCGAAAGCTTTTAATGGCTCATGCTGTCGTGGACAAAATGTGTCCCTTTTGCGGCGGCTCTGAATGGACGAGGCGGGATGACTTCATAGAGGTCTCGACCAACTGCAGAGCACCACCTGTATGCTCAAATAAGTGCCTTATATGGTCATATGTCAATCAATAATCAATGGCCAATTATTATTACTAATTAATGACTGACTAATTTACGATATAAATAACTAATTGTAATTATTTAAATGAATAAGCGTTACATACTTAATGACTAGTTAATTAATTAGCAATCACCTACCTAATTATTTGCTTATCAGTGCCAGTTGCGTAGCAGGATGCGGCACTCAGGCTTTCGCCTTTCACTACTTTAGTCGCTAAAGTCCCTCGTAAAGTTTTCTTATATGCTCCTGCTTAAAATATTTCATCATATGCGGTGGTGTTCACGGCATTCCAGTTTGCTACCGCTGCCTGTAGGCCCTGCCCTTCACGCCCACTGCGGTTTTGGCAAACCTATCATATAATGCTGCTCTAAACTCTCTTAAAAAAAGTATATTATTATTATTATTATTATTATTATTATTATTATTATTATTATTATTATTATTATTATTATTATTATTATTATTATTATTATTATTATTATTATTATTATTATTATTATTATTATTATTATTATTATTATTATTTATTCAGCTTCTCCTCTGATCCTAAACGCATTGTTCTGCCGACTATACGCACACTCGGATTCTCCATCTGCAGGCTTTCGAGAGAGAATTCCGTGCCCCACTTCCGTACTTAAGCAGTACCTTTCCATATGCTTACAGCTTTTGGAGTACGCGTCGGTTGTTTGGAATGGCACTTGGAAATCGAACTTGGACAAGGTCGACAGAGGACAGCAAAGGTTTTTACGGATAATTCAGCGTCTCTTTCCTGCGCAACTTCCTGCTCTCTCTTCACACGGAGTACCTAATCTCATCTTCCTTCTCTTAACTTCCGTCGTGTCAGAACAGATAAAATTTTCCTGTAAAAACTATTTCATGGCCACATTAAGTGCCCTTAGCTCATAGAAAACATCCTACTGCGCGTTCCGTGAAAGAACATGCGAGAATTCGGACCGTTTCAATTTTCTCCGGTTCTGCATTCCCCCTCCCATCTGGACAGAATGCAGAAGTTGTTTAATTATTTTTGTCCTAACCTTGACATCTCCCGAAACTCGCTCTGTTCTTTTATATTGGATGTTCGCAGCATTTCATTCTAAGCAGTATTTTATCACATATAACTTCCACTTTCTAGCCTATATATTGCATTTCCTTCATTTTTGCTTTTTCTCCTGTTTAATGCTGCATCTATCTTGAACTCTTCTTTATCTGTTTATTTATATTTTGATTTTATATCTATATTTGACTTTGACTGTACCGCGTTCACTTGTATTTCTCTCTTGTGTTTCACTGTATTTCAGGCGTGTGGTTTAGGTACTACACAATGTTGCGCCTGGAATGGTGGTTTATTTTCTGTATACTTTTGTATTACTATAGCCAACGACTGTTATTTGTTCTTTTTCTCTATTTGTCGTTTTTTTTTTTTTGTGGTGTGCTCTGCTAAAAATGTTGCTCACTGATTTCATTCTCTCCATGACTCATTTTATCTGAATTCTATTTCCTGTGTTTGTTATTCGTTTTTTTTTTTTCTCCTATCTGTGTGTGTAAAGCTTGCGTGTGCATTTTTTGTTCCTATTTGTGCTGCAGCACCAAACCATATGGTTGTTCCTGCGCCCATTAAAATAAATATTGATTGAGCGATTGATTGATTGATTGATTGATTGATTGATTGATTGATTGATTCGTAGCGTCTTATTCTGAGCAGTCTTTTTTACCACACGCTGCTTCCTCTTTCAAGCCTTTTGTATTTATTTCACTTGTGCCTTTCTTTCTGTTTGATATTGTCTGTTCACCAAATCGTTTTTTACCTGTTTTTATTGCTATTTTAAACTTTAAAACTGTGTTCGTATCTGGTCTTTTGTACAGCTTTCTATTTTCTCTTTTGGGTGATTTCTTTTTTTTTTCTTTTTTTTTTGTACGTGGGATATGATCTTCAAGAGATCTTTTTCATTGTTCTCGTTCTCTACGTGACTCATTTGGTTTAAATTCTATTTCATGTCTTATTGGGTGGCGATCTACAAGCGTAGACGTATACTGGTTTACGGACGCCGGCCTGTGCACGCGCTGTGGCCACACCCTGCTACACCTTTGTTTAATGCAGAAGTCGTCCAGCAAACTTTATACGTCCACGCTATGCTAAATCTCTCTTTTAACATATTGGTGACCTAAAAGTGTAGACATATACTGGTTTATCGGATGCCGGCTGCATACACGCTATGGTCACACTCTGCTACACATAATACCAGCGCCTAAGCAGGAGTCGTCCGGCAAACTGTATACGTCTGCGCTATGCTAAACTCTCTTTTAACCTAGTGGCGACCTACTAGTGGGAACGTATACTGCTTTACCGGGCGCCCGCTCCGCACGTATGGCCACACCCTGTTTCACCTATAATAATCACCATCATCATCATCAGCAGCAGCAGCAGCCGGACTATGCCTACTGCAGGGAGAAGGCCTCTCCCATATTAATTCAATTAACCCTGTCCTGTACTAGCAGCATACACTTGACCCCTGCGAACTTCTTAATCTCATCCCCCACTTCTTTCTGCTGTCCTATGCTACGCTTTCTTTCCCTTGGAATCTAATTTGTTACCTAAAGCGATCATCGGTTATCATGTCTTTGTACTACATGCCCCGCCCATGTCCATTTTTCTTCTTCATTTCCTCTAGAATGTCATTAACTCGAATTATTTCTCTGACCCACTCTGCACGCTTCCTATTGCTTAACGTTACACCGACCATTTTCCTTTCCATAGCCCTCTGCATAGTCCTCAACTGAATCGGGACCCTCTTCGTTAGCCTCCCTGTTTCAGCCCCATAGATGAGTACACCTAGGTGAGTACACCTATGGGGCTACACCTATCCCCAGCACATACGCAGCAGTCGTCCGGCAAACTGATGTACGTCTACGCCATGCTAAATATCTCTTTTAGCATAGTGCCGATCTACTAGCGTATAGGCATACTGGTTTACCGGACGCCGGCTAAGCACGCGCTTTGGCTACACCTTCCGGAAAACTGGTGTATGTATACGCTAGTACCTCTCCGCTGTGATAAAATACTGATTTAGCATACAGGAGAAGCACTTGCTCCGATGTTTGCCGGTTTACCACAAGCCCGCTGCGCGCGTGGTAGGGTAAGGCGTAGCCACTGTGTGTAAAAGAAGGCGTCCTGTAAACCGGTGTTCATCTACACTAGCACATCTTCGTTCAGCTAAAAGTCTCTAAAACCGTTTATAGCTTAGCAGAGACATGTTAGATTAGACGTATATCCTTTCACCGGGTGCCAACAGCGCACTTGGAGTGGCATGGGCGTCGCAAGGCGTGGTCACTTTTAGCATAGTGGAAATATATTCGCGTATATGTGATCAGATATTAGATTGCACATTTAGCATATCGGAGTTGTATTAGCGCAGACATGATTAGTTATTCGACACATTTAGCTCAACTTAGACGGTTTTGTGTAGACACGTATACCGGTTTACCTGACGCTTTGTGCGCACGCTCACTGGAATATGTGCGGCAAGGCGTGGCCACTGCGCATGCACAGCAGGAGTTCTGTTAAACGGTATACGTCTACTCCAATTTGTCTCCACCACGCTAAAATCTGTACTTTCTAATGATTCCATAACCACAAGATCTAGATGCGATCAATGTTCGCATAAAACATTGCAACCTAGTAAAGAGTGCTCTAAAAGTGCAGTTCAGTATTCTTGTAAAACCGTTTGGCAATAAAAGTATAAAAAAGACAATTCAATCATCAACAGCTGCAATTTCATGATCTCGTTTTGTGGGCAGTGGTGCAAAACTCAGCTGAATATCATGCCAGTCTTCGAAACCCTGATCCAAGATGGCGCCGGTGAAACGCTTGCCTTGCGTTAACCCTAAAAGCTGCACCCGGGTGAAATAGAAGGACGGAGTAGTGTAAAACGTATTATCGAAGCTGTCAATAGCGAATCGAGCTTTGACACCTTCGTCAATACGTGCGAGTATGAAGCGCTTTGAGCGTCTTCCACGGCCAGCTCGAGGAAGAGGCACGCGTTCATGCAGTGCGTATCACGAGGGAGAAAAGCGACCTGAATCCACTTACGGTTCATTGTGAGCGTCACTGAGCTGCTCGCCGGCCTGGTCAGGTTGCTGTTGCTCGCTTCGCAGGTGAACACGGCGCCCAGGTGGTCTCGCCTGAGGCTGCGGACGTGCAGCGTCGCCTTCTTGACCCCTTGCTCGGTGCGATGGAACACGTGGTGCAAGTGGGTTGATCCTTGCCGCCATGTCACCCGGGGCTCCGGCTTGCCTGCGAAGCGATCGACTGGCCGTCAGTCGCGCGGCAGAAAGGCGCACTATGCTGCCGCGTCACGCGCGTTACTTACACCCGAGCTCGCTCCCCGCGCGAAGACAAAAACAGAGCAAAACAATGCACGCCTGAAGAGCGGAAGACAAAGGGATACGCGAGGCGCCGTAGTCTCGCGTTACCCGCGTAGACGTACATGCGCGCATCCGCCGGCGTAAACAGGCGCTGGTCGTCTTGGCCTCAGCCGTGCCAGCCGCGCCCCGGCGCCTCAAAGGGAGCTTTGCATGAGGTTGATCCCCGGCTTTCCTATAGTGCGCAAAGCGTTTGTGCGGAAAAATATTGTGCATAGTTGAAAGAATAGAACAACGAAGAGAGAATGGAAGCCATGTAGTTCGGAAGCTGAGGATGAGTGAGTGGAAAGATTTTTTTTTTCCGCCGGTGGGTGGAACAATAGAACGGGAACGCGATGAAAGAGAGTGGTATAGATTACTGAAAGAGAGTGGTGTAGATTACATAGCCGCCATCTCTACAAGTCCGAACAGCTTGAATGCTAAAACTACCCCGCCGTCATAAGGGCACATCCTAGAGGTTAAACACCTCTTTTTTTTAGAAACTATGTTTAAACCTATATCGTGTAGCATCTTTCTCGATTCAATAATAGCGTTCATGACTAGCTAGTGAAATATATATTGATTTAGGAGAACAGGGTAGAATAAATATTCGATTTATTATAATTTTTTTTTTCGTAACTTGAACGGGAAATCGAGTCGTGAACATTTTATAATACAAGTAACGATTTAGGTATATTACGTTTTCTTTTACAATTTTATTTGCAGCACATTCTGGATGTAACCAATAAGCCAAATTTGCTTTTAGCGTCGTGAAATAGGCTGGGCAAGCAATAAATATAGTAGAAATTTGTGACCAAACAACCACAGCCAGAAAGTAACATTTAATGTTTTTTTTTTTCTTTTTTTTTAACCAGTACTCTAAACACTCGCTGCATGCGAAAGGCATATAAATCTAATAACAGTGGGCATTGAATATTGCTTCCACACACTCTTTGTATGCCTAGGATTATCGAATTCAGACACTTCTCATCATTCCGATTACCGTAAGCATTACTGCTTCTGCGTGCTCAGAATTAAAATGCAGTTGTAGACGATGATCGCTCAGTAACGTCGCACATTCGCGTATAAAAAACATATGAGCATAGAGAGAAATTTGTGATGACGCCAGCGGTAACAACAAATTCCGTCTCAGCGCCCCCCCCCCCTATATAGAGAAAGACACACACACACACACACACACACACACACACACACACACACACACACACACACACACACACACACACACACACACACACACACACACACACACACACACACACACACACACACACACACACACACACACACACACACACACACACACACACACGCGCGCGCGCGCGCACGCACGCACGCACACACGCACGCACGCACACACACACGCGCACGCACACGCACGCGCACACACACACACACACACACACACACACACACACACACACACACATATATGTGTATATATATATAGGTTGCGAGAACATAACGTACTAGACTGCTAAAAGAGCATATAGCGAAGTATACGCTTCATTACAGGAAACATTTTTTATTTTTCATTTCACTCGACGTTTCGATCGGAGACCGATCTTTCTCAAGAGTCTTTCTCTTGAGATCTTTCTCTTGAGAAAGATCGGTCTCCGATCGAAGCGTCGAGTGAAATGAAAAATAAAAAATGTTTCCTTTAATGAAGCGTATACTTCGCTATATATATATATATATATATATATATATATATATATATATATATATATATATATATATATATATATATATATATATATATATATATATATATATATATATACATATATATATATATATCGCCGCAACGCCCCGCTGTCTCCGCCTCCTATTTTTAACACCCAGCGCACCCAGAGAACACTGCCTGCCCCATCCAGTTTAAGAATCCAATCCAATCTGAACTCTGAAAAACATCACAAAGAAAAAAAAAAAAAAACAGCAGACTGGCTGCGCCGACTGGCACGGATGCGCACATGCCCAAAGGCTGACGGCTGGCGTCGGATGACCGCCGTGAGCGAGACATGCGATGCGCGCTACCCAAAGAAGAAAATGGCCACTGTCTAGCCGGGAGTTGACGCCGAAATAAAATAAGACAATCGCTAACATATATATATAGAACGCCGAGAGGAAACGGCGGCGGCGGACGCCGATCAGTTTGCTTCGGCAACGGTGGCGTAGCGAGAATACTCGGCGGCGACATCTCGGCGCACACTTCCACGCCCGATCGGCCCGATAAGAGGTAAACAAAATTCTAAATCAATGTGCGTTACGCTCGATTTTTCTCGGGTGGAAAAAATTTGTCGTCGCCATCCTGAATTAGGGTGCCAATCTGGTAAAGCGCCCGCCTCCATTTCTTAGGTAATATTGGCGCGTGAGAACATTGGCTTGGGGCTTACTCGGAATTTTACGGTACGACCAATTTCTTTCGTGATAGGACAAAGCTGGACATATACATACCCGCGAGCGTAATAAGCAACAGTCTTCATTTACACGCAACCAGTAGAGTTCGATTATGGAAAACATACCTCAGCACAGGCCTGTTTTCACGTGAGCGAAACCCGAACCACCTTACCTGCGCACGCTGTCACGAACAACTCCGTTAAAACGAGAACATCCTTGATGAATGCGCAAGTTGCGACCGGTCATTTTATGTTCAGCACTTCTGTCACGTTTCATTCACGCGTTTCATGGCACCAACATGGTCTTGGCGCACATTGCGAATTTTTCTTGTGCGTCATGTTAAGGGGCTGACATTTGGAAGAGTCCTAACGCACGCTTTATTTGAAACAGCACTCAACTTCATTATTCTCATTGAATAAAAGTTTTCTCCTTCTCCTTGAAGGTACATTTTTATTAAAAACCGCAAAGTGCATGATAGACTTATACATGTAGGCCGCATATACGCCTGGCACGCTATTACAGTTGCAGCGGCTAGCAACAAAAGTGCGCCATCAGGCTTTGAGTTTCTGCGCTTGCTTTGTAGCTCGTGCCCTTGTACGCATAATAATAATAAAAAATAAAATCACAGGAAGTAAGTTTATGATGACGCACTAAAGCGGGGCGGCGTTTCTAAATTGCGCTTTGCAGATGATTAGCGTAATTCGAGATTATTAGCACAG
Organism: Amblyomma maculatum; assembly: GCF_055883805.1. Classification (NCBI taxonomy): domain Eukaryota; kingdom Metazoa; phylum Arthropoda; class Arachnida; order Ixodida; family Ixodidae; genus Amblyomma; species Amblyomma maculatum. The sequence continues at coordinate 98,945,111 of NC_139344.1, read as the reverse complement.
CTTTACTCGCTATTTTTTTTCATTACAAGCTCAGAGATACATCGCGTATGTAAGTGCCAGTGGCCCTGGCACCCCATAGTGGCTTGACTTCGAAGCAGCATCTTGCACCAACTTGATCGCAGCGCACAACGGAGCGGTCCCGTTGACAACAGAGGATAACTGCGCCTATATTCTGCACAGCCTTGATTGTTGTGAAATAGTCCGCATATGTAAAAAAGAAAACAAGCTCTCGCTAACTCAAACTGATATTCGTTAAAACCCCTATACTATTTAAAACATATATGTATGCTTTTTTGTGCTGAAAGAAGATCTATTCACCACTGCCAAACTTCGCTAACTACAATTTGGTTGGTTTTTTTTTGTAATAATTAGTTCCTTTCGAGGCTTAGTACGTTGTATTGCCCGCGTTGCTTGCATTATAGTGTTCGCAGCACGAGTGCCATGAGCGTGACGTGAGTGCGGCAGCGTCTGCGAACGCTGTCAACGATATGGCAAGGCATTTGGCACCCTTAGCTCAAAGCTGGCGGACAGCAGTATCATGCGTTACAAGCACTGCGGTGTCTGTAAACACCTTTCCGCGTTTAATTGACTGACTGGTTACTTAATTCCGGTTTTTGCACGCAAAAATAACTGCGGCTGTACGCACATGCCTGCCCAATACGTGTCGAAAACAATAAAAAAAAAAAATTCCAATTCCTGCAGCATTTCCACAAAGGCCGACGCGAAAAACTAAGTTCACTTCCGCAACGCCATGCCACAACGTGCGGTTCAAAGCTTTTTAATCACTCGCACGTCGCGGTGTTGGTGTGGCCGGTTCGGTACGTTAGGTAAATCTCAGATGGAAATCTGGCTACCCGGGAGGTAATTCTCAGATGGAAGCCCGGCTACCCGGGGCGCGTCTTTTGCGCGAATACACAGGGCTCACTTAAGCTCTTAGTGACCCTGGGCTTAGCGTTGCTCATGACAGAACGGCGTCGCCAAGCATAGATTCGAAGGATGCGTAGTTAACCGTAGTTAACCCTAGTTTCGAATGAGTTGGAAAAGCTACAATTCAGCAAGCTGTCAGTAATAATGAGGATAGGTAGTAGTAAAGCAAAAGACGTAGAAACTGCTTTATTCAAAGTGTAAACCTGAACCGCACCTAGAACAAGAGGATGAAGGAAGTTAAAATAGGGAAAAAGAGAAATAGGCGGCGTAGATAGTAATTTTATCCCAGCCAGGTTTATTTAAGACGAACTGATACGGCACAGCCCATGGTCGTATTTTGCATATCTACTCCATCGAAATGCGGCCGCCACAGAAGATGCTTAATACCGCGACTTGGTTCGCAAGAGCCGAACACTAAGCACTAAGCCACTATGGTGGTTGTACCTCTGTATAGAAATCTGCCGCCCAGGAATGAAGGCTAGGCGTTGTGTAAACCTCTGCTTCAATTGAAAGGCGTGTTTTGTTATAAGTTGCGCGTTTTCTGTTCTCATATCGTCACTTTTTGCATTATGTCGCAGCACTTACCTGTAGTTATTCTTCCAACGGTGTTAAAATCTCTATGGGCAGTGGTCGTGCAACTATCGTAGCATTCCTTACAACTCGCAATTTTGAGAAAACCAGATGAGTTATGCGAAAGCGAGATTATCATCAAGCTCGCTTCAAGCTCTAATCTATAAAATGCTTTCTGCGCTCGCAGCGCAACAAATATTTCCGGTGGCCATCGAAAAATTATGGTACCTACAGGACATTCGAAATCCCCGCAGTAATTTTGTTGAGTCAATTTCATGAAGCTGCACAGCACGGTAGGGTTTCTCCTTTGTAAACAAGCAAAATAATAATTTTTTGCTTAGTTTGGTGGCCTCGAAATGGCAAAGGTGAATTAACTATTTTACCTGTTGAAGCACTAGAGCATGCAAGCGATTTGCCGGAGCTATTGCGGTGATGTTACGCTGATCATTGTCTAGTCGAAAAACCGTGACGAGGTCGCTATTTTGTTTCATGTGCTTGATTTGTTTCCACTTTATTACGCTCACCGTTGAAACACTGTACGTCATCAAACCATATGTGATTAGTTGCTGCGATTTACAAAAGTTTCTATCGCGTCAACCGCTTCAAAAATAAAAAGAACTAACAGGACAACCACAAATTTGTAATGTGAATGTTTTAACATTAGCTACAGGGTGCAAGCAAATAACATTATATTCTGACTAACTACCATGGTTGAGCGCCTGCAATCCGACCTGCACCCCCTTGGGAACCTAGTGCCGTTCGCCCAGTCTCGCTGGATTTATACATACACTGCTGCAGGAGGCCGTGGCAGCCCGTTTGCGCCCTGCAAAGTTCGTCGGGCGAGCCACCGTTATATATTAGCGGTCCCGTTAAAAATAAACAAGCCGCGCTGCTAGTCGCGCGCAGTATCTTGGCAAGGTGCCAAGGTCTGTGCCGTAGAAGTGCTGCAGCTCAGCAATGAGCTAAGGAACTGAAAACATTGATCAATTCGAATGGGGCTACGGGGAAGATACTACAAACACACGAAGCAGCTGAAGCAGATCGTGCAGCGTCCATGAACGGGCGCGGGCAGCTCAAGCAAGAGACTCATGCAGGTCGTGGTCGACAACGTACAGCAAATCTTCCTTACAACGTGGATCGCGCACAACTGCGCTAAACTAGCGAACGAGCTAATGCTCTAAGAGCGCTGGTAGCGTCGACTGCAGTGCTCGGGTTCCTGAAGAGTGCTTGAGCCTTGGTTTACGCGATTTTGTGATACGCATCAGTTATGCGGTTACGAAACACACGCCCTTATTCGATTCCACATTTCTTCGGGCCTTCCGTGGAATATTCTTTCCTTGTACAAATGAATATGCCTCAGTCTCTTATTCGGAGATTTTGTGTAAAATGCGGCTGAGCAACGGGAATCATTAAAAGTCCTGTCTCGCACTTCGGGAAATATTAATTCCACTTTACAGAACCTGAATAATGAAAAACAACTTGTCTTCCGGGCGGAGCTGAAATGTGGAGTAAACATTTTCCGCCGCAGTTCCGTCCTCAAGGTCGCATTTACCTTAACGATATACATGATCCACGGTTCAGGAACCGCCTGTGGCGCTTATCGCGCGCGGCGTCAAAGCGCCGTCACGGTATTGTAGTATGAGCTTCGCTAAAACTTCCACTTCAATTTATGTACACGCTACCTCAGTAAGTTGGGGAGAGTAAGCTCATTGTTTATTATGACTGTCGGTCCGTCCACGACGGCGGTCCTCGTGAACTTCAAACGGCTATCACAATGCAAACATCTTAAGAGCCTCGGAGGACAAGCGCTGCGCAAAACCCGTGTTGACAGTACGATGACCCGGGCATGAAGCGCTGTCCGGATGTTACACGCTCTTCACTGGGCGCGTGTTCGCGAGACGTGTCTGTGCAAACCTACTGCCGCTAGAGACGGCAGACGATTTCTGAATGACGCCGTGGTTCAGGATTAGAACCACGCTCACTGTTTACTTGGGTCAGAGCTCTTTCGTTTTATTTCTTTTGTCGCGCCGAACTCCGCCCGCGTTGAAAGAGAACGCGATGCAAGTCGGACATTCAGCCTCAGCCGTGACTTTGCCCCGACGCTGCAGGTCAATAAGCCAAACAAATGTGTTTGCAGGAGCACGAGGGAGCCGACGCACTCAGCGGCTTCTTTCCGGATGTGTCCCGGTTGTGTTCACCTTCTTCCTTTTTTCCTCCTCTTTCTTTTCTCCAACTAGTTGCCTGGCATAGAAGAAAAGGCGGAAGTCGGACATTTTCCAGAGGAAGCAGACAGCTAGGATGACATCCCATTCTAGAGTCGATTGGATTGCAGATACCTCGCTGTTGTGCACAGCACTGAGCAGGAAGTTTCACAGAGGTTGTGCGTGCGTGCATTTGGTCTCGGGGAAGATGGAGGAGAGCACTCGCTCGCGTGGTACATGAGGGCGCGTCTGATTCTCAACGATCGTCGTGAATGATAGCCTACGATATGAGCTGCTAAACACGATTTTGGCCTGTAATAGATACTTGAGTCGAAACGATATCCCAAGAGTTTTTGCCAACTGCTCGAACACGAAGCCCAATGCACGGTGATGTTCAGAAATTGATAAAGAGTGCGTCATTAACGTCATTCTAGTTAATTTTATTATCGCATACCGAGAACAACTTTTAACACGTTAACCAACTTGCCCAAAAAGCCCTCTGGTTACCTATATACTCAAAACGACGTGCAGGTTTAGTTGTGAACAGTGGCTAAACTTGTGCAGCGACGAGATATCCTTCGAGAAGAAAACGCGGAAGAAAAATTTTAGAAAGCCAGCCATTTCATCTTAAACTTTCCCAATTCATTTAGGCATCTGAAATAGCCGCTGAGACACAAAACCGAAGAACAAAAAGGAGGTGCGGGTCGAGGCGGGGAAGGGGGGGGGGGGGCGACGAGAGGCGGCACAAGAGAATGGCAGATGTCGTCAATGCCGCATCAGTCGAAAGAAAAAAAAGCGTTCTGGTAGCGCAAATGAGTGCGCCCAGTTTGTTTACAAAGGGAAATTTCCGCAGAATCAGTTGGGAGTTGATTTGGTGCACGCAAAATATAAGCCAAGAACCAGAAGCTGCCCTGCCACGCAGAAGCTTTGAGATTGCTCAGTTTCGTCGCAAGAAAGCAGCTGCACGGGATAAACAGAGGAGTCAGTACAGCACGAAAACCACTCGATTTTCGCTTCGGGTCGGCATACAGGGCAAGGGCGCAGCCGATGGCAGGGAGGAAGGTCTTTATTCCTGGTGGAGCCGACAGCGGCTGCGAACGCTGGAAGCCCCACTTCCTCGCTCGATGACTTCGCGACTTGCCTCGCGGAGCCCTTGAGCCCCCTTTATGTATACCGGTCGCCGTCACAAAACGCGGAAAGGGTTTTTGTGTTTGAAGCAGCAGCGGCTGGGGAGCGAGTGGCTACAGCGGCGCCAAAATTACGGCTGGCCCAGTCACGGATATCAACGCATTGGTGGCGATAGAGTCGAATCTTCCGGGCGGAAGGCGGATAGCGCGAAATTCGGACCGATTCCCCCGTTTCTTTTTCGTCCTCCTCTCGGCATGCGCGTATTGATAGAAAGTGGGAGAGCTGCCGAGAAAAAAAAATAAAACGAACAGCAGTAATAAAACGCCGGTATAAAGTCGAGCAAAACAATGACGGGGCCATTCGCCTAGCACACCAAGTGCACTTCAAAAGAGGCGCGACGGAGCTTTGTTGAACTTGGCGCCCAGCCGGTCGCAGTGGAAACGTGCCGAGCACACCGATACTGGCGACGCCGGGAGGAAAGGGGGGCACCATGCGAAGACGGAGGGAAGTGGCGAGTTTGCTGCATGGCGGCACACTGCCTCCGCCACCGCCGCCGGAATCGCTCGCGTTTTGCGCTCCCATTGTCGAAGGATGGCGTGCGGGGCTCCAGAATCAACACGCTGGCCCCGGCAGATGCCGGTGAAGTGAGAAGAGAATGTATGCACGGTCGGATTGAGCAATGCAATTCCGGGGGCCGTTCGCATCACTGCGCCTTGCACGGCGCTTGAGTTACAGGGCCTGTGAAGCGAGTGGCGCGCATAGAGCGCCGAGCAAGCAGTGCCCGCAGGATGCTGCTGCATTCGAAGCCGCAGTGTTCGCGAGCGACCCGAACTGGGGGAGTAATTCAACTTCTCTTTTTCGGCCAAAGACACAAAACCGTGACCGGAAAGAATGGGATGGCCATCTCAGTGCGGTGGCATCACGTCTGTAAATTTTTGATGAGCGTGTTTCCATGGCTTTAGTGCTGCTGAACATTGCTCTTTATTTAAAGCAGGCTGAATTTCGTAAGCAGAACCGAAAGTTTTCATTTACTGAAGTAAGACTAGGAACCACCTTTTTATTATTATTATTATTATTATTATTATTATTATTATTATTATTATTATTATTATTATTATTATTATTATTATTATTATTATTATTATTATTATTATTATTATTATTATTATTACTATTATTATTTGTTTTTTGTTTTGCGGTACTCTTTTTAACAGGCGATGAAAGGTTCAGTGGTGTAGTGGCCATGATTTGTTGTTTGATTCTTTTCCCCCTTTTACCACTGAAAGATCCACGGTAGCATGATTGCCCTATTCACTGCTTGCATTGGGATGTTTGAATTACGACTTGACAATGCTTCTTTTAATCGGAAGTTAACCCAAAGCATTTCGTATCTGCCTGCGAAAACCTATGTTGCATCCAAGTTGCTCCTTTTGTAGACCGAATGTTTAACGCTGGACAGAGGCAATAAAAACACTGGCTTTTGATCTGTCACTGCTTAGCATGTTTTATTGCAACGATGAATAATTCCTGCATATTGAAGCATGATGACCACTGAAGGCGACTATCCAGGCCAGTTGTGGAAACGAACCAGTAAATTATGACAAGCGGTACTTAGTTCGGTTATGACCTTAACTTGACAGAAACAGTAAATATGATTAATACGCTAATGTGCTCTAGCCGTTCGGAACCCCGACAATCCTCACAGAGAGAAGCACCTCTGCAGTGAAAAAAAGCGAATCGAGCGGCAGACCCTCTTTTCTAAAGACAACCTCCCAAAAACATCTGCTTCATATTTGCGTGTCGACAACAGACAGCAACATTTTAGCATGTTTGCCTGTTTCAGTGGCACTGTTGAGATAAATGAGAATGATGAGAGCTGCACAGCGAGAACTCTTAGAGACGAAGCGCTTTCAGGAAGTAATCGATCAGAGTCTAATCTTCGATTTCCTAGCTCAGTGTGGGCTTATTTCTCTATCTAGAGAGGGTTCGTCCTGCCTGCACGCATAAGGACTCGTTTTCTCTCCTTCACTTTGATGCAAGACTCAATTGACAGAGATGTTATGGGATGACTGGCACCGAATACGCTATGTCGAAGCGGCTCCATCATTGACCGCGTATCATCGTCGCTTCCAGGACTGGCCGTGCCAAGCTTATGCGCATTTTCCTGGTAAAACGGTCTCACAAATCTTTACAAAAACCGTGAACAGTATTCTAGATGAATGGCCAGCCTGAAGAAGAACTGTGTAGAAACGCGTTGACATAGTCGGTTAAGCGATTGCCACTTTGAATGCGACGCCGGCCTGGCACACTGCATCATTCAATGGCACCCGACTGCAGAGATTGATCTGCGGAAAACGAGGGCGATAACTGATACTTTCTCTATAAGGTGCTCTTCAGAATGTATCCAAATGAGGCGCGAATCAAGTGTAAAGCTCCATCATTATATACTCTCGTCGGCTTTCCTTATATACCACAAAACATTCGGTGCTTGCAGCTGGCTTGTGAGGTGTGACGATTCGTGAGGTAAAATAACTTAGCTACAATACATTAACTCAAATGCTAATACATATTGCCAGGAGTACAAGGCTTTAGGAACTTTGAAATTTTTAGGAACTTAGAAACCTTGGTAGGAGTTTCGCACAAAATTATACACCATGACTTGCCTTCTCACGCGTGAGGACAGGATCCTCTTTTTTTTCGTACTGTTTTTATCTAAGCAATAAAATTTTTTGCGCACTTTTTAAACACGGAGAAAATAATTATTCTTTTGATGGAGGTATTTTGCCAGAAAAACAAGTAGCCTGGAGGTATGTAGACTGCAGCATGAGATTATTTGCAACGTTTATATTATTATATTGTCGACGAGGTGGTACATCATGGTAAACGTACATTTGATGCACCGGAAGTGTAATACTGCCAAGGCACACAAATTGCCACACTGTGATCGTTTATCCTGCGATACGTCCTAACTTTGGATGCTGTCAATGCATTTAGCGAGGTCAGAGTAATATTTTTGTTATTATTGACAGCTCCCCATTTCATGAAAAGTGAAAGGCGATATTATTCATCTTAGCCTTCTTTTTAAGGAGTGTTCACGTCGTGAAAATGGAAAGGATGACGATTTATTACCATGCAGTCAGTTATTACTGCGAAAATACTAGCTATAAGAGAAATTTTATTTCCCACCTGCGTAAACATTTTCTCCAGATGCACGATCCACGTAAAGCCTATTTTATGATTCTGACGTAAAAAGCAGCGCTCACTATTGAGTGTAAATTAGGTATTCTCTTTCGCACTATCGACATACCTAAATTACCCACTAAGGAAATTTATAAAATCATCGCCATTGAACGTGGCTGACGCTTGCCTCCTGTGACGTGGCAGTTGAGAATGAGGAGCATTCCCTCATTGCTGGGCCCCACGGTTCCGTTGAGCGCAGAAAGGTTTTCGTCCAGGATGACAGGCTTTCCTGGGGGCACTAGAACAAAACAGAAACAAGGTGTTACGAATGCAGCAGTGACCATTGCTTTTATTTATTTACTTTTTATTGATAGTGTTAACCCTCGCTTGAGGTTCGATACAGGGAGGGCATAAAATAAAATACAATTCATAACATTTCTAATGACGTCAAGTTGTCAAGTTGTACGCTCTCTATACAAAACATCAATGGATCGTTCGAATTTGTGCACATCCGTCTGCTCAACAACCTCAACTGGCAAAGCATTCCAAGATTCAATCACATAATGAAAAAAGGAGTTGCGGAAAACATCAACACGTGTGTCATACGGCTTGGTTGCTCTCGTGTGGTTTGTTTGGCACTTCGTTTTCCTGGGGAGTGAATATACCTATCTTTGCTTATCTTTAAATATCCTTGGAGTAGCTAAAATAAAAGCTTTAACTAGGATTTTTGCCTTCGATTTTCAAGTAACTCGAGTTCACATGTGTTTAATATTTCCGTCACTGAGTCCGCGACTCGGAAACGTATGAAGCGACAAGCGGTTCCCTAAAGAGCGCATAACGGCCAATCTCTTGGTCCCCTTTCTACTCATATCTTTTAGCCCCTTAATTCAGAGAGGACTAAGGATACTGTGAGAACAGGAGGTTAGTGTGACTAATGAAAGACTGGAGAAGACCAGACCTGTTTGCTGTCAGAAAGCGTACACGTTCACGAACCTATTAACCAGCATTGCCAGTTTCGCCGCAGAAATGCACGCATATTAACGAGCACGTTCCAACCGAGTATTAATGAGGCTTTAGCTCTATTACTCAGCCGTAGGAGCATTGATACGATTATGCGTACTCTGGAGCAGGCATGCACAGGGGGAAAATGTGGAGGCGCCTCTGCCTGCGTCAACGGGTCATTGTGCGCTTCAGCCCGGTGCGAAGACTCGGCGGATAGGGCACTCGATGGCTTATTTATGGCGCATAGCTGCTGCATTTGGTTGGAGTCGATAAACAAGGAGGTTTTTGATGTGCGATATCGGCGCGAGTTAAAAAAGCCAAGGTGTTCAAATGTCTCAAAGCCGTCCAATACGGCATTCCTCGTAGCCAAAGTCGCTTCAGGATGTATGTACGTGGAACCTGATATATACAATGCCATCACGCTTAGAAGGCGTGCGTTACAGAGGCACACAGTTCTCAAACGTCAACGCTGAAGAATACATTGCCGACGTTTCGTTACATTCACGGAGTCCAGGGCCCCTCTAGTTCCCCTCAAGAACGGATTTTTCTTTTTATTTTCGCAACGTTTCTCAGCAGCCAGCCACGAGCAGCGGGTGGCTGCTGAGAAATTTTAAATATATAATTCAATTATCTTGTTTAAGCGAACTCTAGATTTATTATTTACACTTGTTTTGTGCTGCTATGAGTTTCCTCAGTCTGTGCCACTGAGATACCGCTAGTCAAGTAAATCCATAAAAATCTCAATACTAGGCAAAGTACGAATGTACAACGTCGGCGGTTTTAAAGATGCGACAAAAGCGTACTACATATTGTATACCATTATCGAATACTTATTGTTTGTAAGAAATACCAAATGAGTTTATTTCCGGCTGCCCATATTTCTTATTAAGCGCTCTGTCTATTAATAGGCGCTAAAAGAGTAAGGCTTGCATTTAACAAAAGCAGGCGTTTAGAATAATTATGTTATTTTATTTTACAATCATGCAGCTGGAGCGCACACGCATTATTGATGCCTTATTTAATTCGCTGGCTATGTTTGGCTCTAAAATGTCAGTTTGTTGTAGAGCGACTTCGCCAAGTAAGAAAAAATCAAGCTTACATCTGCCCCACAGGCAGATGTTGTTGCATGGTTTGTTCCCCGTGAAAAACATAACTATTCTTTAAATAAAATGAATTCTTGTTTTAAAATCGGTGATTTTAATACTTTAAAATTGACAAGAATATTGCTTTCTCTCTCTCTCTCAGTTGCCGTCATCTCTTAAAGAAGCTTGAAAAAAAATACCAATAATTTCACAGAAATGTAATAAAGGGGCTAGCAAATCATTTTGGTTATTAAAATGTACACGTGCACATTTGTTTTCGCCCGCATTTCATTTGCTAAAACCTTCTTCTGTTTGCCCCCCCCCCCCCCCCCCCCCCCCCCAATACACACTTTTTTTTTTTCTGAATGGTGTTTGCACATTATTCAGTTGCTAGGTTCGCATTTACATAATATGTTGGCTTTGTTTATAGCGCGGCTCATTTATTTCTGAACTGCACCTGCAATAATCGAGACGATTTCTAAAGATGTTATAAATAATTGAATAATTGTATTACGTGTATCCGCACTGCATATAAAATAGCGGCTGTCTCTTCGTAAATATGCTTCGGCAGCAGCTTTTTCCAACCATTCCCTTCTTTCTACGAAAACCTGGTAAATGAAGTATTTATTCTGAAAAAAGAAGAACATCATGCCGGAAACAATACAAAAGGAAGAATTTCACTGTTCTTTGTAAACGTATTGAGGCCATCCGCTGTTCTACAGAGCTATGCGTGGATCTGATCGGTGTTCTAGAAATTATAAGTTTTGAGGAGAGAAAATTACAGCTCACCTCTGTTCCTAGCGGTATGATGTGTTGGAAATGCGGGACCACTCACACCGTGCAGCCTATAAAATTCTGCGGACCTGTGCATTTACGACAAAAGCTGCGAATGCTCCTTCGCGGCGGCAGAAAAGCGTTCGCTTCGCCTCACACAGAGTGCTCTGGCGGCAAAGCACCCTTTAGGGGGGCACTAAAGAAGTAATTCTCCAGAGCCGATGGAAAAGGGGCCGGGGCGAGAAGGGGACACAGCCAGCAAATAGACACCTAGGCAACCCACTTGCACACAGCCGAATGAAACATGGTGCTACACAAAGCAAATGCGCACAGCGGTGCCCGCCTTGCTCGCAGGTTCATCATTTTGGTGTGGCGAGGTTTAATGCATCCGCTGAACGGGCCAGGCGGTGGTTATCGGAAGGGGGCGTCGTGCCGGGCGCAGCTCAGGCGCCGACACTGTGGCTGCCGCGGCACGCACACACGCATGCACGCCTGGCGAGTGAAAAAGCTGCTCCGTGGACGCAGGCGACGTTGGGCGTTGTTTCGCCACCGTTGCTTATCAGCGCCCGCGATCCCCACACGCAATATGTCATACTGGAGATTAGCTTTTCCAGGCGCGCGAACTCCTTTCGCAAGCTGGTAAGGTGGTTTTTCTTCCTTCGCTGGCTGTTTGTATTCATTGTAGAGGCAGCTGATTCCCGGAGGCGCTGCATGTTCCATGAGCGCTGCTCTAGACAGGCTTCCCAAGCCGATCGCGCCGCGCAGTCAACGCCGACAACGGAAGCTCGCGCTCGTTATGCATGTTGGTCAGCGTTGAGATACTTCGACAGACTGAGCTCTCGAAAAAAAGAAAAACAAGAAATCGCGGCACCACCCACTCGTTTTACGTGCGACGTTTTCTTTCTTTAGTTTTTGTTTTTGTTTGTTTTTTGCTTAGCGAAAAGAGGACGTAAATAGTGCGCCTCAACTTCCGGGATCAGCCCCAGGCAGAAAGAGCAACGCCAAAATAGATGATATCGAACGCGGGTGTCCAGTCTGCAAAAGCTGTTCCTGCTCATTGCTACGAAAAAAAAAAAAAAAAAGAGACGCAAATGCGGTCTTGATTCGGCTCTGTAGTTGAGTTGAGGTGAGTTGAGTTAGGTTGAGTTGAGTTGTCGTATGCTACCGGTGGAATCTCTGTAATCATGCTCCAGTAGGCGCTATTACAATGTCAAAGCGTCATATGTACCGTTAGCGCGAAGATCACTGGCGGCGTCCGTAACACAAAATTCCGAGCACGGGTCTGGCACGTGGTGCTTTGCCAGTGACTTGGTAGGTGGCCATCGCACCTGCAATCTACCGCCTGACATAGGCGGGCACGTGAGATTGGCCAGACTGGTAGACTTAGAGAAATACAACGAATTTTGTGCTTAGTGGAAGTCCTAGTGCTAGCGCACTAAAACTGTAATAAAGCTACCTGCCAACAGCCACCTGCCCCTGTCAACTGAGCAAATCTAATGTGAGAGCATTACAAGCCCCATTGCGGGGGAAACACGGCGTCACTCACTGTAGTGCTGTCATACAAGACTATCTGCCAACAACCACCTGTCACAATCAGTGGAATCAATTAATTTTAAACTAATAAAGGCTGCACGAGGAGGAAACCTTGGCGTCCCTTGAAAAGTGACGTTATAAACAACCACCTGCCAACAGCCATTAGTCAATTCGATGTACGCTACCACCCTGCCGTGATGGCGCACTGGTTAATAGGACGCTCGACTGCTGTACTGAGGGATGCGGAATCAAATTCCGATCGCAGTGGCCGATTTTCCACGAAGGCGAATTGCAAAGCGACCGTGTGCTTAGCGATGTCAGTGAAAGTTGAAGAACTCCAAGCAGTCAAAATTTTCATGGCCGTCCCCTACGATGCCTCTCACAACAAGAACCGCTTTTGGACGTCGAATGCCATAGACTAAACCACACCTGTTTGCACTACCCTAAACCACAACCATGTACTCACGCGCAGTTGCTATAATGCCAGGCAACCTATGTGTATTGTATGCCTCATTAGCACAAAAGACGTCAGGGATGGTGGCGGCATCCAAGGCATAACATTTTTATTGCCACGAAATTCAGATGGCTGACGTCACAATGCCGGTGAGCAACGCCATGAAGTATGTAAGGGGAAATGTATAAACATAGGTGATAAAACGCAACTTGCTCTATGATCCCGACTGATGGTCATAAGCATGATTCATATAAAATGCGCAACGTAGCATTACTCAGCACTTTACAAGTAACGTCCTCTGAGGTGTACAAATATTACGCATAGTGGTGATTCAAAATTTATATGCTTTCCCAGTATCACACATCAGGATTGTTAAGTGTATTTGCCGATTTTTTAAATCAAAACAGCATAATAAAATAAACAACACTGCAACGTATTAAAGACCATTGACTTGAAGATAAATGAGGTGCCTTGGATAAGAGGGTCACCTGCGTATTTTCTATTAAATGTGTCTTCCGATGTGACTGCTTTCAATGCAAGGAATGATTATTTTGCTTAGAGGCGTACAGCAGGCGTCATTGAGTCAGCCCATCAAAAGATTCCTTCGAGCAGTATCTGCCCCAGTACGCAAGACGCGGATCGAGTAGCGCTAGGCAAAAGAAACTCCGATCGAGAGACAGCGCAAGCGGCCCTTCAGTGTTTGTGCGCATGTGTGTGCACGCGTCTCTGACACACCGCTGACGTCACAGCTTGTCCTCACAGCTCCTTATATGAACTGCCGCGCCTGGAGCAACCCGAGTAGCGCCTGAAAAGTTTCCGGCGGCCGAGGCGGTATTGTTTGCCGAGAAGCGACTTAGAGGTTTGCTCACTACTTCATCGAAGGTTCCCCGGGGCGGCCGGAGAGCGTCGCGCGATTGTATTGCCAGCTTACGAGTCAACAGGAAATCCCGCGCGAGGCTCCTCTTAATTAAGGCATGGCCGGAATCGCCGCGCGCCTGAAAGAAGGAGGGGCGGCGCTCCCTATGATGGGCCTGACAGCAGCGCCTGTAGGGCATCCCACGGCTGTTGACGGTCGCAGTCGGCACAGGATATCGCGTCGCGATTTCACGTCCGCCCGGCCGGGCCCCCTTGGAGCCGGTCTTTATCGAGGAGCGACGCGACCGCCGAACAGTTTAAGAACATTTTAATTGGCGCGTCTTCACAACTTCTCCCGAAGATGGCGAACTTGCGCTCGACTGCTGTGTTTCCCGCTGCGTTACGTAGTTTATCCATCGAAGGCAGCGAGGAATGGTGCTAGGTTTCAGAATAGATGCATAGGACTGTTTACTTTGCTTCCCCTCAGCAGGAGTGCACCTAAGAAAGCTTAGATGTGGTTTGCACGTGATATTTGACGTTGATGGCATGGAAATCTTCACGGCGCTTACTAGTGATTCAATTCTTTAAGCCTAACTATACGGCGTACCGTATAGTACTTTATCTTGGTGGTTGCATAAGGGGAAGGGCTATTTCCGATTTCATTCTTTCCCTGCATTGTAAATGGCCAGGGTCCTAAACAATCACGTTAGCCTTCACGCTGTATGCACTATGACCATTTAATTTCCCGCGATCCCTAAGCAAAGCTTCCTTGTTGTAGCATAGTAGCTATAGGCGTAATTAAGGTCCTTAAGAACTTCCTCTGCAATGTTCAGTGCTTTTCGAAGCCCAATGCACACGCGAGTGAGCTACCAAATAGTTTTAAGGACGCGCCTATTGCTACAATGTGTGCTTATTTCTCGCTTAAGTTTACATGGGAATATACCTTAAAATTTCTAATATTCAGAGCTCTGCCCCCCCCCCCCCCCCCTTTCTGCATGGCTTGAGAACTACGATCGCCACTAGCGTCATTATTTGTTAATTGCTTTAAGCTTACTTTTCTGTCCCCACATTGAAGCTGACCTTGGATCTGCCTTGCGTCGCGTGCTATAAAGATTAACAAAAATAATTGCTTTTTCTTGTACGCACACTTTAAGCGCGGCGCGTTCTCGCCTACAGCTACGTGATCTCAACGTCGGTACAGGGACATGAAATCTCCACGGCTTTGTAGTACAATATAAGTGGCATTTGTGGACACTAAGCAGAAGTAGTGCCATCGATTGGAGCAGCAGCACGTCCGTACGCGCCAAGCAGTTAGAACTCAGACGTCTAATCAAGTAAAACACTGCTGGCTAAATTCTGGCATACGCTGAGAATAAGCCGTCGACATTCGAGACTCAGCGTGAAGCAACTCGCTGCGTATAGCTGCAATGACTGCTTAGTTCACCTGCAGAGCACCGGTTCGTTTCGTAAGATCGATCCGCATCGCGGGGCAGCATTTCTGCGCATATGAAATGCAGAATGGCAGCGCACTCAGACTTGTGTACATGTTGAAGAATCACAGGGGCTCAATATTACTCCATTATTTTACACTGAAGCGCGCCTGTCTGCTTATACGCTTTTCGTTTGGTACGTATAAATTGATTAAGCTTCAGAAATACTGTTGCCTCGCACTGTGAGCTTATTGATCAGAAGTTTAGCATTTTACTAGTCATATTTATCAAAACGTCTCTTCGTCTTTCTCCTTTGCCTATGACCTATTGTAATGTTGTCACATTTGTTAGAGACAGGTTAGAGAACCATTTTACGAGGTTTCAAGTGGATTGGAAATTATGCAGCTGTCACACACACGGGATTGTCACGGCAGTATCAGTTTTGACGTCTCGTTAAAGCGTTATAGACGAGCTAAACTTCTGCAATTCCAATGGTTGTTGAAAACGTAAAATATTGGGCCTACAAAACCGTATGCACCTGGGAATGAAAAAAAAAAATGAATGCAAGAATGATATAATATGTATTCGCGGGCCCGGAAGACCGGTCATGCTTCCGCCAACGGCACGCTTCAATTTTGAAAGTCGCGAACAGTGTGTACCCCTCGTCCTCTTCTCCGTTCCTGTTTCATGCTGTACATATCTCAAATGCGAGATGGGGCTGACGGATGAACTTAGGAGACGCTGAGCGCACGTTGTTTGCAGCGTCCAGTGAGATTGATTCGACAGATATACAATTGCCGGCGCCGTGCCTGGCGCCGCCGATTACGAGGGCCATTTTTCCGCGCCGAGAAGGCCCGCGCACGCACGCTCGCGTTTTTCGACTCGCATTGTTCGCCCCCAAGGCGCCCCACGTACGCGGATAGCGGCGACGTCCGCGTGCGACAGGAGTAAATCGTCCCTCCGCAGAGCACGCAGCTACACGCGCCGCCCAACTCGGCTTACAGCGGTGGCCTCGGTATATTTCGCACACGCGCGCTGCCTCACTCGCGAGTTTTGAGTCAATGAAGCCATAGACTCGTTTGAAGCGAGCCGAACATGCGTTTCAAAACCACCCGCCCGCGCAGTGCATGGTGGTGCAAGCGGGCTCTCGTCAAAGCCGCCAGCCTCCGTTCGATACTGCGCGAGGGGAGAGCGGTGCAACCATTGCGGCAGCTGTTGGGCGCTTCATCCATTGTGCACCCCCCCCCCCCCCCTTCTATTTCCCGCGTGTTTCAGTGGCCGCGCTACAGGGCTTTACTTCATTCGAAGAGCTAGCGCGCGGTCAATCATCGTGCCTGCCGATGAGAGAGCGGACGTGAGCCCATAGGATAACTCTTGTTTATGAGGACCGATGGTTTCTCCGCCGGCGTGTATGAGGCATCGCCGCACGATCCTTGCTCATTGTTCTCTCCTCCGCTCTACCCGCATTTCTTGCTGTTAGTTCTTTTTTTTTTCTTTTTTTTTCTTTTTTTTTTTTTTTTTTTTTTTTTGCCGGGCCTTCATTCGCGGCCGTTCCTGCGGACCGTGCTATACTTCCTTTCCTCCGCACCCTATGGGCCGAAAGCGGAGAACGTCGGCGCCTGGCTGACTCCTTGGAGCGCGCGTTGGCAGGGGGGGAGGGGGTATGAAAAGAAAGGAGCACTGGAGAGGAGGGAGAGAGGAGTTTCTGCCGTGTTCATCTGTACTGCCTGGTGAAAAATGACGACCTCGATCTCCGCTGAGTGGCGAGATGAATTACTAGGGTAATTCTGTTTCGCGCTTTAGCGCGTGCCGTTCCTTTTCTTCCACAACTTCCTCTTGAGGCTCCGCGTCTCTCTTCGTCTTTCTTTTTTCTTTTTTCGAGACAATTTACACTCGCTCATTTATTCACTGCCGCTCAGTGTACGGCGCTATTATTAGCGCGTTATCGCTTGTTATTTCCTCTCCGACGTTCTCGCGCTTGGAGAAAGGAGGGGCTCGGAGAGACAGGACTATTATCCGCACCCGGATGAAATTGAACACATAACTGCGAGCAACGGCTCCCTCGAGGTCGCGAGCGCGTCGGACGCCGCAGACGCGAGCTGAAATATGATCGGCGCACGGAACGAGCTCCCCCTATCCAATTAGAGCGTGCATGGAGACGACATGGCCGGACGGCCGATCGCCGTCAACCCCGAGCGCCTGAAAAGTTCGCCGTCGCAGGCCGGGCGATGGAGACGCGTGGAGAGTGCGCTTGTTGACTGCAGCATGTTGGACGAAGTGCACGCCGAGCACGGTTCGAATTGTTTTATTTTTGTTTTTCCGCATGGTCCTTTCAGTTGCCGGGTCCTCTGGTGCATGTGTGTTTTCGTACCCGTGCGTGGGTGCGTGTCTGCGCGAGCCGCGCTTTTGTTTCGCTCTGAACACAGAGTATCGTATTTGCAGCGTCGCGTTTGCGACGGTCTGAATAAAATTCGGCTTGACATCGCCAGCCCGTTATAATAAGTGGCAGGGGCACTTTATTTTTCTTTACTTTTGTCTGCCTCACCATAGAATATGTCAGTAAACGTTACCGGATTTCAGTGAGTGACCTTTGAAGGCAGCTTGTGCAAGCTCCCTGAGCGACTGATACGGAAATGATCCCCCACCAGTGCCAGACAAGAAAGGCTTTTTTAAGGCTGTCTCTCGTAACATGAACTAAAGGTTTTAAAACAAATTGTACCCAACGCGAGAATGAAGCTAAATCTGCGTTGTTAACGGGTGCCGTGGAAAAATAAAATAATCAATACACTCTACTGCCCGCCAATGTTTTACGCAGAAAAGGTTTATTATTAAATTTTAAGCCAGTGAAAGTTTGTATGCATCAATACAAATTTATTTTGTGTATGTTAGATTTATTGATTATTTAAATATTTGAATGCTATTGGTTTGGTTACGTTTAGATGTTTAACGTCCCAAAGGGACTCAGGCTATAAGAGACGCCTTAGTGGACGCCTCCGGAAATTTCGACCACCTGGGGTTCTATTGTCTAATGGTTTATTGTTTTGTTGATTGATTGATTGATTGATTGATTGATTGATTGATTGATTGATTGATTGATTGATTGATTGATTGATTGATTGATTGATTGATTGATTGATTGATTGATTGATTGATTGATTGACGTTAGGCCACTAAATAAGAGCTAGAACTTTTGGTTAGGAAGCTGTAGAGCTTCAAAAGAAAACAGAAATATGGCAAGAAGAATGCGTGGTGACTAAAACGCGTCGGCGCTCACGCCGATAGCGCCTGTTGAGTAGGAATACAACAGCTAAGACTTGGCCGTGACAGGTTACTAATAAGGGCGGGAGTGCGCCCAGGATGTTGTATACTAGATGCCAGTGCATTCCGCAGCTATTGCGGAATTTATTTGTAAACGCGTATTGCTCACAGTAACGCAGGAAATGGTTTCGCAGTAAAGATGATACTAGGAAGAACGGACCACCTCCGGCCTACCTCTTCCCTTTGCTAATATTTCTGTCCCACAAAAATTCTGAACTCGAAATTTTCACTCATCTCTGGCGGTATAAGCATTGAAAGAAACCAAATCTGCTTGCCCCCCCCCCCCCCCCAAAAAAAAAAAAAAAAAAAAAAACGTCACCAACAGAAGTTCAAATTATTACCTTCGCTGTGTTAGAGTTACTTTTGAGGCTCGCTGTGAATTTCTGTGGAACAACAAGTACGTTTGATGCTTACTCTAGTGCCAGAAAGTGTGATCGTGCATAGAAAAGTTTTAAAATAGGGTGCTATTCTGCCATGTTCAAGAATTATTATTTTCCTCACACCTTTACTACGAGAAAGAAAATACTCAATAGGGCTATAAATTGCCAGTCAGAGATCCAGTTCCGACCTCTGCAGCGTCTGATATAAATCAAAATGTGGTGCTTGCTGTTGCATTATTTATTTATTTATTTATTCATTCATTTATTTATTTGTTTGTTTGTTTATTTATTTATTTATTTATTTATTTATTTATTTATTTATTTATTACTTCTTCTAGTTTTTGTTTTTGTACGTTTTTTTTTTTTTTTTCAACAGCAAGCACTGGCGACAAGAGGGGCGCGCACTATTTACCACCGGTGAAATTCGATAATACTGAAGACTGCAACAAAAGGCAGATTTTCGGAGTGGGAAAAATAGGTTAGAATGAAATATGGGCAAAAAAAAAATATAGGCTGGCAGTGCAATTTAGTAGAATGCACGATCGGATGCGTGCTTGCAGATTTACTCTAAGAAGGGAATTGTGCTCATAACTGACCTTTTGGTACGTCTAGCTTTTCTCAAAGCCGCCTCAAGTGAGCTTATGATCGATTTTAAGCACCTTAGAGTCTTCAATGCCTGCTTCGTCGTGAAACATGGAAAACTGAGAGACGTTTTCAAGCTCCGCGCGCGTTCTTTTATTTCTGTATCAGAACATCCAACACAGTCTGTGAATTTTTTCATGATATATATTTCTAATGTGACTAAAGCAGGTTGCTTAAAACAAAATGAAGCAGTAAAAACTTGTGTGCAGTACCAACGTGAGGCATCGCATGGTTGCATCGCTAACTTTATTCTAACTTCACCTCAAAAATGATACGTGCCCGAATATTTTCTGAATAATTATGTATGATATGAGAAATGTACCTTCTCTAGCCACGCATCAGATGTGCTTCAAATTACAGCTTTTTTCGTATTTAATAAGAGACTGCTTTTACGATGCACTTATTCTGTGTTACTGTGTAGCCTGCAGATCAACAGCGCCATCTCTTATTCTGCTACATCGATGACTCTGCTACATCGATGATTCTGCTACATCGAAATGCATTCAGTCGAATCTCGACGTCTTGGCGTTTTCGTGTTTGCTCTTTTCGCCCCAGTTTTAGAAAACTGATTTGTATGCTTTTCCAGCGAGTAAGCAGGCGACAGATCATTCTAGGCGAACAGTTGAGATCTGGTAATTGTTTATCATTATGATCACCGATTCCTACGTCCAGAAGAACCACCCCCATTATCGTAACATAGATTCTTTTCTTTTTTTTCTTGATTTGGAAACCAGGTCCCAACTACAGTTTCTTATTTATTCACTCACACTGACCGTGACTCGTTGTTGCACACCGTTTTGTCAGACAATTTGCTGAAAGCGAATTTTTCGAAACTTACACATCTTTTATCTGCGTGAGCATTGGTAGTGCGTCCGCACGGTATCAACAATCCGTTTGAAAACGTGCGACAGTTATAGTAACATTGGATAGTTTTGAAGCAAAATAGTTAGCAAGTGAACAGAAATGCTAAAGGATGAAAATTAAGCAAATCAAAGGCTCTGGAAACTAATTCATGCCTGGTGGCAAAAGTGAGTTTTTTTTTTAATTCTGATCGAAAACGAAATTACCTGGTGTAAAACTAAAACATCGCAGGTAAAAACTAAATATAAAATCGAAGCAGCAACCCTGTGCGCCTTAAGGGTGATTGTCGCATGAGGCTGGACACGACTCGGCTCGGTTAGAAATGGGGAGCTTTTTAGGAATTAAGAAGCGCCCACCGTGTCCCTTCTACATCTCAGCGTCCACGCAATGGTTCTTTGTCAGGGTGAAGCATAATACCAAAGGCAGATAAGAACACGAAGAGAGTTCAGTCGTGATACAAGCTACTTGTGCCGCTCTTCTGCCCCGAAGAACGCTACAAACACGCGCACACAAAACCTACGCATTCTGCTTCCAGCTCTCGCTCTACATGGCCTGGTGGTATCCCGCGAGTAAAGATGGCGTGAAGTCAGAACTTGTGTCGGTGCGGTATAGTAGTGATACAAAAACAGTGTCACGCTCATTTTCCGACGACCATCCGGAAAGTGAAGCTATGCCGGAAGACGGAGCAAGAATAAAATATTTAGGGGGGCTCATCATCGCGCTGCGACCAGGGGAGCGCCGCGGGGCGAATGAATGAGCGGGGCCGGGAACAGAGACAAATAAAAAAAAACGCGTCTGGCAGAAACAAAAGGCGGCCTCACGAGGGGAGTCGTGCGAGGAGCAGTGCGCGGCCCTAGATTGAAACCAGCGAACGCAGCGGAGAGAACGAAATGCGCAGAGCCCGACAAGGGCGCACGTCTAAATTATATTTGGGCCGGGCTGGGTGATCCGGACATGCGCCGTCCCGCGTATAGTGGCGGAGACAAAACACACGGGGCCTCGACGCTGTTCCTTCCCAGCAAGAGAGCGGGCAGGGAACGGAGCAGGAACTCTTCGAAACGCGACATACATCCACCTGGACGAATTTACGATGAGTTTTGGGGAGGGGGTGCGCTCACTCTTTGGGGAAGCGTAATAAAGCGTTGCCCCCCGGCACGGGGTCCCATTCGAGCCGTTTCCGCCATGAGCAAAAGTCCTAATTGAGGTGTTCGTCTCTGTCAGGGCGCGCGCGCGCGCGCGCATCGAGGGCGAGCGCTCGCGTGACGCCCCCCGTCCTTCCTGGGCGCCAGCGCGCACCACCAGCCACATGTCATACGTGCGCCGCCACCTGGCCAACCGGAACGACAGGTGACGCGTCTCCATCGCCCCGCGATGGGCGGCCGGGGGGACACGCCGTCTTCCAGCCGCCCGGCTTCCTTGGTTTCTTTTTTCGCCCGCTTCCCTCCACTCTGCCGTCGAATTTGCTGCGCCTTCTTTGCTACCATCCTTCTTGGTGTTGGTTTGGCCCCATCCCATTTTTCTTTTCCCCGGGCTATTACGAGGCACCCTGGTGGTTGGGCCTTTCTTGCTCTTCCAGCGCCTCTCCATACCCTCCTCAACTTCTTCCCTCGGCTGACGAATGTTTCTTATTGCCTTTTCCATGGCCATATAAACTCGCAAGGTTTGTGGCTTATCCTCGTATTTTATGGCTGTCCTTATCGACGTAAAAAGACGTCATCTAAATGAACCTCCCGGCCACCTCCCCTTTTGTCCCGACCCAATCTTTCTCTCGTCGTCAGCGTTTTGTCTGACTTGGGCTCTTCTCTCTTGTCGTTGCCGTGCTGGGCGCAGCACGATGTTTCACGGACCCTTGTGTCGAGCGCACACGAGCGGTGAGAAACCTATTTATTTTCCTTGCTTCTGTTAGCCACCTTTGTCCTCTGCTCCTTTCTATGACCATTATACCCAACGGCCTATTTGGCATTGGTAGCGTGCGCTTTCTGGTCGAAGTTCGTTCGTGTCTTTCTTCGCAGCACTTCATGGTCGGAGCGGGAGGCACTCGAAGGAGCCTGTTATGCTAGTCGATGTCCTTTCAATTCTCGGTCTAAACAAAGGAACCACAGACGACGATTGTGCGAAATCGGTTATCGTCACTGTGTCAACGTAGAACAAGGCGGATATAATTTTTAGCCGGTAGCAAGCTTGCTTAGCTTTGTGTCAGGGAGTAGAAGAAAATTACTCATCTTCTTCAGCATAAAGACATTGTCTGAGAATGCCCTGAACGCACAGATGCTACCCTAACTTCCACGTAAACTTATTTATGAAACTGGGCTATGCTGTTGTGTTTCTAAACTTCTTAAGGGAATTATTAAACTACGGTACAGAATAAAGCATGTTGTCGGGATAGTTAGTCTAACATCTTTCAAGGCTTTGTGTGTGTGTGTGTGTGTGTGTGTGTGTGTGTGTGTGTGTGTGTGTGTGTGTGTGTGTGTGTGTGTGTGTGTGTGTGTGTGTGTGTGTGTGTGTGTGTGTGTGTGTGTGTGTGTGTGTGTGTGTGTGTGTGTGTGTGTGTGTGTGTGTGTGTGTGTGTGTGTGTGTGTGTGTTCACATTCATCAATCCAAAGTAGTTGGCCTTACTTTGTGAGTAAATACAAGACATGAGCTTGCATTATTGCGCTGTACTTCCTTCCAATCTTTTGGTATGCTGCTTCCCGCCTTCAGCAGAGATTGCTCTCACTGCAGGTACGCTGAGCGCCCATTAGGTCTTCTCTCGTCCAAAGGCAATCCTTGCTAACCAATAAATATAAGTGAGCCTATCCACTAGAGAAACTGCCCTCAGAAGCGAAGAAAAGACTTCAGAAGTTCGAAACATACCCCTGCGGACAAAAGTAAACGGAGCACGCTATTTGCTTATAAAATTTTTCGCGCGTTGCGTAATTGAAACTGGCAGCCGTGCTATGTGCGAACCGGTAGTAGACGGCGGTGCCCTTTTACTTGGACAAATACTGTTTTTGTTTTTGATCTGCAGGGCAGAAGACGTGATTTTAATTTGAATGAAAAAGCATGCTCCGTTTACTTATTTCAGCGAGACGTGCATGAGGCATAACAGCAACATCAACAACAACATAAAAATAAAACCTTCGTTAGCAGAAAATGCACATTCATTTTATGCATTCATTGTTCATGGTGTGGATGGGACGCTAGAAAAAGGGACACTAATGAAGAGCATGTCTCTGTACCTCACTTAGTGCTCAACCGGGTCACCGTTGTAACCTCCAGCGGAATTTGATACGCCAGTCACGATAACTGATTGTTTTCTCCCTTCCCTCTTACGAAAGGAAGCCCAGCAAAACTTTATTCTTGAGTAATTTATATTGATATCATTTGCTCGCAACAATAGGCTCACGATCTGCAAAGTACAAACGAAAACTAAAGAAAATACGAATATTTTATACATGTGATGCAATGTCTACCCGCCGGAAAAATTGACAAGCGATATTACACTCCAACGAATGCTCACACTGAAACGCCATCGACGAGATTTGAGACCGATGTTTTTCGCAGGCCGCATGCGTGGTTTTGCTTCTTCGACACTCTGAGCACCTCTTATCATTAAAGTTATCATCTGCCGCACACTGAAGTCCGAAGCTGCTAAGATGAAGTGTCTAGGCCACAACACCGTTCCTAGAAAGCGCGCCAACTTTGCTCGCAATGAAAAAAATGTGATTGATATGGTATCTCATATCGCAGCAGGGGAGCGAATTGAGAGGGCTGAGAAACGAGCAAAATCATATATATATAAATATATATCGAGTGGAGAGCTCAGCATGCCACGCCATCGAGGTCGGCAGAGAGTGGAGGGGCAGAAAGAGGAAAAAGAAAAAAGGAAAGAGTGAGACAGAGTAGATGGAACAAGTCGGACGCCGGAGCCGAGAGCAAAGCCAAAGAGCTCTGAAAGCGTCTCTGGAAGCGCCTCAGAAATTTACGACCCCACCGAGCGTGAAAAGCCCGTTCTCAACGGACGTTCGCAGTGGGAGGTCTATTTATTGGAGACATTATGCCGGCGGGAAGTAAGGACAGCCGATATCTATGGCGCGCGCTCCTCTGGGTACCCGCACGGAGGCGAAGGAAGTGAAAAACTACTTACTTTGTGCGCAGTCGCGGATGTCGGCAATTTGCGCTATTTTTGTGATCTCTGCGCACTAAAAAAAAAAAAAAAAAAAAAAAAAGTGCGCTTGTTTGGAGTTTGCGACAGGCATGGCGGCGAAATAGGATTCCACAAGAAATGGCATGCTTTCCGCGGCAATAGAAATGTAATGTCAACGGCGTGCTCAGCATTTTCAGTGCTCTTGAAAAGAACAAACTGACGCAACAAGTTCTAATAAAAAAAGAAATGCCTTTCACGTAGTGAGAACATCGCAGGTGAGCAAAAAGTACATAGCCGTTTTACACGGTATACCCGCAGTATACGGAGCAAGTATGTTGTAATCTTAAGCATATCTCCGGCTGAACTCAAGACAAGGAGTTTGTGGCGCTATGCTTAATTAACTGCCGTCGCATCTCGGAAGTATTATAGGTTCACAGCTGTTGGTCGGGACGGCTCAGCAGTTCACCAATGACAGCAAGGCAAAATAGAAAACTAACAGGCCGATGGTACACAATCATGCCGACCTCAACGTGCCAGAGCTGCGAGGAGCCGTGAGGGGCCTTGATAAAAGCCTGCAATATCACTCTCCTGCAGCCGAGAATGTTCCTCAACACACAGCGAAACATCGGGTAACATAGTGCGCTCAAGCTTTCTGCCCCGATCGATATCTGTCTGCCGCGGCCGTTAATCTGGTGCCCGCGACATCGGTGTCAGCGCGCTGCCTTGGTCCGACTCTGCAGGTCCCCGGACATAAGCATCGATAGGTGTCAGGGCGTTCCCTGTTGTCGCCTTGATGCCAGTTTGACCGATCTTCAGCTACGCAGCTGCTGGCCAAGGAAGATGCTCGCAGCAGAAGCAAGAGTGTCACCATGATAGGCATCTGGTTCGGACGCCAGATTCCCACGGTTGCCTCGAACATACAATTCCCTGCCTTTATCTTCCGCAAGTTCTTTAAGGCAAGCCTTTTTGCGCACTTCACAACAGCCGCAGTAACGTCCTCCAAATTGAACTGGCGCTTTTTAAAAATCAATGATAAAGCAAACCTCCGTGTGCAATAAACCGGAGAAGCGCTCCTGCCCCCGGCCGGCAAACAAAGAGTCGGGAATAAAATCTCCGTCAACGGACGGTGTCGAGTGCCACTGGACAATCACCGTGCGCCGTATGTAAGAGGCGGCGGTCACGCAAGAACGTGCTCGATACCGAAGGCAGCGCCCATCGAGCTGGAATTGCTGCCAATTCGCGGTCGCACCCACGCCTGGCGCCGTCAGACACGGCACCGCCTCGCGGCGGCAGAAAACGCACGCTTCGCGTGCGGCGTGGAGACGCTTTTTCGCTGCGCCTCTAGACACAGGTTGCTTAAACATAAATGTAGCGAGATTTACGCCGCCACCCTCGTGATTCACGCACACCTTGCTTTCGCCGGCGTGTCATCTCTGGGCGACGCGGAGCCCCCTTTGTGCCGAATAGAAGAGGCGAATAGGGATGGGGTGAGTGGGGCGGCGAAATTGATTTGCGCCTTCTTCGATCGCAAATGGAAGGCTGCGGCGAAATGAGTCACACATTCAAACCGTTCCTCACTTCGCCCTCTTGGCAGGAAATCTGCGCGAGGAACGAGGGGAGGGGGAGGGGGGGGGGCGTGGACGGCACGAAAACAAAGCGCGCAGACACGCCCAAAATTTATCTTGTTCGCGTGTTCTGCCGTCGAACGGTGCCCCCTCCACTTCTTTTTTTTTTTTCTTTTTGCCTCATTTATCACGAGATTGCCCTTTTTTCTTTCTTGCTACTTCCCGTTCGCCTGCAGCACAGCATAAGGCATGGAGTTGGAAGGGGGGGGGGGGGGGGGGGGGTCGGGGGCACGCGCTTTTCGCAATATGCTGGAGGACGCGCTCTTCAGCGAGAGATTGTGCTGCCACTGGCCAAAACTATAACATCACAGAATTCCAAAGGCGGTTAAGGGACGGTGTTTCTACGATTTTGGCACTGCACCTGCGAGTTTCTATTTTGAGTCATTCAATGATTTTTCGACTGCGTGACTATGTTTTAGTGCAGAATTCATTACAAACGACGCCGAGACAGCTTGCACTTTTGTTTTCCGTTTCGCGAGAGAGAAAATCAACCGCGTTGCAAGCACGTGTGGCCATGCGTACCACATGAATCTCTACTTATGCGTGCCACTATACTTTGATGCGGATCATGAGCGAAATTCAACCTTATATAGACAAGACGGGAGATATTGGGGTAAATTAAATGAACTGGAATGATTTCTCATCAAGTTTTACTGACCAAAGTTTGCTCAGGGCTGTGGTGTATCACGAATGCAATATTCGACGAAAGTAAATTCTTCCGTGTTTAGGAAGCACGAATATATATATATATATATATATATATATATATATATATATATATATATATATATATATATATATATATATATATATATATATATATATTGTAGGGGTGTGTTTATTCGGTGAACCCAGATGATTCCAGCCGCTCAGGGGAGACTCGCAGCGAAGCGTCAGGCGTGGCGAAAGAGCAAGGCAGCGAACAACTTCTTCGTCCTTGAGAGCGGCAGCACGCGACGCATGTCAGTGGTTATATCGATGAAGATTACCACACTACAGTTTCCCCCCGGGCAGAGAAGGAGCCATCCTGGCGACTCATGGTGCCGAAAGGACAGACGGATCGTAGTAGGGCTTGATTCGGTCCACATGAACTATTTCGCGTCCACGGCGACGCAAGTCCGCAGATGGCGTAACGGGCTCAACTACGTAGTTCACAGGAGATGTTTTTTGAAGGACTCGGTATGGACCGTGATACCGAGCAAGAAGCTTCTTTGACAGGCCGGCGGTTGTGGCAGGAACCCAGAGCCACACCAGGGAGTTGGGCGCATATGAAGGCGCCTCACCAGTGTCACGATGGTGTTTTTGTTGCCACTGATTTTCCTTTGTAAGCGAACGAGCGAGCTGACGGCATTCTTCTGCGTACTGGGCGGCGTCCGAGAGTGGCGTCGATTCAGAAACATCAGGGCGGTAGGGAAAAAGCGCGTCCATTGTGCAGGTTGGCTCGCGCCCGTAAAGAAGAAAAAAGGGAGAGAATCCAGTGGTGGTCTGTATCGCAGTGTTGTACGCGTAGGTTACGAAGGGAAGAACGTGGTCCCAGTTGGAATGAGCGTCGTTGACGTACATGGCCAGCATGTCACTCAGAGTACGGTTGAAGCGTTCTGTCAGGCCATTCGTCTGAGGGTGGTAAGAAGTAGCGGTGCGATGAATGATGCGACATTCTTTCAGTAGGGCCTCGAGAGCGTCGCACAAGAAAACGCGTCCGCGGTCACTGAGCAGTTCCTTCGGAGTCCCGTGGCGAAGAATCAAGTTGTTGAGAATGAACAAAGCAACGTCTCTTGCAGAGGCAGAGGGTAACGGTGATGTTTCAGTGTAGCGAGTTAGATGGTCTACTGCCACAATAATCCACCGGTTTCCAGCAGGAGTAGTCGGAAGAGGGCCATAGAGATCTATGCCAACGCGGTCAAACGGACGAGCAGGGCAGGGTAATGGCTGCAACGAAACAGAGGACTTCTGAGGAGTTTTTCGGCGTTGACAAGATTCGCAAGCGCGCACGAAATGTCTTACGAAGCGGTACATTCCACGCCAGTAAAATCGCAGACGTAGGCGCGTGTAGGTTTTCAATACGCCACCGTGAGCACATTGTGGGTCACCATGGTACGCAGCACAAATGTCGGCGCGGAGATGACGCGGGATGACTAGAAGCCACTTCCGTCCATCAAGCAAATAATTGCGGCGATAGAGAAGACCGTCACGAATGGAGAAGTGGTGTGCTTGGCGGACGAGCGCTTTGGATGAATGACCGGCAGTAGGACTTGAGAGAAAATTCAAAAGTGCATTGATCCAGGGGTCATTCCGCTGCTCGGTAGCCATGTCGATAGTTGTAAGAGTCGACAAATCGTAGGCACAGACGTGGTCAGACGAATTATCTCTAGGCAATGGCGAGCGGGAAAGAGCATCCGCGTCCGTATGCTTCAGGCCTGATCGATAAATGACATGAATGTCAAACTCCTGGAGACGAAGAGCCCAGCGAGCAAGGCGACCGGATGGGTCTTTCAGAGAGGCAAGCCAGCACAAAGCGTGGTGATCGGTCACAACGTAAAACGGTCGACCATACACATAAGGACGAAATTTTCCGATAGCCCAAATAATGGCCAAACATTCCCTTTCTGTGACTGAATAATTAGATTCTGCCTTTGTCAATGTTCGGCTGGCGTATGCCACAACATACTCGCTGTAACCAGGCTTACGTTGGGTAAGGACGGCACCAAGCCCAATACCGCTGGCATCAGTGTGGATCTCCGTAGGCGCAGCCGGATCAAAGTGGCGTAGAATGGGCGGCGAAACCAAAAGGCGGCGAAGAGTGTCGAAGGCTTTATCGCAGGCTGGAGTCCAGGCGGAAAGGTCGGAGCTGCCGGCAAGGAGCTGGGTCAGAGGAGCGATGATAGAGGCGAAGTTCAAGATGAAACGTCGAAAGTAGGAGCAGAGGCCGATAAAGCTCCGAAGCTGCTTCAGGGAGGTTGGCTTCGGGAACTCTGCAACTGCGCGAAGTTTGGTGGGGTCGGGAAGAATGCCGTCCTTAGAAACTACGTGGCCTAAAATTGTGAGTTTTCGAGCGGCAAAGTGGCACTTCTTCAAATTCAACTGAAGCCCAGCGCCGGCGAGACACGTGAGGACATCCTTTAGGCGGAGAAGGTGAGAAGAAAAGTCGGCAGAAAAAACTACGATGTCGTCCAGATAACAAAGACAGGTCTGCCACTTGAGTCCACGAAGAACAGTGTCCATCAGGCGCTCGAAAGTAGCCGGGGCATTGCAGAGGCCAAAGGGCATAACGTTGAACTCGTATAATCCATCCGGTGTTATAAAGGCAGTTTTCGAGCGGTCATTATCAGCCATCGGTACCTGCCAGTAGCCGGAGCGCAAATCCAAAGAGGAGAAATACTCGGCTCCCTGTAAACAGTCCAAGGCGTCGTCGATTCGCGGCAAAGGATAGACATCTTTGCGCGTGATTTTGTTAAGCCTACGGTAATCGACGCAAAACCGGATGGAACCATCTTTCTTGGTGACCAAAACAACCGGAGAAGCCCATGGACTGTTAGATGGCTGTATGACGCCCCGGCGAAGCATGTCGTCCACGTTGTCAGCAATGACTTGGCGCTCAGAGGCCGACACGCGATAAGGACGCTGTCGTAAAGGTGCGTTTGTACCAGTGTCGATTGCGTGCGTAACGACAGACGTGCGACCCAGAGCAGTGTGAGGAAGGTCGAAGGCAGAAGTGAAGTTCTGTAGAAGAGCAGCGAGTTGATCGCGTTGTGCGGGTGGGAGATCTGCGTCAATAGCTTGTTGAAGAACATCGGGTGGTGTCGAAGCGGTCGCTGTATCGCAAGAGCTGAGCACATTAACGTCTAATGAAGTAGGCGTTGCAGGAAGAGTATTTACAAGCGCGGGATCAAGTTCTTCAATACGACCGAGACACTCGCCGCGTAGCAGGACGGACGGGCACGAAAATGGATTTGAGACGTACATTGCACTAAGGCCATCTTCGAACTTGAGGACCGCAAATGGAAGCAGGAGGCAGGGATGGCGTGAAGCGGCGTCGGAAGGTGTGAAGAAGACAGTCGAACTAATAACGCTTTCACAGGAGAGTGGAACGAGGGCAGCAGAAAA